>NC_058130.1:333913050-333993482 GCF_016433145.1 Gracilinanus agilis | reverse complement strand
CGCGGCCCGGGCCACTGACTGGGAAGCAGGGGCTACGACGTGACGCCCCTGCCCCGGAGCTACACCTGCCACCCCCAGGGGCGCTGCTATCGCCGCCGGGCGGCCCCGCCTCCGTCTGCCTCCCGCCGCCGCCTCTTCCTCATGTCCCCGCTCCGGGCCGCGGCAGGCGGGCGGGCGGGCGGGTTACCGTCCCTCCAGCTCGGGGGCCCGCAGGCAGACAGCCCGGACCGGCGCTTGGCGTCATCGCGGCGCGCGGGGACGCAGGCGCGATGACGTCAGCCGCACAGCGCCCGTAGTTGTGGTCACCCCCGGGTTTCTGGGCTCGGGCTGCGGCTGCTTTTCGGTTGCTTAGGGACCAGGGAGTCTGTGGCCGGGCGCCTGAGTCTGGACTCCCAGCGGCTGACTAATCCCGAGGGAAAGAATAAAAGTGAAAAAAACAGACGCCCATTTCCCCAAGACCATGAATGAACTAAGCTGGCGACCGACCTATGGAAACCAGAGGAAGAGAGGCGGGCCAGGCCTGAGGCTTGGCTGGGTTTCGGTACCATTTCGCTCTTCTCTCCTCGCCCTTCACTGTGTCCAGAATGGCAGCCTGCCCACTGACTGGGGTCAAGACCAAGTCCGGCAGGATGAACTCCCCAGGATAATGGGTCATGTTACACCCGCCTAGGACCTCTATAGGTATGAGGGATGGGAAAGGGAGAACAAAAATGTACAGTTCTTCAGACTTCCCCGATTTCACCGCTTTGGGCAGCCTCTTTTGCTAATCATCAGCCTCTTCTTTTCTCTTTGTAAATTGTCTCCAGGAGTTCCTGAGGCCCAAAGAAATTATCTTAGAGGAGCCCCTCCAAACGAAGTTGTATTCCACAGAAAAGACTTTGTATTGGGAGCAGTTGTAGATGTTAAATTTGGAAGTTTATATTCCTAACGTTTATATTTGTCTAAAACAGTTTTGGAAAAATCAGAAGTAACAACTTCCATTCTTTGATGAAGTGTCAGAATAGAGTTTCAGTGGAGCATATGAATCATAGTTCAGGTTTGTATAGTACTTTGCAGTTTAAAAAATACCTTTTTCATACCAATTCTGTAAAGTAGGTAATGCTAATTCTGTAGAAGGAACTTACCGATCCATTTCCTCTTTGGATAACTTTTCAAATCTTTTGACCAGTGATTGATATGTTGGAGAATAGCTCTTAGTATTTGTTGTTTCATGTACATTGCACTCCTGTTCCCCAATATATAAGAAGAAAATGCTCACTTTATTTGGTAAGTTTAGAATTCTTAAAAATTAATTTTTTAAAAAAGAAGGAACTTGAACCAACTATTCATTTGTTGGTGGTTTTTGTTTTTTAATTTTAATTTTACAGACTCCTACTCTGGGTATTCAAAGATAATCATTCATTTCAACTCAACAGGTGTAATTAATGGCCTACTGTAAACCAGGTACTATGTTAAGCACTGGGAATACAGAGGCAAAAAGAAATAGCTCCAGCCTTCATGGAGCTGGCATTCCATTGGAAGGAAGTAACAATAAATGAAAAGTTAAGTACCAAAAACAGTCATTTCCAGTAAGAGAACATAAGTCTAATTTGAAGGACAAATGATTAATGATTGAATGGGGATTCTGGAGGTATTGGTAGGACAGGCTCTGGATATGGAAAGGCTAAGACGACATGGCTAAATATGAGGGAAAGTTTGATAGTCAAGGAAAAGACCTTTGGCCCAAGCAACCTACGACTAATCTTCAATATTGAATAGTTGTTTTAAGTTCTTTCTAGAGAAACATTACTTCACAGAGTTTGTATGAGAAATATACTTTGTAAACCAGAAAGCACTCCACAAATGTGAGCTATTATATATTCTTTACTTCATCTTGCTTTACTTTCTTCTATCTTTTGATTTTTACTAATAGCTAGGGATATAGACAAAAAGACACTGGGCTAATATTCAGGAAAGCTAAATTCTAGTCATGAGTTCTGACAATAATTTGCTCAATGATCCTTGGCATATTATTTAACTTCCTTGGTCCAGGCAAAAAATGAAATTTTTATTCAGGTAACTGAATAGGTGCATGTAGGGAACTCAGAGTAGGCATATAAGTAAATTAATGGGATGTGAGGTTTAGAGGTAGTGTCGCCCTATTAAAAGCACCATTTGATTACAGCCTAGGCGCTAGTCATGGACTTTTTAGAGCTGTAAAGATCCATATATTTATATCTTCATTGAATCCAAATTTTCTTAGCACTGTCAAATCATCAAAGAATAATGAGGAGAAAATATTCTCATTCAAGTTAATACATTTTTAATATATACCTATTACCTACATGAGCCCAGATTTAGCATGTCACTGTTACTCTGAACTAAAAACACTTCCCTTTTCTAAAAATGAGGGTCTTGGACTAGATCAGTGATTCCCAAAGTGGGTGCCACTGCCCTCTGGTGGGTGCTGCAGTGATCCAGGGTGGGTGCAGTGATGGCCACAGGTGCATTTATTTTTCCTATTGTTATTAACATTTTTAAAAAATTAATTTCCAGGGACACTAAGTAATATTTTTTTCTGGAAAGGGGGTGGTAGGCCAAAACAGTTTGGGAACTACTGGACTAGATCATCTCCAAGAACCCTCTTTAGCCCTGACATTCTGTTAACCACATAGCACTGTTGTACGTGTTCTAAGAGATACAAAAGAAATAAATGACAAAGTACATGTCTGTTAATTGGGAATGGTTAAATTGTGGTACATGGATGTAATGGAATATTATTGTGAAACAAGAAACGATTAATAAATACAGATAAACATGGCACACACAATCTGATGTAAAGGAAGCAGAGCCAAGAAAACAATCCACACTATGACTAAAATAGTATAAAACAAAACAATCAAAAATTAATTTTTTTAAATACAAAGAATATTAAAAGACACATCCCACTCCTTTCTAAAGGTGGAAAGTCCATAGGAGTAGTATATTGCATATATTTTCAGACTTTTTTCATGTATTGATTTTGCTGATTTTTCTTTTTTTTTTTCTTTGAAAAAAACATTCTTTGTTATATTTGATAGCTCCCTTTGGGGAAGAAAAGAGGGATAATAAAAGAAATTTTTATAATAAAAAATATCAAAATGTATAAATAGTTTTTAAAAGGAAATATATGATATTGAAGAAAGAAAGGTAGGAAGAGAATAAACATTTATATAGCACCTACTAGGTCCTAAGCTCTGTATTAAGTGCTTTTTGCAAAAATCACATTTGATCTTAACAGCTCTAAAATATAAGTGCTATTTTTAGCCCCATTTTGCAATTGAGGCAAAAAAAAGGTTAAGTGACTTTTTAAGTGACTTTCTCACGGTCATTCAACTTATAAATAAATATCTAAAACTGAACTTAAACTCAGGATTTCCTGACTTTAGACACAGTGTTCTATCTACCATGCTACCCAATGCCTCTGAATATTATTTAATAAAAGAGTCAAGGCTTATATTCAAAAAGGCTGGAACTTAAAAACAGGTTATGTTCCAAATGTTCATCTCTAAATTGGTTGTTTAGACGCCTGATTTAATTTTCTCATAAAACAATATAGTGGTCATGTTTCCTGGTCAGCCTTTAAACCCATTTAGCTCAAGAATACTACTATACTAATAAAAGAATTGGGGGTTAGTGGACAGTGTGGGGCCAGAAGTCAAAAGACTCATCTTTCTGAGTTCAAATCCTATCTTAGTACTTACCAGCTATGCAGCTCTGGGCAAGTCATGTAGCTCTGTTGGCCTCAGTTCCTCATCTGTAAAAAATGTAAAGAAGGAAGTGGCAAACCATTCTTAATACCTTTGTCAAGAAAACCCCAAATAGGATCATGAAGAGCCAGACTGAAAGGACTGAACAATAACAATATGAAAGTAGAACCCTCCCCCCTCCAAAAAAAATTCCTTGTACATATTTTACATATCTCATATATAATTTTATAAATGCATAATTGTTTCTCCATATAAAATTTAAGCTTCTTGAGGACAGAGAATATTTTCTACTGTTATTCCCAGAACCTGACACAGTCTTGACCACATAATAGGTACTCAGTAAATGATTGTATATTGATAACATCCATAAATAACAACATTAATATATTTTAAGAAGTGTATTCAGAATATCAATTGAGGAAGATAGGAAAACTTCTTTGCCTCCCCCATCTCCAGAGCCCTGGCCATAGGAACAAGGATTCTCCCTTCCCAACTGTTTCTTTTCTGCCAGGAAATAGAAAAAGGTATTTTCTCAGTTATAGTTGTTTGAATGATCCCACTGGACAAGAGCAAGGACTCCAACAGGTCAGAAAATCTACAGAACATCAAAACAAAAATTTTTTTAAATAATATTTCTATTTCCTCAAAGATAAAGCCAGAAAGAACAACCAGATGAGTACATATGTGAAACTGTGCCAAGAACTTTTAAATTTAAAAGAACCAGAGGTTAATTGTAAAGATTTCTTAAGGAAAAGAATTATTTTTAAATGAAAACAAATATTTTTATACCATCAACAAAAAAAATAGGAGATATTGGCAATTAACAAGCCTACATACTTTAATCTATTAAAATGTTATGGGTATTTTCAACAAAAATATTCATAGATTAAAAGACAGCAACCATAGATTATTTTCTATAGCAGATCACTAATGTCATATGGCTGATTGGAAAGTGTAAACTCCCTCTCTTTGTTCATTTTAAGGATTCATTTTATTTGGAAAATTGAAATGCAGCCTTGAAAATTATCCTCAAGGTATGCCGCATATGACTCAGAATTATAGAAGATTCCATAGTAGATGTGACAGAAGAGATACATTTATATAAAATGAGCAGTGGCATCAGGTGAGATGCTAAAGAAGATAGATCTGGATACTAAAGGTATTTCCCAGCATCATATAAGATATGTAATGATTACTGATTAATTCCCTAAACATTCCTTTTTGCCAATGAAATTATATGCATTGAATCAAGCCTCCAGAACACACAACAGAACCTCTTTAGTAAGTTAAAATCCACAATAATGCAATGGAGAATGATCCAACCATCCATCCACACTTGGAAAATGTAAGTGAACGAAAAGGCTCAGATTATAGAATGGAAAGAACAGCAAGCTCACTGAATTAAATCAGTCAGCTATATTTTTGACAAGTGTGGGTTGCAGATGGAAAATTAGCTGGAAATAGATTTAAATAGAAAGGGGAAATGGGACTTATTTTTGTTCGGGAAATCTTTCAGTGAATTCACTATCTCACTGCTGCTATTTGTAAAAGTCCATCTCTTTAATATCTGTATTTCTCTAGTAATAATATATAGTTCTGATTCAAAGAATATCAATCTTGGAAAAATTTAAAACTTTAAGCCCAAAGGACAAAGGAAAGAAACATAATAGGTATAAGATGACTAGAGAGTATCATTAGTTATTATATTGCAAGAAAATATCTAAAAGAGAATATCAAGTATATATATGACCAAGGGGCAGCTGGGTAGCTCAATGGATTGAGAACCAGGCCTAGAGACGGGAGGTCCTAGGTTCAAACCCAGACACTTCCTACTTGTGTGACCCTGGGCAAGTCATTTAAACCCCACTGCCTAGCCTTTACCACTCTATTGCCTTGAAACAAATATGTAGTATTGATTCTAAGGTGGAAGGTAAGGGGTTAAAAAAAAAAGAATATGACCATAAAGGTATGTTAGTCACTGATCAAAAATGAAAGACTTGGGCAGCTGGGTAGTTCAGTGGATTGAGAGCCAGGCCTAGAGACAGGAGGTCCTAGGTTCAAATCCGGCCTCAGATACTTCCCAGCTGTGTGACCCTGGGCAAGTCACTTGACCCCCATTGCCTACCCTTACCACTCTTCCACCTATGAGTCAATGCACAGAAGTTAAGGGTTTAAAATTTAAAAAAAAAAAAATGAAAGACTTGGGGAAGTCTCTTTTATATTGGGCCACTTTGGTGTATTTATAGTAAGGCATGAGCAATAATTACAAATGATGGGAAACTATGGAAGGGTACAGAAAGTGAACTTACAGATCCTGAGGATTTCTTATACCATTCCTTTTCTCTCCATTTCCATTACCAAATCCTTTCCATAGTTCTCTAAATTTTTTTGGTTCTCCTGTCAAAACATTTTGTCACTTCACACATAGGCCACTGGTTTCCTAACTAAAGTTTTAATAGTGCTTTCCAAATAGTTTTCTCTTAATAATAATTTTTTAATTATGTTGAATTTCCACTAGATTACTAAAATATATCTGTGATTTCATCAGTGCAGTTATTCTTTCCAACAATACAGATCACAACCTATCCAACCCTATCCATTTTGTGCCAGGCTTCTTGATGCCCTCCTATAAATTTAACTTAGGGGATCTAACCAACATGCTAGAGTCCTTCCTTTCTTCTTATATTGCGAGGATACCTTTGAAGCACACAGGTTATTCCTCCCACTTTTGATGGGACCATCCCATCTTTCTCACTCATACCATATACCTTTCCATTTCCGTCTAGGCAGCAAAAAAAACATTTTTAATTCTTTGGAATTTCCAAGTTTCACAGCCATGTAATATTGGCATGAAGAAAATGAGATTTTGTTTCTGGGAGAAGTTTGTAATCAAGAAATGAACTATGCAACTCCCTAAGATGATGTAATCTACTCTTCTATTTATTCTAGGTCCAACATGTCGTCCATTTGCAGTATCTTTTCAGAATACATATAATGATTGGTAAACTCCATAATTGTCCATTAAACAACATATCATATTTCAGACAATAGATATTTGTCATTCACGTGGTTTTTCCTGCTTAGATAATTAGGTTATCCTCTTTGAAACTGTTATATATCTCTTCCTCTATAGCAGTGATTCCCAAAGTGGGCGCTACTGCCCCCCTGGTGGGTGGGTCCAGAGGAGTGGGGGGGTGGCCACACTTTTTTTGTATTACGTTCTATTCTGAGTTCAATAAATAGTTTCATAATTTCCAGGAGGGCACTAAGTAATATTTTTTCTAGAAAGGGGGAAGTAGACCAAAAAAGTTTGGTAAATATTGCTCTATAGCAGGGGTCAGCAACCTTTTTGGCTGTGAGAGCCATAAATGCCACATTTTTTAAAATGTAATTTTGTGAGAGCCGTACAGTGCTCACAGTGTGCGCTCCTGTAACAGCACCTGAAAAGAAATTGACTGGGGCAACTGGGTAGCTCAGTGGAGTGAGAGTCAGGCCTAGAGACAGGAGGTCCTAGGTTCAAACCCGGCCTCAGCCACTTCCCAGCTGTGTGACCCTGGGCAAGTCACTTGACCCCCATTGCCCACCCTTACCAATCTTCCACCTATGAGACAATACACCAAAGTACAAGGGTTTAAAAAAAAAAAAAAGAAAAAAAAATTGACTTTATGGCTCCTGCAGAAAGAGCCATACATTGCCAACCCCTACTCTATAGTGTTCCAGACAATGTCATCTAAAACCAGTAGCACCTGGAGGATATCACTCCAAATAAAGAATCCCTCCTTAACTCAAAACTCTGAAGTAGATCTTACTTGTGGCAGTGGTAAAAAGTTATGACCAGTGACATTTTCCTATTCTATGCTTTATCTGATATTAATGATTAAAGACTCATTGAACATGGTTATTTCTGTTGTATTTTTCAGAAATCTTGTATAACCATGTGTGCATGGGAAGCCACTTCTTGGAGGAAAGTGTTAGACACAGCATTGGAGTACACTTTTTGGAGGCAGTGTTTGGCTCTAACAAATCAAATGCTTTTTTATAGTCCACAAACAGTAAGTACAGTAGGGAGTTATATTCTCTACATCTTTCAGTTAATTGTAGGATGTTAAAGATGTGGTCTTCAGTGGAAGACCAGAAGTAAAAGCCACCTTTCCTTTCTGAAAGTCTCATTAAGGATGCCTATGACTGATGTGGGAAAATACTCATGAAAATTTTATATAGAAAGGAAAGAGACATAGAACTAAAATGAGACCCAGAAGGATCCTAAAAAGCTAGTTAGTCCCATTATTTCCTACAATGAGAAAATAGGCCCAGGGAAGTTAAGTCACTTGCCCAGGATCACACAGATAGTAATAAAGAGAATAAACATATATATAGCATCTACTGTGTACCAGACACAGTGCTCAGTACTTTATAGATAGCTTCTCCTTTGATCCTTACAACAACCTTGGAAGGTGAGTACTATTATCCCATTTTACATTTGAGAAAACTGAGGCAGACAGCAATTAAGTGATTTGTGTGAGTTCACACAGTGTCTGAGGCTGGATTTATGCTCAAATCTTCCAGACTTTGGACCCAGCACTCTAATCTACTGTATCACTAACTGCCTTTAGTAGCAGTAGAAGCAGTAACAACTATAATGGTAATAATAGTTTACAAATATTTTATCTATACAGTAATCTTGAGAGATACTTTTGTCCATTCGTATCTAATTCCCTAGGTATCAGTTGTTGTCATGTTAATTTCATGCCATATTTTTATTCTTCTAGCTTTTTATTGTACTCTCCTCTAACAAATCTGTAATCTGATTCCTATATATGTCATAATGCTTCTTGGCTATTAAAATATATAATAAATTTCTTGACTGTAAAAAAAAAACATGTTATTTCATGTTTACTTTGACCATCTTTCTATGTATTTTTAAGTACATGATATGGAGAATAAAGCATTTTTAATCCATAAATTACCAGACTAATTTTAATTTTAAAAAATTATGTGCTTCCCCACTGTCTATAATAGTATTGAATATTTAATAATAATAATTTATATGATACTTTAAGTTTACAGAGCATTTTATATAATTATTTCATTTGGCCTTGCAGTAGAAAAGTAAAATTCTTTTTTTCTTGTTGTTCAGTCATTTTTCAGGCATGTTCAATTCTTCACAACCTCTTTTTTGTGTTTTTCTTGCAAAATTACAGAAGTGATTCATTTCCTTCTTCAGCTCATTTTATAGATGAGGAAACTGAAGTAAACAAAAGTAAGTGACTTGCCCAGGATCTCACATCTGTTTAGTGTCTGAGGCTAGATTTGAACCTTGGCCTTCCTGACCCAGGCCTAGCACTCTATCCACAGTACCACCTAGCTGCCTAAAAATACAATATGACATGGATAAGTCAACATGCACCTTGAAGAGATTAGTTTCTAATTAAGCTTCACACCACTGATCTAAAGGAAGATAAGAGTATCACAGGGCTCAGACCTTGGCCCTGTTCTATATACCATTTTTATCAATGACTTGAAGAAAACATAGATGGAATGCTTATTGTCAGAATGTAATGTTAGATAACAAAATTAGTATTTGATAACATCTCACCAGACAGGGATAAAGAAATTTAATAGGGATTGATTTCTTCATTTAATTTTTCTTAATTGTCCAATCTTACAGTCTTTTCTCATTCCTTAGCCTTCTCAACTGCTGCTTTTGACATAATTGACCAACTTCTCCTCCTGGATGCTTTTTCTTCTCTAGGTTTTGGAGACAAGGGAAATGTTATAAGCAGAACTGTACCTTGATCCTTCTGGTCTATATTGGTTAGATTTCTTGCCTTTCCCCGTTTTCCAACCCCAACATCCATTTAATACCTAATACATAATCTGTTTAAGTCATTATGGATGTACCTCAAAAGTTTCTGACAACTGAATAGTTAAAAACCGTAGTATTTATTACACTTTATAACATTAAACTAAAGGCTTCCCATGATTCATTGCACAGATAGAAAAATTGTCTTCATTCCCAACTTTTGGAACTTAGTGAATGCCAAATGTTTTCTCCCAACATATAGTCCTTATCTACTGAACAAAATAAAAAAAAATTAGAATTGTATATTCAAACAATAATATATGCTGATTAATTCTGAGACCAGAAACTTCATCTTTGTGCCCTAACTCTGCCATTCTATTAGGCTTGTGACCTTGAACAAGTTTTGGGGGGCTCTCTGACCCCCATTTTCCTCATCTTTAAAACCCACTTCACCAAACTGTTGTGAAAAATGAATAGAATTAAGTTAAAAGCCTTACTACTGATTATACACAACTCAGCATTTCCCATCTCTATGCTTTTCTACTGCAGCTGGGTAGCACAGTGGATGCAACAGGCCTGGAGTCAGGAAGACATGAGTTTAAATCTAGTTTCAGACACTTGTGTAACCCTGGGCAAGTCATTTAACCTATGTCTGCCTCAGTTTCTTCATCTGTAAAATGAACTAGACAAGGAAATGTCATACCATTCTAGTATCTTTGCCAATAAAACCCCAAATAAGGTCATACAGAGTCAGACAAGACTGAAATGACTCAACAGCAACATATATATACATAATGTCTCTCTCAATAGAATGTAAGTAACTTGATGGCAAAGACTTGTTTCATTTTTGTCTTTGTATCTGCACTTAACATAGTGCCAGACACATAGTAAGTATTTAGTAAGTATTTATTGATTGATTGAAGGCAAATTTTCAACTGTAAGACTAGGGCAGTGGTTCCCAAACTTTTTTGGCCTACTGCCCCCTTTCCAGAAAAAATATTATTTAGCGCCCCCTGGAAATTATGAAACTATTTATTGAACTCAGAATAGAATGTAATACAAAAAAAGTGTGGGGGGGCAGCTGGGTAGCTCAGTGGATTGAGAGCCAGGCCTAGAGACAGGAGGTCCTAGGTTCAAATCCGGCCTCAGACACTTCCCAGCTGTGTGACCCTGGGCAAGTCACTTGACCCCCATTGCCTACCCTTACCACTCTTCCACCTATAAGTCAATACACAGAAGTTAAGGGTTTAAAATGAGAAAAAAAAATTTTTTTTTAAAAAAGTGTGGCCATTACCGCTCCCTGGATCACTGCAGCACCCCCCAGGGGACGGTAGCACCCACTTTGGGAATCACTGGCCTATGGTATAGCAAGTTCTTAGTAAATGTTTTTTGAAATCATAGCCCCAAAGTGGAAATATGAGGAGATACCCCAACTCCACTCCTTTGCACAAGTGGAAGGTTCATGGATTTTCAGATTTTTTTTAATGTACTGATAAGTTTTGATGATTTTTTTCCCCCTTCTTTTTCTTAAAAAAAAAAAGATTTGTTCTATGGAATGGCTCCCAAGGAGGGGGGAAAGGAAATGGTACTGAGAAATTTCAAGTAATATAAAGATCAATAAAAATCAATTTTTTTAAAAATGTTGAATTGCTCAAGAAATATTTCTGGTTTGATTTATTATGTGCAATATATATCCCTTCCAGTAAAAAATAAATGCTGGAAGACCCTTCTGAGCAAAGACCTGGCTTTATTATGACAGAGAAACCACAGGGCCAATGATCTGCACATTCCCCAGTTGAATCTGAGACCCTGATTATTGACATTTATAGGTTTTTAAAGGCAAAAAGAGAAACTTACAGAGTGGGGATAAAGACTTACAGGGGTCACTCTTGACATGAGTAATAGTGACTTATAGATCACAGACAGGTCAGAACACTTTTGACCTAGGCTTCCTTGCAGGGTCCCTGGCCCATAAGGCTCCAGTCATCAAAGGGCTCCTGTCGTCCATGACTTTGAGTGACCTGGTCCCTGTAGCCTCTTACATGAATTAATTTGATGTAAAGTACATTATAAAAATAGATTCAGACACCTAGGATTAATAGATTATTATTTGTTTTTTTAATTTAGTTTGATCTATGATTAATTTTTATTTTAATTTAATCTATGATTTAATTTAATCTATGATTAAAATAATAACACACTTAAGGTAACTATAACAATACACACACTTGAAATTGTAATTCAAGTATTATCCTGGAACCATATTCTTAACCTGGTTACTCTTTTCTGGGACTATTCTTACCACAAATCATACAGCCACAAGATTCTTAAGCTAATACAAATGAGAGGCTGCTTATTTAAATTTCCCTCCCACCCCTGTCCCTGCCCTACTGCCATTTACAAAGCTTTTTGAGAGCATGGAGTGAATAAATGGATGAATGAAAAGTCTTTATTAAACATTAAGTGCCAAGAGTTGTGCTAAGTGCTGTGGCTACAAATAGAAAAATGAGAGCGAGCTGTCCTCAAAAAGGTTGTTCTAATGAGAAGAGAATATATATAGGGAAGTGGTGATCAGGAAAGAATGTATTTCTCTGGGAAACCACTGGCATGGGAAATAAATCTATGGCAATGGTGATATTGATTTGAATTCAGTTCCCTTGCCAGAGAGGGTTGCTTTGGGATAAGTATGCTATGGTAAGATGAAGGGCAAGATGTTCTGGGTGCGCATCTACAGACATAGTTTTTGCCTTCTCTAAATTATGTGTGCTCTGCACAAGACAAACACTCTAAGTATTCACAGGTCTCACATATGAATGTCCTGCCAATATCTAACAGATTTTCAGTCTTTGCCCAGAGTTTGTGAATATTTGGGGGAGAACTATCCCCAGGTGTTTGGTTCTCTCTAGGTAATCTCTGGTGGAACCCCTGTAGGCTTAAAAGGTTGGGTTGCTGCAGAATATGTTACTTAAAAGAGTTCCTTATTATCCCGGATGTGGGTTCTTGGATAGTACTGGGTATCTTGGCATTGGGAAACCTTAAAATTTCATAGAATCCTCCATTTGGCAGAGCTTGGAGCAGATGTAGGAAAATCCTAAAGAAGATTTCTTTACATAGAAATTTCTCTAATCCTCTGTTGGTAAAGATGAGGCATGCATGCCCCCACGTGAAGGAGGGGGCTGCTCAGTTCCCCCTCTCCACCATGCTTGAGGATATATGTTGCATGCCCTGTCCCTCTACTCAGCAGACCAATTCAATAACTTCCTTCCTTCACTCTCTGGGGTAATGGGAAAGGGGAAACAGCTTACAGATGGCTTGAAGGTGCATTTTGGGTATGCGATCTCTAAAAGGTTTGCCAACACTGCTCTAATCTATGTCCACTTTTCCCAGAGGATATTCAGGAGCCATAAATATCTCCAACAAATGTATACTTAAATAAAAAATCTCTCCAAGATGTTGGTTCAGTAGATACTGATTCAGTCACATGTTCTCTGAAGTTATTGCTTAAAATAATGACCAGTTTTGTCAGCTAGGTACAACAAACCTATCAACATGAGAAGTTATTCTTGATCTAAAGGCCATACAAGCTGGGGTTAAAAATAACATTCTGAAGTCCTGGAGATGGATCAAGAAGTGCTGCTCAGTGACTTTAGAATCAATCATACCTAATTCTCCCTGAAGGTTGAATGTTTCTGTTGCCAAGTTTGCAAAAAGTATTCAGTGGCTATTTCAGTTCCTCAATGGGAAAAGAACTTCTTTAGAACATGGGCAACATTGTTATTGTTAATAAGTAACTCATTTTAAATCTGATCACCTTAGTTCATTTAAAAACCCCAGCCTATATGGTGTTTTTAAAATCCAGTGATAGTGAACCTTTTAGAGATGAAGTGCTGTGCCTGCCCCCTCAGAGACTGCTTGCCGTGCCCCTCTCCACCACCACGTGTTGGATATGCCCTTGCCACATATAGGGGAGGGAGGAAGTGCTCCCATTGCACTGCTGGGCAAGCAAGGAACAGGTGAAATGAGGAATGTCCTTAGGGAGTGTAGAGAGGGGAAGGGGAGTGGCTCAAGCACTCTCCTCACCTCTGGCTCTGCCACATGTGAGCCACCCACCTTACCCTCTATGTGCTCCTATTTGGTTGTATAAAAGGGAAAAGGGGTTTTTTTGGCTGGATATTAATATTTAAAGGTGTGGTCACCAAGAATTGAAATGATCTCAATTCTAAAATGATTTTAGTAATTTATTTACAAAATATGAGAAAGTAGAAGTAGAGAGATGAAGTGAGGGTAGAGTAAGAGATCTAGCTTAAAGAACTAGACCAGTGGTTCCCAAACTTTTTTTGGCCTACTGCCCCCTTTCCAGAAAAAGTATGGAATTAGGAAGACTTCCTCCTTCAAAAAAGCACTTGAAAAACTTATCCAAGTGAGAAAGGACTTCCAAAAATAAAGTACAAGAAAGGAGTTAGGATTAGCATATAAGCCATTATCAAACCTTGCTTAGTTTAGAAAGTTATCTTAATAAGAGCTTCATTCAGGGAGCCAAGAATCTTGGCAGGAGTAACCTTTGTTGTAACATGGGCTTGATATTTCATGATTTTATTCAAAATATATTAGGGCAGTGATGGGAAACCTATGGCATGGGTGTCACAGATGGCATGCAGAGTGTTCTCAATGGGCACTCTCCCCTCACCCCCAAATTTGTTACTAGAAAGGCAGAGGAACTTGGGCAGAGCTGCTCCCCTCCCCCCTCCACCTTGCCTGACAACATTCCCCACCCTCTCCACTTCTGCCAAGCAATAGTGATCATGAAATTAAATCTGCCCAGCCCATCTTTAATCTAATCACCAAAGGTGAGAACATCTCCATTTAATTCACAAGTTGGAAGGTCTGTGACAGTGCAGAAGTGAGAGACAATCAAAATTTACTGACTGCCTCCTGGGCAGTCCTAAGAAAAGCATCTGTTGTGATTGGACATGTAAACTAAGGGGAAGGCATTGGAAGTGATGCAAAAGAAGCCCTTTTAAAAGAGTGACAACTTCCAGTCAGTTCAGTTGGAGTTAGTTTCAATCAGCTCTCTTTGGCCTGGGACTGGACCTGAAGAAGCTCTGGCTAGGATCTTGACCTTGGTGAGACTGTTCTTAAATCTTTCCCTTAGAAGAGTGGCTCCCAAGCTTTTTTGGCCTACCGCCAGAAAAAATATTACTTGGCACCCCTGGAAACTATTTTTTTTATTTTAATAGCAATTAGGAAAGATAAATGCACCTGTGGCCATCACTGCCTCCCTGGATCACTGCAGCATGTGGCGCCCACTTTGGGAATCACTGAACTAGACTATTTACTCAATCCCTGACTTTACTCTGTTAGGGCTCCAGAGGTCCCAGCCAGAGAGCCTAAAAGTCAATTAACAAGGGGTTTTAGCCACAAGGGCTTCTCCCAATCAAGGGAGCCTCTGGGAGGCTGATACCTCCAGAGAGGCTAAGGTAATCAGGCTTCTTCACTCGCCATATGAAATTCTAAGGCAGTGATTCCCAAAGCGGGCGCCACCACCCCCTGGTGGGTGCTGCAGTGATCCAGGGAGGCAGTGATGGCCACAGGTGCATTTATCTTTCCTATTAATTGCTATTAAAATAAAAAAAATTAATTTCCAGGGGTGCCAAGTAATATTTTTTCTGGAAAGGGGGCGGTAGGCCAAAAAAGCTTGGGAACCACTCTTCTAAGGGAAAGATTTAAGAACAGTCTCACCAAGGTCAAGATCCTAGCCAGAGCTTCTTCAGGTCCAGTCCCAGGCCAAAGAGAGCTGATTGAAACTAACTCCAACTGAACTGACTGGAAGTTGTCACTCTTTTAAAAGGGCTTCTTTTGCATCACTTCCAATGCCTTCCCCTTAGTTTACATGTCCAATCACAACAGATGCTTTTCTTAGGACTGCCCAGGAGGCAGTCAGTAAATTTTGATTGTCTCTCACTTCTGCACTGTCACAGACCTTCCAACTTGTGAATTAAATGGAGATGTTCTCACCTTTGGTGATTAGATTAAAGATGGGCTGGGCAGATTTAATTTCATGATCACTATTGCTTGGCAGAAGTGGAGAGGGTGGGGAATGTTGTCAGGCAAGGTGGAGGGGGGAGGGGAGCAGCTCTGCCCAAGTTCCTCTGCCTTTCTAGTAACAAATTTGGGGGTGAGGGGAGAGTGCCCATTGAGAACACTCTGCATGCCATCTGTGACACCCAAGCCATAGGTTTCCCATCACTGCCCTAATATATTTTGAATAAAATCATGAAATATCAAGCCCATGTTACAACAAAGGTTACTCCTGCCAAGATTCTTGGCTCCCTGAATGAAGCTCTTATTAAGATAACTTTCTAAACTAAGCAAGGTTTGATAATGGCTTATATGCTAATCCTAACTCCTTTCTTGTACTTTATTTTTGGAAGTCCTTTCTCACTTGGATAAGTTTTTCAAGTGCTTTTCTGAAGGAGGAAGTCTTCCTAATTCCATACTTTTTGGGTAGAGCTTAGAAGAAATCTTTGCAGGATCTGATCATTCCAGTGACCAATCCTGACTTCAGCTGATTGGTGGTAAAACATTCCTTCTGACTCTTGGCAGACAATGAATTCATAACATCCTTTCATAGTAGTAATAACTCTTTTTAAGCCTTGGGGTACAATATGATATCCCATTAAGATCCTCTTGGTTCTATAATTTTTGGCTTTTGGTATGGTTGTTGGGGAGGGGAGTTGATAAAAAGTCTTGACTTCAGTCACAATTGCCAAATCTTCATTCAGGAAAATTCCTAACACCTAGGAAGAGATTGGGCTCTCTGCCTTAATCTGAATCTATCTCTAGATAATCCCCCCATTCTTTGTGGTTGAGGCAAAATTCATTTTTCTGGAAACAGCTGGATAATTCAACAGATATATAGTGTTTGTGGAAAAAATAGTAGAATTTCCTGTAGATACTATCTTTGCCAAAGAAAGTTTGTGTGCCGTCAGTGTCTTAGAATATATACAAGAGTTTCTGAGGCTCTCATTGGTCTCTGAAACTATGGGATGACCTTGGTGAACCCCACTATTAATTTATAGAATGGAGGGATACAAGATATGACAAGATATGACCATTTTGCCAAGAAAAACTTCAGACATTCTTGTCAAGAGGGTGCTAAGTCTTCAAAGGGAAAAAACTTTTTTCTCAAAGAAAGATCCCACTTGAAAGATCTCCTCTAAACTGAATAATTTGGGCAATCATATATGTATGTATGTATGTGTTGTTATTTATATATTTATCACAGGCTCAAAATCCACACAGAGCCCAAGGCTCTAGCTTCTCTGGCTATTATCCCTGGGAGTGCACTAGAAGATAGCTCCAAGGAACCATGAAAATTGGGGAATTTATATACCTGGGAGTGGGGGGGGGGGGGGAGACTGAGGACCAGAGTATAGTTGTTTGGCTTTATTATGGCTACAAAGAAATGAGGAGTTCTGGTACTCAACATCTGGTTGAGTCTGCTAGCTCCACCTAAAGTACTTTAAGGTCTATTGTTAGTCTGAAACTCTGGGAAAGTCTGGGATTTCCCTCTGGGATAAATTCTCATGTGATAAGGTCAAACTTAAGGTCTTCAGACCTCATGCTGCCACAGACTTGGGGTTCTCAAGATTGGGGTTTCTAGATTCCATTTCCAGTATTTATTTGTGTATGTATAAATATACAATATGTATATTATATATTTATACCTCTTAGTTCAAAGCTGTGTCTCAGGCTATGCTGGGGATGCCTGTAAAGGGTTTATATGGAGTTCATTTGCAAGAATTTGCAAGAAATTCTGTTTGCTCAGAAGGTTGTTCCCACTATTTTTCTTTTATAACAGGTATCAAGAGGGGAAGTTGGGGAAAGAGCTAGAGGACTTGCTTAAGCTATGGGCCTCTGAGACACCTGTAGAAACTCTCTTCAGTATCTACTGGGCCACAACTTGATATTCCCTTTTAAAGCTTCTCCATTCCAGAAACTCAGAATTTCTTGCTCTCAATTTCCTTTTTTCCAAATTATTTACAGTGACATTTCTCCTGCAGATGCACAATAATTTTAATTCAAAATTATAGGGGGCTGTTCACACTTAGTTCTTATGGTTTGGTTCCATCAAAAACTGTTGACCTTATCAAAGCATCAGAACCAAATGCTTTAATTTCAACGGGCTGAAGAATGACTTATTTTTAGACTCTACCACCTCATTGATTTCTTAAAGGATTCTAGAGAAGGTTTTCTCTTGTGTTAGAATTGAGGTTGAAGGTACTAAAACAGGTTTTTTAAAATCATTAACATTAAAACAATGGATTATTGTTTATAATGAAAAAGAAAATTTAAATAAAAACATAAAAAGGGAAAAGTTCACAAGAGGCCACAAACAAGGCAATTTTGTTAACTGGTAAAATTTAATATATCTTTTTTTAAGTAAATTGAAGTAACAGCTTTAGGGGTCATATACTCTATTTTCTGTATGTATTGATAAGTCGTTACGATCATAATAAAGAAAATTTAAATGAATAAGGCGCATCTTTCAGAACAAAATAAAACTAAATAGATGAACACGCTGGGCTGGAGACAAATTCATCTTTGACGCATGCGCCGTAGGAACCACGACTTCCGTCGAACACCGGCGAATGTTTTTCTCGTTGCTGTGGGTGGAGTCTAGTGACGGCACAGGCACCTGAGCCTATTTAAGGCTGGGTGCCGTGGTGGCTGCTGTCCATATCGGTCCTGTGGCAGTGGCGGTGGGACGTTTGCGTGAACGGTTGATTTTCAGAGTTGTTGGTTCCCTTGGAGACTCCTACGGTCGCGATGGCCCGTAAGTGTTGGCGGAAAGGCTGCGGGAGCCCTGAGTACAACGTGCAGAGGTCCCCTTCCCAAGGGTACGGCCCCAGATGATCAGGATCCCAAGAGGCTGCCCTCTGGAGCCTTGCAGAGGAGCGGAGCGGGGGAGGGAAGGTTGTCTTGCTCTCGGTGACCTCGAGCTAGTTCGGGTTACACCCCCAGCCCCAGCCCTAGGGGTTCGCCGGGCTTCCGGGCAGGGTGGGCTACACGACTCTGCCCTCCTGCTCACCCAGGGAAGGGGAAAGTAACTAGCTGGAAAGGAAAGCTGGGCTGGCCTCAGGTACCCCCAGCCCCCAGAACGCAGGACCTGAAAGCGGCAATTCCACAAAGTCTGCCTCTCACTGGTTCTCCCGATCCTCATCCCATTTGCTGACCTCAGTGGGCCAGTCTGTCAGTTTCAGCACTTTGAAATACTCTCCCGTGCTTCAACCCTTTCCCCACGTTCCCATCCATTTTAGATGGAAACGTTTGATAATCCTCTCCTTCAGAAGGAGGTATTATTACTGTCTGAACCTATCTAGACAAGGCATTGGAACGGGGGATGGGGTGGAAGAGGAAAGAGAAATATGGCCCTATTATATATTATGGTCTGTTTATGGATGATGTCTAAAGCCATGATGTAACCAGTAGTAAGGATAAAGAACCAAGATTGTTTCTCTCCTACAATCTTTTTCTTTCCTTTGAGAATAAGGACTTTTTGCAAGCCTAAATCTAACAAAATTTAATTAAAATGTTAAAAATTATAACCATTTTCATGGAAGCACTGACCTCTTATTAGCACAATTGGTAATTCATTTATCATCTGTAAAAGTATACTTTGATTCCTGCCTACTGCAATCAAGCTGCATACAGAGTGCTGGGTTTGGTCACAGAGGACCTGAATGAATCTTGTCTCTGCCATTTATTATTGTGTAATAATTAACAAGTCACCTAATTTCTCTGGGCCTTAGGGAGGAGGGAAAGAAGCATTTATTAAATACCTGCTATGTGCCAAGCACAGGTATTCTCTCATTTGATCCTCACCAGAGGTAGGTGCTATTATTACCCTCATTTTACAATTGAGGAAACTGAGTCAGATGCAAATTAAGTGAATTGCCAGGGTCACATGGTCAGTAAGTATCTGAGACAGGATTAGAAGTCTGGGCTTCCTGATTCCAAATACAATATTCACTTCACCACCTACCTTTAGTAAAATGATGACATTGAAATACATCACTTTTTTTTTAAACCTTTCTATATTAGTATCAAGTCCAAGACAGAAGATCAAGGGCTAAGCAAATGGAGTTAATCTACTTGTCCAGGTCCACAGCTCACAGCTAGGAAGTGTGAGAGAGACACACACACACCCACACACCCACACACACCCACACCCTAGCCAATCAAGGTTAAGTACCTTCCCTGGATCACACTGCCGGCCTGTGGCCAAATTTGAACCAAGGACCCTCTCAATCCACTGAGTCACCCAGTTGCCCTCTAGATCACTTCTAAGGCCTCTTCCAGCCCTAGATCTACGGTTTTATAAAGTTTAAATGACTTTAAGAAAGGAATGGTGTACTCTATGTATTGATGTGTTTTCTTGCAAATCTCTTAATCCTGTCATATATTCATGAGACTTGTTGCCATTTCAAGGCTTCAGATTCACATATAGGTACTTTTCATGAACCTAACTTAGAGTATGAAGGGAGATATAATGAGTGCTATTTATTTTATAGGTGGAAACCAAAGGGAACTTGCCCGTCAGAAAAATATGAAGAAAACACAGGAGATTAGCAAGGGAAAAAGAAAAGAAGATAGCTTGTCTGCCTCTCAGAGAAAGCAGAGGTAAATTTTTAATGCCGGTTATATATTTAATAATTTCCTTTTCATTTGACCTCGAATCTGAAAATATTTCCTGAAAGTGCTTAGAAGAAAATGACAAATAAACTTGTCAAATCCCTTCATCTGAAACCCTAATAGGGCTATAATATAAAATAAAAGGCCCAGTCCTTTTTCTTTATAGATTGAAACTATATAGGGTCATATTGGGAACCTATGGCACACTTGCTCTTCCCCCTCTCCACACACACCTGAGGACACTTCCCACATCAACCGCCCCCCTGCCCAACAGCCCAATGGGAGCATTTTCTCACTCTCCTATCTGGTGTAAGGCAGGGGCTCAGTGTGAGGCTTGTAGTTTGGGCACTCAGTCTTAAAAAGTTCCACCTGCCTTGTCCTTTTGGAATATAGAGAGAACCACAGATATGGCACTATTCTGTAATCATCTAAATTTCCTCTTACAAACCATACCTTATAACCAAAAAAAAAAAAAAAAAAAGAAAAGAAAAGAAAAAAGAAAAAACCAGCAAAACTAATCAACACATCAAAATAAATTATAATATAGGTAATGCTCCACAACTGAGTAACTGCAAGGGAATGGAGGAGGTGTATTCTCATCCTCTTTGGAGTGAAGCTCATTCTTTGTAATTTTGCAACATTTCATTTTAGATTGTTTTGTAGTGGTTGTTTTCATTTATATTTTGTAGTTACTGTGCATATTGTTTTATTGGCTCTGTTTACTTTGTATTTTCTGTTCATATGTCTTTCCATGTTTCTTCTCTGCATAAATAAATATATATTCTGTTTCCAGTTCTTTCTACTACAAAGATTCCTTTAAATAAAATTAGCAAAAATGAGTTTCCATTTCCTGGACAAGTATTTCATTAAGTAGCTCACAATTCTTCTCTGGGAATGGCACTATACTGTACTTTTCTGCAGGGTACTTTATATCTCATGTGAAGGGTACAAGGAAAGTTAAAATGTCTGCCCTCTTAAGAACTCTTAACAATGTTTTTGTACATAGATTATCTCTAATGTAAGGGCAACATATGGTAAGCACCCTGAGTGTTAAAGATTAATTACAATGTAGAGTCTCTCTCTCTCTCTCTCTCTATAGCATGGAAACTATACTCAAATTCAGATGACCTGGATTTGTTTTAAAATGTTTTTAATAAATTTCTCTGAGAATGGGTAAAGGGGAAAGAAAAGGGGTGTTCAAAAATAGAGTTGGGGACAAAGTAATTTATTTTTAAATTTTAAAAAGAATTAGGATTAAAATTGTCAGAAGAGATGTCATTTCCTACACAAAATCTCTTTGGAGATCTTTAGGCAGAGGCAGGATGTACCACTTTGTCAGGAATACAATTCTTTTTTGGATATGGGTTGAACTTAATGATCACATCCTTCCAGTTCAAAAATTTTGTGACTATGTAATGTTGACAACTTGTATTTGTAGCACAGAGCCATTGGTTTAGACAGTAAACTCTTAACATTATGAAACATTTCATTTGTATGACATTACTATTAAAATGACTAACATTGAGTTTCCTTATTAGAGCAGACTCTATGAAGATAAACCGAAGTAGGCACTTACATAAAATCAATAAATCAACATATCAATTAGCATTTGTGCTAAGTGTATTGGAAATACAAAGTGAGACAGTCCTTGCCTACAGGAATCTTACAAACTGCTAAAAGATTCAAATATAAATTAAAATAAAGATTATGCTGGAAACTGTATACTGCCATTTATAGCTGGTTAGAAAATGCTCTAATGAGTGAAAATTACAATGATGACTTGTTGGTTTCATCGCCCCCTTCTCAACCCTCATTTTTGTGTGTTCTGGACTTTGTTACTACTATTTGATTATATGAGTGCTAGCAATATTCCATTCCAATTAACTTTCTTCACTCAGCTTTATGTCTTATGCATACCATTTGCTCAGCAGTCTCCTTAGTCTCCTAGTTGGGTTTTTTTGCAATTAGGAGGGAAAAGTTCATTATCTTAACTGTATTCCTGTATGGACCATGAACCCTTGTATGAGTAAGAGCAAGTAAGAATACTAACCTCAGGTTTAATGACTCTTAATAGCCACTTAAGGTTGGTAATAATTTATGCAATTATAGCCACAAAAATGAAGGCTTTGTTCTACACAGAAAAGCCTACTAATTCTGAGACTAAACATACTGTATTTACTTAACATTGATGACAATGTAAGAATTAAATGCTTAAAATTTCTAGTATACTTTTATATACCTATGTGTAATTAGGATTTAAACCCCAGAAATGTTTCCTAATATTCCTTCTCACATTATGTGCTAAGGTAGGGAGGAGACATAAATTTTGTGTAGCCCTCTCACGCTCTTCTCCTGGAAATGCGGTTACCATTCTAATTTCTTTTAATAATTCATTTTGGATTAACATTTAACTCATATCTTTTTAAGAACCTAGGCTTTGTTCCTAGCCTTGTCTGTTATTCATGAATGATGAAATTCAGCTTCTAAGACTGAAATCTAGCAAGAAGATAACTTTCTCAGATGTCTTAGCACAACAAAAACCAATATGAATTATGACTGCATTAGCAGGGCAGCATATTTCCAGTTGCCTTCCTCCTAACCTAGTCTTTCTAAGTAAGAAGAACAAAGAGGAGAAAATGGAGAAATGTAACTGTTGTTAGTACTTGTTTTTTAGATACTTCAGATGATTCTTTATGCATGAGAAAAGTAGGATATTTGTAAAAAATAATAGCTAAAAATAAGTTTACTTTTTTATAGCAGCTCATGTTTTTGTTTTTCATAGGGATTCTGAAATCATGCAACAAAAGCAGAAGGCTGCTAATGAGAAGAAATCTCTGCAGACAGGTGAAAAATGATCCAACAGTAATTTGAAGAACCAGGTGGATCACAAGATCTGAAATCAAGAATTTGTAGAATGACCAGCCATTAAAAATTAACAATTTATCATATCCTTAGACTTGTTTACTTCCTACTTATATTTCTTTGTAATTCATGATATAAGCTGCATGTATAGAATAGTTCTTCTAAGAAATGGAATTTTAGTGCTTCATGCTTGTAAAAGTGATGGAAATTAGTGACTGACTTCATATATTTAATATCTAAAATTGTACAAATGAGTTGTTTCATACTAGAATTTAAGTTTCAAATCTTCAGCCTTTCTGTACTATATTCATGATATATTAACTTTCTTTAAAGTAAACATTAAGATCCATTAGAACTTTTTACATTTGGATTTATAAAAGCTAAATTTTCATGTAACTTTTTAGAGCATGTTTTGCATGAAGTATTATCTAAATATAACACTTCTCAGATTAGCAAACAAATGTTTTAGCAACAGCAGTCTAAACTGGCAATTTTATATTTCCTTGTAACTTGAAAAAATTGAGTATACTATACTAACTGGGGGCAGCTGGGTGGCTCAGTGGATTGAGACCCAGGCCTAGAGACTGGAGGTCCTAGGTTCAAGTCCGGCCTCGGACACTTCCAGCTGTGTGACCTTGGGCAAGTCACTTGACCCCTATCGCCCACCCTTACCACTCCTGGGCTAAGGACGGTCCCTAGCCCGGATGAAAAAGGAGGAGGGTTGGGTGTGGGGCTAGCAACCCCACCTTGTAAAAACTACATCTGCTAAAGAAACTGCAACCTAAAGTAGGGGCAGCTGGGCTAGCTCAGTGGATTGAGAGCCAGGCCTAGAGACGAAAGGTCCTAGGTTCAAACCCGGGCTCAGACACTTCCCAGCTGGGTGACCCTGAGCGACCCATTGCCTACTGGTTGTGGCCCTATTCTCCTAGAATGGAGTCCCAGGATAAAAAATTAAAAAAAAAAAATACTAACTACCCTCTTTTAATCCAGGATTGATGTTGCTTATAAAAATGTTCCTTTCTGAAAGCAATAGATTCCCAAAAGACAGTATTTATCAATTTACAGTGTAAATATAACTCCAGAGGGAGAAAAGGGGGAAATGTCATTTAGTGACATTTTTGTTCAACTAGGCATATGCTCTTCCTTCTCAATTCCAATAAAGGAAAATGAGGCCCAAGGTTTTTACTACCAGTAAATAATCCATATTGGAGACTTGTCCAATCTGACTCAATCAATGATGGAAAGATAAATGTTTTGTTTTGTTTTTTTAAACTGGACTTGTGCTAGGGAAATCTCTCCACCAAAGCAAATCAGCACCTGCTTTGCAATTTATAGTCACAGTGTTGCTTGAGGTACTGTGAGCTTAAGTGAGCTGCCCCAAGGTCACAAAATCAGTATGTATCAGAGGTAGCACTTGAACCCAAGCCATCCTGACTTTCTTTTAAACTCTTACCTTCTGTCTTAGAATTGATAGGTTACAGTATATGGACTCTTTAAGACAGAACATCAGCAAGGATTTACTGAGTTTGGGGTTAAGTGATTTGCCCAGGGTCACACAGTTATGAAGTGTGAGGTCAGGTCCTCCCAACTCCAGGCCTGGAGCTCTGTCTACTGTTATACCTAGCTGCCGCTTAAGGCAGTTTAATTTCTATTCTGTCATACTGCCTCTCAGATTTATGGTGGATAAAAAAAATAAACTATAATATATAACTATTTGTATACATTTATGTTGGCCTCATTTTAAGGGAAGGAAATGGCTCATTCTAGTTTGTCCAAAACTATACTGTTGAGCCTTACAAGGACTCAAATTCAGGTCTTTCATATTAACTGATATATATATATACTGTCCCCTTTGTTAATAAAAATTCTTTAAAAATTGTAGCATCCCCTATGTTTCTGATCACAGTAAAGGAAAACATTTGTGGAAACTGCATAATGCTTTCAAAGATACCACTTGCTAGTTTAACTATAAGACAATCTTTTTTAATACGAGTCTTTTTTCTATTGGAATATGTGCCTATGAATTACAGAATAACAGGTAACACTTATATGGTTTACAAACATTTTACCTTCTTTGATCCTCAAAACTCCATTAGGCAACTACTATAAGTATTATACTATTTCTATAGTTGTGGAAACTGAGGCTAAGAGATTAAGTCACTTACATGTGCAGTACACAACTAACAAAGGTCCCCTCAGTCCCAAGCTCTCTATCTCTTATATACCACACTGCTCCCCAAAATTACAAATAACCCAAAAACCAAATGAAGCACATTCAGCCTAAATAAGGCTGACATTTATCAATGTTAATAACATATGATAGGAAAAGGAGATGAACTGGTACAATGTCATGAATGGGAGACAACAGAAATACATGAATATTAAATATCTGAAGACAATACAATTAAGAGAAAAACCTTTTTAAAAGACCTGAAAAGATTTAGGTACCAGAAAATTGGTGAAGAAAATAATAACAAAGTAAATAAAATAACAATACAAATTAACCCAAATCAGCATTTCTCTAAAGTACTAACAAAACCCAAAAAGAAGAAATTGCCTTTAAAATAAATGCAGGGGCAGCTGGATGGCTCAGTGGATTGAGAGCCAGGCCTAGAGACCAGAGATCCTAGGTTCAAATTTGGCCTCAGACACTTCCTAGCTATATGATCCTGGGCAAGTCACTTAACTCCTATTGCCTACCCCTTACCACTCTTCAGCTTTGGAACCAAATTGGTTCCAAGATGAAGATAAGGATTTTTTAAAAAAATAAAATAATCAGTAAAAAAGTTTTTTGGTAGTTTGATAGGTATGGCACTAAATAGATTCATTTGGGTAGGATGATCATTTTTATTATGTTAGCTCGTTCTTCCCATGAGCAATTAATGTTTTTCCAATTGTTTAGATCTAGTTTTAATTGTGTGGAAAGTGTTTCATAGTTGTGTTCATATAATTTCTGTTTATGTCTTGGCAGATAGATTCCCAAGTATTTAATTTTGTCTAGGGCAATTTTAAATGGCATTTCTCTTTTCTAACTCTTGATGCTGGGATGTGTTGGACATATAGTAGAAATCCTAATGATTTATGTGGGTTTATTTTGTATCCAACTTTGCTAAAGTTGTTGATTATTTCCACTAGTTTTTTAATTGATTCTCTGGGATTCTTTAAGTAGACCATCATGTCATCTGCAAAGAATGATAGCTTGGTCTCCTCATTGGCCATTTTAAAACCTTTAATTTCTTTTTCTTCTCTAATTTCTACTGCTAGTGTTTCTAGTACAATGTTAAATAAAAGGGGTGATAATAGGCATCTTTGTTTCACTCCTCATCTTTTTAGGAAGGCTTCTAATTTATCCCCATTGCACATGATGTTTGCTGATGGCTTTAGATATATGCTGTTTATTATTTTTAGGAAAGGCCCTTCTATTCCTATACTTTCTAATGTTTTCAATAGGAATGGGTGTTGTATTTTGTCAAAGGCTTTTTCTGCATCTATTGAGATAATCATGTAATTTTTGTTGGTTTGCTTATTGATATGGTCAAATATGTGGATGGTTTTCCTAATATTGAACCATCCTTGCATTCCTGGTATAAATCCCACCTGATCATAAAGAATAACCCTCGTGATCACTTGCTGGAGTCTTTTTGCTAGTATTCTATCTAAGATTTTTGCATCTATGTTCATTAAGGAGATTGGTCTGTAGTTTTCTTTCTCTGTTTTTAGTCTGCCTGGTTTTGGAGTCAGTACCATATTAGTATCATAAAAAGAATTTGGTATAACTCCTTCTTTGCTTATTAGGTCAAATAGTTTGTATAGTGTTGGGATTAGTTGTTCTTTGAATCTTTGATAGAATTCACTTGTGAATCCATCAGGCCCTGGGGATTTTTTCTTAGAGAGTTCTTTGATGGCTTGTTCAATTTCTTTTTCTGATATGGGATTATTTAAATATTCCATTTCTTCTGTTAATCTTGGCAATTTATATTTTTGAAGATATTCACCCATATCTCCTGAATTAGAAAAAACTAACAAAGTTTATTTGGAAGAACTAAAAATCAAGAATATTAAGAGAAATAATAAAAAAAATGTGAGAGATGGTGGCCTAGCAGTACCTGATCTTAAACTGTACTATAAAGCAGTGGTCATCAAAACGATATGGATTGGCTAAGAGACAGAAGGGAGTCAGTGGAATAGACTTGGGGTAAATGACATCAGCAAGACAGTGTATGATAAACCCAAAGAGCCCAACTTTTAGGACATGAATCCACTATTTGACAAAAACTGCTGGGAAATTTGGAAAACAATATGGGAGAGATTAGGTTTAGATCAACACCTCACACCCTACACCAAGATAAATTCAGAATGGGTGAAGGACTTGAATATAAAGAGGAAAACTATAAATAAGTGAACACAGAATAGTATACTTGTCAGATCTCTGGGAAAGGAAAGATTTTAAAACTAAGCAAGAGTTAGAGAAAATTACAAAATGTAAATTAAATGGTTTTAATTATATTAAACTAAAAAGCTTTTGTACAAACAAAAACAATGTAATCAAAATCAGAAGGGAACCAACAAATTGGGAAAAAATCTTTATAACGAAAAACTCTGACAGGGGTCTAATTACTCAAATATACAAGGAGTTATCAATTGTATAAAAAATCAAGCCATTCCCCAAATGATAAATGGGCAAGGGACATGAATAGGCAATTTTCAGATGAAGAAATCAAAACTATCAATAAGCACATGAGAAAGTGTTCTAAATCTTTAATAATTAGAGAAATGCAAATCAAAACAACTCTGAGGTACTACCTCATACCTACCAGAATGGCTAAAATAACAGCAGGAGAGAATAATGAATGTTGGAGGGGATGTGGCAAAATTGGAACATTAATGCACTGCTGGTGAAGTTGTGAAACGATCCAACCATTCTGGCTGGCAATTTGGAACTATGCCCAAAGGGCTTTAAAAGATTGCCTGCCCTTTGATCCAACCATACCATTGCTGGGTTTGTGCCCCCAAAGAGATCATAGGGAAAAAGACTTGTACAAAAATATTTATAGCTGCGCTCTTTGTGGTGGCAAAAACCTGGAAAACAAGGGTATGCCCTTTGATTGGGGAATGGCTGAACAAACCGTGGTATCTATTGGTGATGGAATACTACTGTGTTCAAAGGAATAATGAACTGGAGGAATTCCATGTGAACTGGAATGGCCTCCAGGAATTGATGTAGAGTGAAAGGAGCAGAGCCAGGAGAACATTGTACACCGAGACTAATACACTATGGTAAAATTGAATGTAATGGACTTCTCTACTAGCAACAATGCAATGATCCAGGACAACTCTGAAGGAATTATGAGAAAGAACGCTATTCACATTCAAAGGAAGAACTGTGGAAGTAGAAACAACTGCTTGATCACATGGGTGGTAGGGAATATAATTAGGGATATTGACTTAAAATGAATACCCTAATGCAAATATCAATAATATCGAAATTGCTCTTGATCAATGACACATGTAAAATCCAGTGTGTGTGGACTATGGGAGGGGGTGGGAGGGGGGAGGAATAGAACATGAATCCTATAACCATGGAGAAATGTTATAAATTAATAAATAAAATTTTAAAAGAATAAAATAAAAAATGCAAAAAACATTTGAACATTAACCTAAGACATTCCAGAAACACTCTAGAAAAGCAAATAAAGGAAAATAATTGGAGGGATCTGCCAATATAAAGTCATACAAATATTTAGACTTAATGCTATAGTAAATAAGGAAAGGTTCTTTACAATGGAAAAAACTCTTAAGGGAGGCAACATGGTAAAGGGATAGAGCAATAGATCTGAATTCAACCCTCTTTCTGACACCATCTTGGTGACTTTAGGCAAGGTATTCCTTTGGCTTTAGTTTGCTCATTTATAAAATAATGGGGATGGCCTCTAAGTTCCTTTCCAGCTCTAGATCTATGACTTATGACCATGAAGCTGAGATGCATCTTTTCCTCAATGTGTGACAAAACAATATAAATATTAGATGTAAAAATGAAAGCATTTGTTTGGCAAGGGGTGGGGGGTTGAAGGTCTAGAATCTCAAAGGAAATAAGTCCAAATAAAAATATTTTCAGACCTTTATTATAAAGCAGCTGTTACTAAAAACTATTTGGACACAAATAGAAAAAGATTGTGAAATACTATAGGCATGGAACATTAGCAATAGAAAATAGTGAACCTAGTATTTTATAAATTCAAAATGAGAAGGACTCCCATTTTGATAAGAAGAGCACTAGGAAAACCTGAAAAGCACCTTAGAATAAATAGATTCAAACCAACATCTTATACCATTTAACAGTAAGCTGAAAATGGATATCTGAACTGAATAGAAGAGCTCAAATTATTTAAAAATTAGTAAGAGTAGTTATGGTTAATTCTGCTTCCAGCAGTCAAGATGGCAAAGTAAGGTATAATCTGAGCTCACCATAACCCACCTCCAAACAACCATCAAAAAAAAAAAAAAACTCAAAACAAATTTTGGAGGAGCAGAAATAAGAAAAGACAGTGTGAAGCAGGCCAAAGAAAATGTAGAGGGACAGCAGGAAGGACCCATCTCACTGAAGATAAGAGGGGAGAGCATTGGAACTAGTACCTTAAGGAGCAATCCAACACATGCAGAGGAGAAACCCAGCACATGCTGAAGAGCATGAAGAGTTGCCATGTGTAAACATATCCTGGAGATCCCTTAGCAGAAACAACATGGCACTCATGGGGAAGCTGGAAGATGAAGAGCAGAATCCAATTAAATTCAATGTATGTGGCACATAAAAGAACCCAGGGATACCACTCCCTCCACCCCAGGAGTGGATCTGAGCTTCAAAATATAGGCAAGAACATGAAGAAAGAGCCTCAAAGAGCAAAAGACAAAGAAAATTCCCTAAAAAACTATTTCAGCAACAAGGAAGATCAAAATGCAAGCTCAAAAGAGGACAGCAATGCCAAAACAGAAATATGCAAAGGCTCAAAAGAAAATGTGAAAGGCTATTAGGCCAAAAATGGACTCCTGTAAGAGCTCCAAAAGAGGATCACAAAACAAATAAGAGAGGTAGAAGGAAAATTGTGAGAGGAAATAAAAAGTCTTTAAAAAATAAAGTACAAAATCTCAAGCAAGAAAATAGCTCCCTAAAAGTATAAAACTTGAAGCAAAGAAAATGGCTCCCTAAAAATTAGAAGTTGACAAAAAGAAGATAATGGCCTATAATATAAGAGAACAACAATAAAACAAATTCAAAAGAATAAAAAAAATTTAAAAATATAAATATCTCACTAGAAAAGCAACTGACCCTGGAAAATAGACCCAGGAGAGAACCCAAGAATCACTGGAATGACTGAAAACCATGATCAAAAAAAGAATCTAGACACCATATTTCAAGAAATTATCAAGAAGAACTTTCCTATTCTTCTTGAACAAGAGGGGTTACTAGAAATTGAAAGAATCCATTGATCAGCTCCTGAAAAAGATCCCAAATTTTAAAATGCAAGGATTAATATAGTCTTGATTTTAGAACTCCCAGATCAAGGAGAAAATGCTGTAAGGAGCCAGGGAAAACAACAACAACCACAATTCATATTTGGTGGGGCCATGGTTAGGATTTTCAACAATTTTTACATTAAAGGCCTAGAAAGTGTGAGATGGAATATTCCACAAGGATCTAGGACTACAACCAAGAATCACCTATCCAGCAAAACCAAGCATTATATTTCAAAGGAAGAAATTCACATTTAATGAAATAGAGGACTTCTAGGTAATTCCTGACTAAAAAATAAAAAAGCCAGAAAATAAAATTTGATGATCAAATTTGACAACAAAGAGAAGCTTGGTAAATGGAAATGGTAAATGGAAACAATAGAGTTAAACTGATTATATAAGAAAGTGATAATTAAAATACTTAAAATATGTTTGATACTTCAAGTACCTAAGGTAACTAAACACCTAGGATTTTAAGGCACTGAAGATATTTAAGAATTTTATCATTAAGACAATGGGAACAGGAGCATACATAGAAAACAGAGAATAAGTTGAATATAATGGGATGATATAAAAAGATCAAAGGATATGAGAAAGGCATACATTGGGAAGAGAGAAATGTGAGGGTAAATTATTTCACATGAGTTGGTACATAAGAATCAATAAAGTAAAGGGAATAAAACTTATTCTCATTGTAGTTAGTACAAAGAGGGGTGAGGGTGGGGGATGTGGGATGTCCACACTAAGTTAAGTTATAAAAATAAATCTTACCCTATGGAGAATTAAGAAGAGGAGGGACAAAAAAAAGAGAAGGGCAGACAAAAGGAAAAGTGAATTCAGGAAGGTGGTAATCAGAAGCAAATACATTTGTGAACAGGAAAATGCTGAAAGAGAAGGAAGAAAAGGATAAATGGGGGGGGGCGGGAATAAGATAGAGGGAAACACAGTAATCATAACTGTGAATGTGAATGGGATGAACTTACCCATAAAAGAGAAAGGCAGAGTAGATTATAAGCCAGAATCCTATTGATATGCTGTCTACAAGAAAAACATTTAAAGCAAGGAGACTAAGAGTAATGAGAAAGGGGTGGGACAGAATCTATCATGCTTCAGCTGAAGTTAAAAAGGCAGGAGCAATTATGATCTCAGACAACACAAGTGAAAATTGATCTAATTAAAAGAGATAAGGTAGGAAGTCACATCTTGATAAAACATACCATAGACAATGAAGTAATATTAATGTTAAGCATAGATACATGGCATAGCATCCAAATTCCTAAAGGAGAAATTACATGTGTTACAAAAGGAAACAATACTATATTAGTATGGGATATTAACCTTCCCCTCAAAAATTAGATAAGTTAAACCAAGAAATAAACAAGAAAATAATTAAGGAAATGAATAGAACTTTAGAAAAAGTTAGATTTGATAGATTTCTGGAGAAAACAATGGGATAGAAAGGAACATACCTTTTTCTCAACAGTAGATGGCACCTTCACAAAAATGGATCACATAATAGTATATGAATGCATCACAACCAAATGCAGAAAAGCAGAATTATTAAATGTATCCTTTTTAGACCATAATGCCATAAAAATTAAACTCAACAAACAATAAATAGCATCATAAAGAATAAATCATAGAAACAATCAGCAATTTCATGAATAACAACAAGGAGACAACATACCAAAATTTGGGGGATGCAACCAAAGCTTTACTTAGGGGAAATTTTATATCTCTAAATGCTTACATCAATAAAATGATCAATTGGGCATGCCACTAAAAAAACCTAGAAAAAGAACAAATTTTAAATCCCCAATTAAACACTAAATTTTAAATCCTGAAAATCAAAGGAGCTAACAAGACAAGGAGCTGGTTTTATGAAACAAAAAACAACAAAATAGGTAAAGCACTGGTTAATTTGATCAAAAAAAAAAAAGAAGAAAATGAAATTACTAGTATCAAAAATAGAAAATGCAAACTCACAACCAATGAAGAAGACATTTAAGTAATTATTAGGAGTTATTTTGCCCAATTACATGCCAACAAATCAGACAACATAAGCTAAATAAGATGAATATTTTTAAAACCATAAATTGCCCAGAGGAAATAAAATACTTAAACCCCACCTCAGAAAAAGAAAATGAACAAACTATCAATGAAATCCTTAAGAAAAAGGGCCCAGGACCATATGGATTCCCAAGTGAATTCTACCATTTTTTTAAAACCCTTACCTTCCATCTTGGAGTCAATACTGTGCATTGGCTCCAAGGCAGAAGAGTCTACCAAATATTTAAAGAACAATTAATTCCAATACTACACAAACTATTTGGGAAAATAGCTGGGGAAAGAACTCTATCAAATTCCTTTTATGACATAAATAAGATGTTGATACCTAAAGCAGGAAGAAAAAACAAGAGAAAGAAAACTATAGATCAATCTCCTTTAACGAATATTGATGCAAATTTTTAAAATAAAAATTAAAGATCATAGCAATATATCAAAGGATCATGAACTATGACTATATGGATTTTTTTTTACTAGGGATACGGAGACAGGTCAACATTAGGAAAACTATCAGCATAACTAACCATACTGACAACAAAATAAACAATAACCATATAATTATCTCAATAGATGCAGAAAAAGCTTTTGACAAATTATAATACTCATTCCCATAAAAAACACTTGAGAATATTAGAATAAATCAAACATTCCTCAAAAATGATAAATAGATGCTATCTAAAACCATCAGCAAGGATTACTTGTTATGGGGATAAGCTAGAAGCCATCCCAATAAGATTAGGAGTGAAGCAAGGATGTCTGTTATCACCACTACTATTCAATACTATACTAGAAATGCTATCACAATAAGAGGAAAAAAAATTGAAGAGATCAGAATAGGCAGTGAAGAAATAAAGCTATCACTCTTTGCAAATGATATGATGGAATACTCACAGAATCAACCAATCTCATTAAAAACAATGAACAACTTTAGCAAAGTTGCAGGATAAAAATAAATCTGCACAAATCAGCATTTCTCTATACTACCAATAATGTCCAACAGGAAGAGAAAGAAAGAGAAATCACATTTAAAATAACTGTAGAAAATACAAAATCCCAGGACAAACCCAGGAACCATATGATCACAACTACAAAACACTTTTCATACAAAATCAGATCTAAACAATTGGAAAAACATGAAATGCTTGTGGGTAAGCCAAGCCAATGTAATAAAAATGGCAATTCTACCTAAATTAATTTTCCTATTCAGTGCCATACCAATCAAACTCCCCAATAACTTAGTTCATAGAGCTAGAAAAAAGTAATAAAATCCATCTGGAAGAACAAAAGACCAATAATATCAAGGGAATTAATGAAAAAATATTATGAAGGAAGGTAGTCTTGCTGTACCAGATCTCAAACTATATTATGAAGTGGCAACCATCAAAACGATCTGGTACTGGTCAAAAAACAGAATAGCAGATCAGTGGAACAGATTAGGCACTCAACAGGCAGTAATAAATGATCATAGTAACCTAGTGTTTGACAAATCCAAGCTTTTACAAGAACTCATTATTCAAGAAAAACTGCTGGGGAAACTGGAAAACAGAACAGCGGAAACTAAGCACAGACCAACATTTCATATCAAATATTCAAGGTAAAGTCAAAATGAGTGCATGATTTAGAAATAAAGTATGAGGGGCAGCTGAGTAGCTCAGTGGATTGAGAGCCAGGCCTAGAGACAGGAGGTCCTAGGTTTAAATCCGGCCTCAGACACTTCCCAGCTGTGTGACCCTGGGCAAGTCACTTGACCCCCATTGCCTACCCTTACCACTCTTCCACCTATGAGTCAATACACAGAAGTTAAGGGTTTAAAATAAAAAAATAAAAAGAAATAAAGTATGATACCATAAACAAATTAGGAGAACACAAAATTGTTTACCCATCAGAAATATGGATAAAGGAAGAATTTATGACTAAACATGAGAGAAAACATTGAGATATAAAATGGATAATCTTGACTACATTAAATTAAAGAGTTTTTGCACAAACAAAACCAAAACAACCAAGATGAGAAGAGGAAAGTGTCTCTGACAAAGGCCTAATTTCTCAAATATATAGAAAAGAGTCAAATTTATAAGAATACAAAGCATTCCCCAACTGACAAATGGTCAAATGATATGAATAGGTAAATCTCAGAGGAAGATATTAAAATTATTTTAGTTCGAGATAAAAATGCTCCAAATCACTATTAATTAGAGAAATGCAAATAAAAACAACTCTGAGGTACCACATCATACCTATCATAATGGTTACTATGACAGAAAAAAAAGGAAAATTACAAATATGAAAGTCATGAAAAAATTGGGACATTGAAACACTGTTTGGTGGAGCTGTGCAGTTATCCAACCATTGTAGAGAGCAATTTGGAACCATGCTAAAAGTACCATAAAATTATGCATACTCTTTGACTTGGCAATACCACTTTAGGTCTATATCCCAAATAGATCAAAAATAGGGGGAAAGGACATATTTGTTCAAAGATATTTATTCATAGCAGCTCTTTTTGTATTGCAAAGAAGTAGAAACTGAAGGGATGTCCATCAATTGTGGAATAGTCTGGAGATCTATCTATCATCTCCAATAATCTGATAAGGGCAGCTTAGTTGATAAGGAAATAACAGGACACTGGAGAGGCTCTTGACTGTTAACTCATAGCTGCTTCTTCTGAAGTGCCATTGACTCACAAGTTTATTATATAAAAAATTCAAACTCCCAAGCACAAAGATAGTTTCCCACAACTACACAGAGCTGTATTTTTAACATAGATGATACAACAGGCTTAGAAGCTTCAAGGTGAAGATAAGAACCAGGCTGGACTTTCAGCTATATTTGTTATCACCAAGCCAAGTCTGAGAATACTTTTCTCAGGGGCAAATGCCCCAGCTAACTAAGGTTTCAGTGTTGGCTGCATTTCTGACCAAAGGAGAAGAATGTTAACCTTTTAACTTCTGGTTAGCTAGGAACTTAAAGCTTTTCAATAAGGCCACAATACTTTTCAACAAGAAATCACAAGGATCACAAAAGGGGTCAAAAGAGGAGTCTCAGATTTTTATCTTTTCTCTTATTGGCTTCCCACATATTTCCCCCTTTTCATTAAATTTAAATGATTTATTACACAGGAAAACTTTTAATAATGAAAGGAGTCATCAATTAATTACAGATTAAACTATTTATGGCTCTCTAAAGAATAGTTAAATAATTTGCATATGATTGTAATGGAACACTTTTTTTGCCATATGAAATGACCAACAAGGAGCAGCTAGATAGTTCAGTGGATAGAGAGACAAGGATTGAAGACTGGAAGGTCCTATGTTCTGATCTGGCCTCAGATACTTCCTAGCTATGTGTTCCTAGCTTAACCTCAATTGCCTAGCCCTTACCACTCTTCTACCTTAGAGCCAATATCCAGTATCCATTCCAAGATAGTAAGGGTTTTTTAAAAAAAAGAAAGAAATGATGAACAAGATAATCACACAAAAACCTAGAAAGATTTCTATGAAATGATGCAAAATGAAATGAGCAGAACCAAGAAAACATTGTATATACAGAAACAGTAATAATGTATGATGATCAACTGTGAATGACTTAACTATTACCAGCAATGCAAGGATCCACACTAAAACCAAGGGACTTATGATGAAAAAGGCTCTTCACTAACATAAATGGAAATAAAGTCTGAATGCAGATTAAAGCATACAGTTCATTTCATTTCTTCCATAAGTTTTCCTTTAGTATAAGTGATATGTGTCTCCTTTCACAACATGATGAACATGGAAATATGTCCTATATTATAATACATGTACAGCCAAATTATGTTATCTGCCTCCTTAGGGAGGGGGGAGAAGTAGGAGGGAGGTATAGAAGGAGAAAAGAATACAGATTGCAAAATGTAAGAAAATGATCATTAAAAATTGAATCCAGGGCAGCTGGGTAGCTCAGTGGATTGAGAGCCAGGCCTAGAGACGGGAGGTCCTAGGTTCAAATCCGGCCTCAGACACTTCCCAGCTGTGTGACCCTGGGCAAGTCACTTGACCTCCATTGCCTACCCATACCACTCTTCCACCTATGAGTCAATACACAGAAGTTAAGGGTTAAAAAAAAATTGAATCCATTTGTAATCTGGAAAAGATAAATAAAAAGAGAAAAAGTGAAAAAAAGGCAATATAATTAGGGAAATGATTTTTTCTTTTTTCTTTTTAAAATTATTTTAAAGTTTTCTCCATGATTACATGATTAATGTTTTCTCCCTCTCCCTTGTCCTCCCCCAGGCTCAGCAATTCCACTGGATTTTATATATATATATATATATATAACCCATTTGGAGGAAATATCTTTCTCTCTATAGCTCTACAGTTGTTTTTATCTTTGTTGATTTATGCATGCCTTTTAATCAATTTTAATCAAAATTAAATAATTTACATATGATTATAAAGGAAATGGATGATTATATATATGTGTATATATATATATTCAGGACAATTCTGTGGGACATATATATAATATCTATATTATCACTCAAACCTATTTCCATATTATTCATTTTTGTAGACGAGTAATCCTTTAAAATCAAAACCCCAAATCACTTAGCCACATAAACAAATGGTAAATCACATATTTTCTTCTGAATTTCTACTCCCACAGTTCTTTCTCTATATGTGAATGGTATTTTTCCTCATAAGTCCCACAGAATTATCCTGTATCATTGCATTGCTATTAGCAGCAAAGTCATTACCTTTGATTGTCCCACAATGTTACAGTTTCTGTGTATAATGTTCTACTAGTTCTGCTTATTTCACTGCATATCAGTTCATGTAGGTCTTAGGGAAATAATTTATAACCAAATAGAAAATAAGTCATAAAGGTAAGATATTCTACATTGGCTATGTAAAATTAAAAGGCATGAACAAATCAACAAAGATAATAACAACTATAGGGAGAAAGATATTTGCTCTAAATAATAGTCATAAAGATGCATAGGAAACTTATACAAACAATACCATGCCCCAAAAAGATATGACTCTTTCTCTTTAAAAAAAAACAAAAAACACAAAACCTTTACTTTCTGTCCTAGTAACATCTCTAAGACAGAAGGGCAAGGGCAGGCACACCTGGTTAGGTGACTTGCTCACGGTGTCTGAGGCCAGATTTGAAACCAGATCTTTCTGACTCTGCCTGGCACTCTACCCACAGAGCCACCTAGCTGTCCTTATGAATAATTTTCTAAAGAACTGCAACTTACAAATGATCATTCAAAAAAATTCATCTCACTAATAGATGTAAATTGAAACAACTCAGATCATTTCGTACTCTGCAGAATTGCAGAGATGACAAAATAAGATGGGCTGCAGGAATATGGACTCACCAATACACTTTAAAAAATATATTTGCTTGACATTTTGTTTCTACATCACCCACATTTCATATTATATCCCTTTTTACCCTTTAGATAACCAATCCCTTATATTGATTAGGCAACACATCAACAAAGCCTGATATATGCTGTGTTCCTCACCTACAAAGAGACCAGAAAGTACCTTATTATTTTATACTTTCAAGTTTGGTCATTATAATTTTGTAGTAATCAGTCTTAATTGTTTTATTGTTGTCCTTTCTATTTACATAATGTTAGTCATTGTGAATACTATTTTCCTTGGTCACTTTACTTTATATTCATTCATATGTCTTCCTAGACTTCTTTGTATTCATCTTTCTTATGGCACAGTGAATATTCTATCATATTCATGTGCCAAAATTTGTTTATCAATACCTCAATCAATAGATATATATTTTATTTACAATTCTTTGCTACTACAAAAACAGGACACCAATATATTATTTGTGGAACTCAGAACTGATCCACCTATTCTGGAAAACAATTAGAAGGGATGAAAGAGAAATGACTAAATTGTCCAAATCTTTTGTGCTAACATTTCTACTACTGAATAAAACCCAAGATGATCAAACATGGAAACAGAGATCTGTTATATTCCAACATAGTCATAGTAGCACTCTGGTATAAAAGAAGTGGAATCAGAATAGATACTCATTGATTAGGAAATGTTGGGGAAAAAAAATCTGGTAAATGATGGTAAAAGGAATATTACTATGTTGTAAGAAATGACACAAGAAGATTTGTATGAACTAAAACATGAAATGTACATAACTAAAAGGATAGTTTTGATAGTGACTACCACAATGCAAATGAAAAGATCACTGGAAGAACTCAAACACTTAGTAAATTTTTAATGATGGTCCTGAAGAATAGATGAAACACATATTTACTTCCTGGTATAAGGAAGTAGCAAATTCCTGGCCAGAAATATTTAATGTATGGTTATTATATTTTGTACATTACTGTAATTGTACATTAATGTAATTTATTGTCATTGTATTGGGTATTTTTGCTTGTTTTTCTTTTTTAAATAATTAAGGGTTTGGTCTAGGGAGGCCAGGGGTTGGGAAAAGGAGGATTTTTTTCTTTTTAATATTTTTAAATTATATTTTCTCCCCCCCCCAATTTTTAACATTGTTTTTTTGTAAAGGTAGGTTCCAAATTCTCTCTTCTACTTTCCCTCCCCTACCCATTCCCTAACATGGCAAACAATCTAATATGGATTTTACATGTGCTATCATGTAAAACATTTCCCCATATTATTCATTTTGTGGAAGAGATCAGGAACAAAGAAAAACAAAAGAAAATGTTTTGTCTAAATTCAGACTGTATCAGTTCTTTCTCTGGAAGCAGATGGTATTTTTTATCATGAGTCTTTGGGATCTTGGATAACTATTGTTGAGAATTACTGAGTAATTTACAATTGTTCATACTATGACATTCCTATTACTGTGTACAATGTTCTGGTTCTGCCTATTTCACTTTGTATCAGTTTATTTAAGTCTTTCCAGGTTTTTAAAAAACCATCCTGCATGAAGAAGGTTTTTTTTCTAGAAATTACTGTGATGTGAAGACAAAGCAGTCAATAAAATGTATTTATTTTTTAAACATGAGCAGAAATAATAAATGCATCCTTTTCAGATCATAATGCAATAAAAATTATAATCAAATAAAGCTCCATGGAAAGACAAATAAAAAAGTAATTGGAAACTAAATAATCTAATGCTTTAAAAAAAGGATGGGTCCTGCTGGGTTTGTACCCCAAAGAGATAATAGGGAAAAATTACATGGACAAAAATATTTATAGCTGCACTCTTTGTGGTGGCAAAAACCTGGAAAATGAAGGAGTGTCCATCTATTGGGGAATGGCTAAACAAATTGTAGTATCTGTTAGTGATGGAATACTGCTGTGCTAAAAGTAATAATGAACTGGGGCAATTCCATGTGAACTGGAATGACCTCCAGGAATTGATGCAGAGTGAAAGGAGCAGAACAAGGAGAACCTTATACACAGAGACGGATACACTGTGGCATAATGGACTTTTCTACTAGCAGCAATGCAATGATCCGGGATAATTCTGAGGGACTTATGAGAAAGAACACTATCCACATCCAGAGAAAGAACTGTGGGAGTAGAAACCCAGAAGAAAAACATATGATTGATCACATTGTTTGATGGGGATATGATTGGAATGTAAACTCTAAATGATCACTCTATTGCAAATATTAATAATATGGAAATAGGTCTTTATCAATGATACATGTAAAATCCAGTGGAATTGTTCGTTGGCTACAAGAGGGGGGAGGGAGGAGGGGAGGGAAAGAACATGAATCATGCAAACATGTAAAAATATTCTAAATTAAATAAATAAATCATTTTTGGAGGGTGGATCAGAGAACAAATTATAGAAACAATCAATAATTTTATTAATGAGAATGACAATGAGAAGACAACATATTAAAATTTATGGGATACATAAGCAGTACTTGGGGGAAAATTTATTTCTCTAAACACTTAAATCAATAAAAAAGAGAAAATGCAGATCAATGAATTGGGCATGCAACTAAATAACGAGAAAAAGAAAAAATTAAAAATCCCCAATTAAAGATTAAGAGATAAATCCTAAAAATTAAAGGAGAAATAAAACTGAAAGTACTAGAACCATTGAATTAATAAATAAGATTAGGAGTATGTTTTATGAAAGAACAAATAAAGCAGACAAGAGCATTGGTTAATTTCATTTAAAAAAAGGAAAGAAGAAAATCAAATAATCAGCATCAAAAATGAAAAGGGTGAACTCACCACCATGGAAGAGGAAATTAAAGCAATCTTTAGAAAGCAGTTTTCCTAATTATATGCCAATAAATCTGACAATCAAGCTGAATATTTACAAAAATACAAATTGCTCATATTAACAAATGAAGAAATAGAATCCTTTAATAATTCCATATCAGAAAAAGAAATTGAACAAGCCATCAATGCTCTCCCTAAGAAAAAATCCCTAGGGCCAGATGGATTCACAAGTAAATTCTATCAAGCATTTAAAGAATAATTAATCCCAATAGTACATAAACTATTTTTAAACATGGTTAATAGGATAAGAAGAAAAACATTCAGCTAGAAAAAAGCAATCTGAAATTATTCAAAGAAAGTGACTAAAAATGTCTTTACCTTTAACTCAGATATTCTTCTAACAGGCATATACTCCAAGGGGATCAGTGATAAAAAGGCTTCGTGTACATGAAAACACTTATTATATCACTTTTTGTGGTATAAAACCCAGAAATAAAATAGATGGCATCAGTTGGAAAATAGTTATATAAGTTGTGGTATATAAATGTAATAGAATATTAACTATGTTGTGAGAAATGAACAAGATGAATACAGAAGTGCATAGGAATATTTTTACAAAATGATGAAAAGTGAAGTAGAACCAGGAAAACAATTTGCACATCAGCAATTTAAATGGAAAGAGCAACAAAACAATTAAGATTAAACACTATGTAATTATAATGGCCAAAGTTGGTTCCAAGAAGAGATATGAAAAGGTACCTCTCCCAATGTCTTTGCAGAAATGAGGGACTATTATTATGCAACACTGCATGTAATATGTCTTTTTCAATTTGTTGGTTAGGTTTGCTGAACTATTTTTGTCCTCTTTGTTATAAGACATGTTCTCTGAAGGGACAGGGGTAAGGTATAAATTGGGAAATAAATGTAAATTTATATTAAAGATGTGATTTAATATTTTCAAAAAGATATGATCTTATTTAAAAAAAACATAAACTTTGATTGCAATGACCTGTCTTGGTTCCAAGATTATAGTTGTCAGTAACTGCATGATCTTGGGCAAATGATAACTTCCTCAGATCTGAAGTTTACTCCTATAAAAATGAGGTGGGCAATATCGCCCCCTGGTGGGTGCTGCAGCAATCCAGGAAAGCGGTGATGGCCACAGGTGCATATATCTTTCCTATTAATTGCTAGTAAAATTTTTAAAAATCAATTTCCCGGGGGGCTAAGTAACATTTTTTCTGGAAAGGGGGCGGGAGGCCAAAAAAGTATGGGAACCACTGATCTAGATGGTCTCTAGGGTCCTTAAATAGTCCTAGATCTATGATACACTTCTCATTTAAATAAGCTTTGCTTAGACATGCAATTCCTTTCCCCAGTGATGTTGTTCCAACAAGAAAAATTAGATGAACTAATAGTATACCTATGCTAAGTTCCTATGAAACCCAAAAGAACTTATTTGGAATGATCCTGTATGAAGGATAAAATCCTGCTGATTCTGTATTTAGAGGATAAGATGCTACGTTGAAACTCTCAACTGAAAGAGAAATTTTAATAGCAACTGTCTCAGGCAGTACAAAAAGTAGCAACTGTAACTGCCCAAGATGATAAAAGATTCTTTGTTACCAGGAGAGTACTACACATTTTCCATAAAGGATCCCAGATAGAGCAATGATAAATCATAGAAACAGAAGCTCCTCCTTCCTCCAGTCCAGAACTATACAAAGACAGCCTGATAAATGGACTAGAAGTTTTTCTGGGAAGCTAGCTTGAGGTTTGATAAACATATCTGAAGCCAGCCAGCACTCTACAAAATCCATTTGGCATTTAAAACCATTAAGAAAAACATTCCCCAACCCCTTTCCAGTCTCTCCTTATTGCCTAGCATGTGCTCTTTGATCCTGTGATATTGGTCCTTTGGACAAAGAACAAGACATTCCATCTTTTAGCTCTGGGCATTTTCTCTGGCTGTCCCCCATGCCTGGAATTTCTCCCTCCTCATCTCTGTCTACTGGCTTCCCTGGCTTTCTCCAAGTCTCACCTAAAATCCCATTAAATTTTTCCCAACCCTCCTTAATTCTAGTGTCTTCCTCTTTTATTTCCAATTTTCCGCATTCAGTATATAAGTTAATGTACATATGTACTTGTTTGCTTGTTGTCTCCCTTAGATTTTGAGTTCCTTGAAGGCAGGAACTATCTTTTGCCTCTCTTTGTATCCCCAGAACCTAGCACAGTTCCTGACACATAGTAGGTCCTTAATTGTTTATTGAGTTAGTCCAATAAAAAAAGTATTGGCAATTAAGGGGCTCAATTGATAGAGAGCTAGGCCTGGAGATGGGAGGTCCTGGGTTCAAATTTGGCCTCAGGCACGTCCTAACTGTGTGACCCTGGGCAAGTCATTTAACCCCTATTACCTAGCTCTTACCTTTCTTCTGCTTTAGAACCAATACATAGTACTTATTCTAAGATGGAAGGTAAGGGTTAAAAAAAAGTATTGGTATGGGGAGGGGAAAAAAGCAAGACTAGGGATTCTTAGAAATGTGATTGAGAGGAATATATTACAAGTATGGAAGAAGGATATAATATTTTGTGCAATGGAAAACAAAGTGGCCAAATTGACTGTACTATAGAGTGTATGTTGAGAAATAACTCATACTGAACCTGGAAAGGTAGGTCAGAACCCAATTGTGCAGGAATTTAAATGTCAGAGTGGTGTTTGTATTTCATCCTAGATATTATGAGGCACTGCAAAAGTTTATTTAAATGGTCAGGCATGCTATAGGAGTATTAATCTGGCAATTATTTGAAGGATGGATTGGAGAGGGGAATCAAGGTGGCAAGTAGTCACTGAGGCTACAGTCAAGTGGTAAGAAATGCCTGAACCCTTAAGGTAATAGAGGTAAAATTAGGAAGACTCTTCAGCTGTTTGACTATGGGGGTAGTGGTGAGAGAAGTTAGAGAATGAAATGAGAAGAATCAAGGATTCGAAGTTGGATGGCTGGTGTTTTCAGTTACAAAATCTGGAAGTTGAGTGGGTTAAGCAGAAAAAGATGAGTTATTTTGGTCAAGTTGAACATGAGATCCTGATGAGACTTACTAATAAAGATGAACAAATGGCTGGTGTGGCTCTGTGTGGGTTTGCAGATCAAGAGAGTTCTTGAACAGCAATCTTAGAGCCACAACTACAGTCATTTACATATAAGTGATAACTGATGGCTTGGTACTGGATAAGGTACCAGGAAATATGGTATAGGAGGAGGAAGAGAATAAGGCCCAGGAAAGAGCCCTGAATTATACCTATTGTAAGAGGAGAGATGAAAAATCTAGGAAAGAGGGGAAAGCAGCAGCAGATAGACAAGTAGGATAACTAGGAGGGAAAAGTGTAACAAAAAATAAGGGAAGAAAAATTATTCTAAGGAAGAATCAAATGTTGCAAGGATAATGCCTTTCGATTTAGTAGTTGAGCCATTGGTACCTTGAAGAGGACAGTTTTAATTGTCCTTGAAGCCAAGTTGCAAGGGGCTGAGAAATGTGTGGAAGGTGAAGATAATCAGCGTGGGCTCCCGGTTTTGGTAGCAGTTTGACTGTGAAAAGACAATGGCCTTTAGGGGTGGGATCCAGTGAACATTTTTAAAGATGGGATCAAGACGAGGGACTGAAGAGAGGAAATGAATTCTTGGCAGGGTGAAAAGGGAACGGAATTGACGGGGTCAAGTCTAAGAAGAGATGATTAAAAAAATAATTAGAGAAACTGGATGGTAAACATTGGGGCAGGAAAGGGGAGGTGAATGTCTCTCTCTTCCTTTACCCCTCCCCCTCCCTAACTGTTCTTCCCTTCCCCTCACCCTCTTTTCCTCTCCCTTCCGTCATACTCGCGAGAAGCTACTTCCGCTTCCTCAGCGGCCGGAAGTCGCGTGTCGGTCTGTATCCACTCCGCGTTCCCCATCATCTCCCAACAGCCTTAGGGGCAGGAGGAAACTGTCATAACCGGAAGTCTTTCGGGGGCGGGGCGGAACCGCGAAGCCTGAGCCTTAGGTCGCTAGTTATTTCGCCATGGCTGCGTTAGGTGGGGGCGTTCGGGAGCACGAGGAGCCGGTACTATTCCGCAGGGGTACCGGACAGGTAAGGGAGTCCCTGGGAACCTCGACACCTCGGTTTGAGTAAGGCTGAGAGGCGCTGGCCTACGCCCCAGGCACCAACCTCCGCCTCCGAGGGACCGACATGCTCCATATTTTCTCCTCATCTCGCGTCGAACCCGCGGTTGTCTAGGGAGATGGACGAGCCCCAGATCCGGCCGCCGTGACTAAGCCGGGTATTCCCGGCGAGTAGCTGGTCTCTCCCGGGCTACCCTCCGGGGAGCGTGTGCACGCACGCCAAGGCGGAGAGAGGCCCCCGAGGATTGTCTACCCTTTGCTGCGGTCAAAGTGATCTTCCCAAAGGACGGGTCTGACGGCGTCACTACCAGGACCATCCATAACTCTCTCTACCTGCCTTCCCAGGCTCCCTACGTTCTTATATCCCCTATAAATGACGTTCATTGGCCTCCTGCCTTTTCTTCGAACTCTAGTTGTCCTCGAACTTCTCTTCTCGGCTCTTGGTATCACTAATCTGTAATCTTATTCACCTCCGCCTCCTCGCTTCCTTCAAGACTTAGCCGAAATCCCCCTTTCTGCAAGAGGCACAACCCCTTTCCAGCTCCCAAATCCTTCTCTGTGAAGCGACCACACACACACACACACAGAGTATATATCTTGTGTGCACCTAGTTGTTTTTCGTTTCTGCCCTTGAGAATCTGAGCTCCTTGAGAGTTGGTATCTTGTTTTTGCCTTTCTTTGTATCCTCCAGCACTTAACCTTACAGTTTCAGGCATGTAGTAGCTTAATAAATGCTCGTGGAATGCAAGGGCAGGAGAGGAGCAGCCTCAGAAAGTTCATTGGCACCAGCTCATTGGCTCAGACTGGCATCTTAGCTTGGATAAGATTCTTAATCTCAGTTCTGTTAACTTTCAAATGAACGGAAAATTGGAAGAGATGATAGTTTCAAAGCCTCTGTCCAGCCAGAAATCTTATGATCTTAGCTACCTAATACTTATGAATCTCTTAACCACATTGAATTGGTAATTAATTGTATGTGATTGTTTTGTGCTGGAGGCAAGTTCCTGAAAAAATTAAGTTTTTCCTTTTTTTATGGTTTAGAGCTAGAGGGAACCTTAGGGATCATGTAATGTCTTCCCACTGAAACTCCCTCCCCATCTCCATTATTACAGGTGAAGAAAAAGAAGTGACTTCCCCAAGGTCATACAGGTGGCAAGTAGCAGAGTCCTATAACTCCGCATCTTCCCTTTGCTCTCTTAAAACTTTATTCCATTAACTATTTCTTTTCCCTTGCACATTTAGCCACTCTTCCTGCTTGTTCCCTTCCAACTACAAAAAATGTTCAAGTTTCACTTGTCTGAAAGACAAATATCTTCTCTTGACCTTACTGCTTCTTTAAACTATCATCCTATTTTTACCCTAATGCTTACCCTGGAAATTTCCTCATCATTCATTTCATCTTCAGTTCCTTGGATTTGAGTTTCTGCTGCTACTAAACCGAGGAAACTTAATTTCTCCAAGATTCACAATTGCTTTCTTACTACCAAATGCAATGGCCTTATAATATTTCTTAACTTTCTTAAATCTCTACACTATTCAATTCTGTAGATCATCTTATTCTTGATTTTCTTGGCCTCCCTTGGTTTTGGTAACCTTTCAGTCTTTGTTCTGGCCCTCCCACCCCACCAAGTTTTTATTAAGTCTTTATAAGTATTCTTTGTTCTTTATCTTCTAAGAAGGTTCTTTAAATTTCTTTATACTCTTTCATTTAAATTCAGCAAGCATTTATTAAATATGTACTAGCTGCCTAGCCTCCATGCTAGTCCCTGGGAGTACAAAGACAAAAATAAAATAACTCTCACCCTTGTGTTTACATTCTTCTGGGAGGAAATAACATGTACTAAGATAAGTAAATACCAAATAAATACATAGAGTACAGCTGGACCATCGTCTTTAAATACCTGGAGCTATCCTCTCAATGCAGCCTAAGATCACATGAGCTTTTTGGCTGACAAATGACACAATTGACTAAAATTAAGCTTTCAAGTTTTACACCAGCAGTTCCATATCTTTTTCACACATACTGCTTTCTAGCCATACCTCCTGTCTTATATTTATGAAGTTTCATTTTTGTTTTTTAGCTCAAATATAAGGCTTTGCATTTGTCCTTATAATTCCTCTTGATTTGGCTTTTCAGAATATTTCTCAATTTAGATTCTGTTATCTGATATGTGAGTCTGACCTGGAGTCATTTGAAAATTATCATGTACTATACATCCTATTCTCTAAAACATTGAAAAAATGTCAACTACAAACTCAATCACAGATCTTTAGGATGCTCTTCTGGAAACCTTCCAGTTTGATTTTGAACCACTTAAAACTACACTGAGTTATTCAACAAGTTCTGAATCTAATTATATTTGATAAATACCCACAGTATTTGTATGAAAGGCTTTGTAGAATGATTTGCTCTGCCTTTTGGCTTCTATCAAGCCCCAGCTTAAGTCCTGGCTTTTAGAGTTTCCCAAACTCTTAATTCTAGTACCTTCCCTTCTGTTACTTATTTCCTCTTTAATCATATTTAGCTTTATTATAGATATTGATTTGCATGTTGTCTTCCCCATTTGACTATTTGCTACTCAAAGGCAGAAGCTGTCTTTTGCCCTGAATCGTTTCTTCAAACAGTGCCTGGCACATAGTAGGCACTTATTAATATTTATTGACTAACTTTACTAAAAATCAGGATTTCTTCACATGAGCATTGTACAACTAGGTGGCTCAGTAGTGAAAACACCAGACTTGGAGTCAGAAAGACCAACTTCAAATTCTTCCTGCTTCAGAAACTTATCAGCAATGTTACCATGTGCAAAATCACTTAACCTCTCTCAGCCTCAGTCTCTTCCTCTATAAAATGGGACTAATTATAATAGCACTAGAGTCCCTGTGAGGATCAAATGAGATAATATAATGGAAATTCTTTAGCAGCTTTAAAGCATCATATAAATGGGAGCTTCAGCTCCCATTTTAATATTCATTGTTTACTTTTCCCCTATTTCTATTGAATTAGATACACCCTGTTATTTCAGGCATGGGTCTCATCTTTTCTGTTACTTTACTAAGCACATTATTTTACCTAGGAAACCAGATTCAAATATTGGGATCATTTACCTCAGTAACAAACATTTATGGAAATGGAGAAGAATACAAAACTTAGGTCATGGAGCTCCTTGTGTATTCTCTTGCTGGCACTCTCATCCAACCCTATTTAATTCTTCTTATTAAGATCTCTCAAAAAAATCTCTTTCCCTTTCCACTCTCACTATAACTACTCTGGTTCAAGTCATCATCCTTTAGCTGATCTTTCTATATCCATTATCATCTCCTGTGCTTTGGCATTGAATGTAAACAGTTTAAAAGTTTGACAAGGAAAGGAATACAGGATAACATGAAATATCTTGATCAGTGGAGTTTTTAAGGATAGGGGAGAGCTGAGTATGTATGTAGCAATCAATCAGAAAGATTTTTTTTTAACCTATACTTTTCTGTCTTAGAATTGATACTAAATATCAGTTTCAAGGCAGAAGATCAGTAAGTGCTAGGTAATTTCGGTTAAATGGCTTGCCCACAGTCACACAGCTAGGAAGTATCTGAGGTCAGATTTTGAACCCAAGACCCACCTGTCTCTTTGTCCACTAAGCCACCTAGCTGCCCTAGCAAAGATATATTAAGAGCTTAATATGTGCCATAGAATCCCTCCCCCCCCCCAAAAAAAAAAAAAAGGCAAAGCCTGCCTTTAAGAAGTTTACAGAAAGGAAGAAATCAGTAGATTGCAAGAGGTTGAAGATGAGAAATGGGAAATGATTGCTAGAACCAGGTAGTAAGGATCAATTTAAGATCGTAATTAGAGGGATTATTAACCTTAGCAAGAAGGACTACCTCATCTTTGAGACAAGAGTCCTGGTAGAAAAAAAAGGAAACATGGTAGAGAGATTTGAGAATATGGAGGACTAGCAATAAAACAGAAAGCCCTAGCTTATTTTGTGAAGATTTTCACAAAAGATCATCTCTACCTAAGTAGAAGGCTGGTTCATTTGTTTGGAAAACAGGGATGTGGAATTGAGAAAGTTTGAGACTGACTAATAGCCACTGTTCAGAGTTCAATAAGACAAAAGGATGAAATAGTGAAGGCCCTTGAAAAATTTTAATGCCTTTTGTTTTTATATCATCTACATTTCCTTCTTCCTCTCTTTAAGAGAAGGAGAAACAAGGTTCAGCAAAACTAACATATCAGAATAAAGTAAAAAAAAGTTACATGTACCTTTCCACCCTTAAAAGTACTCTACCTCTATAAATAAGTGGGGAGGGGTGGTATCCAATCACATCTTTTCTTTGGGACCCTTGGTTTTGTAGTGCACCTAATTTAATTAGTTTTTCTGGTACTTTTTTTTTTTTTTTAACTTTCTCTGGTAGCTTAGAAGTAGGACTAGAGAAAATGTTTATTGGAGTAGCCCAAGATAAGGATGAACATGTTAATACCAGCAGGAGAGCTAAAATGGGTGATGGATTCAAGGTTGGGTGATGCTTTTTATTGAACTGATTAACTTTGGAGTTAAGACTAAAGAACAAAGGGGAGATCAGAATGGGACTGATTGGAAAAATGAAAAATGGGGAAGAATAAAGGAACCAAATATTTTGGTGGAGACAAATAGGTTTGGGAAGTTGGAAAAGTGGAAGACAGCTAAATGGCTCAGTGGATAGAGAGCCAGGCCTAGAGGTGGGAGGTCCTGGGTTCCCATGTGGCAATAGATACTTCCTAGTTGTGTGACTATGATGGGCAAGTCACTTAACCTCCATTACCTAGCCCTTAATGCTCTTCTGCCTTGGAACTGATACTTGGTATCCATTCTAAGACAGAAAATTAGCATTTTTTTTTAAGAGGGATGGAAGGGCAGAAATTTAATGGCTCAGAACTAAGTCATTTCCAAAACCATTCCACTATGTTCATATACTGCATTACTTATATGCAGCTTCTCTCTTTCCAACTAGCTCCCCTTTATATATGTCTTTCTGTATGAATATGTAATTTCCTTTAGGGCAGGAACTATGTTTCTTCCTTGGATTTATATCTCCATCACTTAGCTCTATGACTGGCATATAATAAACAATAAGTGCTTTTTCCTTCATTCTTTGGGTGCCTGTTAACTGGAGGAAAACTATAATTAGAACCTACAGCTATAAGCTCCCATGAAAAGAGGAAAACTTGAAGTTGCTGGTTATGGGGATATACCTTGGAAAATTCACCTCTGTATGATGGGACATCATTTACTTAGTTTTAAACTAGTTTTAAATCAAATTTCAATTTTATTCAGCAATTTTGGTATTTCTTATTTATTTTTCATTTCTGATTTTGAAGATAATATTATAATTCATGTTTTTGTAATTTTTACTTTCTTCCCCCCTCAGAGCGATGATTCTGACATATGGGATGATACAGCATTAATAAAAGCATATGACAAAGCTGTGGCTTCATTTAAGGTATTAATGTATTTTATTTTCTTATTTACCATTGAATGTGTGTTTGTCCATTTAAGTGAAAATCTTTAAAGTTGGTATACATGCCACCCCCACCCTAATCCTTCCTTAAAATAATGGGGAAAAAAGTATGTCAAGATTAAGCATCTATATTCATCTACTTCTATCAAGGAATGAGTTTCATCATCTCTTCTCCTGAATCTCATGATTCTAGGCCTGACACTCTCCCCATTGTACCACTTATCTGCCTCCTGCTCAGCTTCTGTTTAAGACTCATTGTTGTTCTTTTCCCCTTTGGAAGCAGAAAAATTATTGTGGCTCCTAAATTTGGGGGCTCAATTCAAAGCATGTTTGTTGAACCCTGTGGGTTTTTTTGTTTGTTTGTGTTTTTTTTTTTTAAACCCTTCCATCTTGGAGTCAATACTGTGTATTGGCTCCAAGGCAGAAGAGTGGTAAGGGTAGGCAATGGGGGTTAAGTAACTTATCCAGGGTCACACAGCTGGGAAGGGTCTGAGACCAGATTTGAACCTAGGACCTCCCATCTCTAGGCCTGGCTCTCAATCCACTGAACTACCCAGCTGCCCCCTGTTTGTTTGTTTGTTTGTTTTTTAAACCCTTACCTTCTGTTGTGGAGTCAATACTGTGTATTGGCTCCAAGGCAGAAGAGTGGTAAGGGCTAGGCAATGGGGGAGGGGGGGGGGGTCAAGTGACTTGCCCAGGGTCACACAGCTGGGAAGTGTCTGAGGCCAGATTTGAACCTAAGACCTCCCATCTCTAGGCCTGGCTCTCAATCCACTGAGTCACCCAGCTGCCCCCTTGAACCCTGTTTTAATCTATCAGTAAAAGGTAATTAAATTAAATCAGGTACTTAAACCTATAATTCTTTTATAAATGCATTTCCTTCTTAGAGTTTTTATCTTGCCTTAAGTTTTAGCTCAGCATCTGCCTCCTTGAAGCCTTTCCTGACCCTTCTTATTTTTAGTGTGTATGTGCTCACTTATACTCTTCTTTCTCCTCATCCCCACCCCTTAATGTCTGGTCCCCCTGTGCCCACCCCCATTCTCTGTTACCTGTTCTATAACCCAGCCCAGCATACTGTATACTTCAATAGAAAATTAGCTACCTAAGAAGAACATTTTTCATCTTCTTAAGCCCAGCCCCAAGTCGGTATAGACCCTTTATTCATGTTTGTTAGGTAGAATTTTATTTTATTTTATTTTTTTAATTTTATTGAATTGATTAATTAAGAAAAATTTTCCATGGTTACATGATTCATGTTCTTCTCCCCCCCCCCCCCCCGCAGCTTTCAAGTAATTCCACTGAGTTTTACATGTGTCATTGATCAAGACCTATTTCCATATTATTAATATTTGCATTAGGGTGATTGCTTAGAGTCTACATCCCCAATTATGTCCCCATCGACCCATGTGATCAAGCAGTTCTTCTGTGTTTCTGCTCCCACAGTTCTTTCTCTGGATGTGGATAAGCGTTCTTTCTCATAAGTCCCTCAGAATTGTCCTGGGTCATTGCATTGCTGCTAGTAGAGAAGTCTATTACATTTGATTGTGCCACAGTGTATCCATCTCTGTGTATAAGGTTCTTCTGGTTCTGCTCCTTTCACTCTGCATCAGTTCCTGGAGGTCATTCCAGTTCCCATGGAATTCCTCCAGTTCATCATTCCTTTGAGCACAATAGTATTCCATCACCAACAGATATCACAATTTGTTCAGCCATTCCCCAATTGAAGGGCATCCCCTCATTTTCCAATTTTTTACCACCACAAAGAGCACAGCTATAAATATTTTTGTAGAAGTCTTTTTCCTTATGATCTCTTTGGGGTATAAACCCAGCTGGATCAAAGGGCAGGTAGTCTTTTAAAGCCCTTTGGGCATAGTTTGTTAGGTGGAATTTTAGACTATTATTAGTCTGTAAAATATTGTTCTGTTTTGTCACACTGTGGTATAAGACTCATAACTTGGGTTAGCAAAAAGGGGGGGTCCAGTTTGAATTAATAAAATTTGAATTAGTAAATTTTGAAAAGAAATATTCTTTCAAATACAGACAAGTACAAGATCTACACTAGCAAAACTGTTATTAAGAAGAGAGCTTTCAAGGATCTTTTTTGACTTGGAGGCTAATTTTTTTTAATTGATATATTTTTGACACAGCATGTGACGAGCTGGAAAGTAGGAGAAATTTTTATATGTTAAAATACTTAGATATTTCCTGATACTACTACAATTCTTTACAATCACAAAAAGTGATGCTGTGTTTTATTTTTCATATGGAGGCTGTGTTCACATTTTGAATATTAAAAGTTTTTAAATAGTCTAAAAATAATTATTTATAAATGTTCTCCCAAGTCATTCCTAATACCCCTCTGTTCCCTGTCTGCAAACTTAACTGCAGAAATGAGGTGGGGGAAGGAGAGGGTAGAGTCTGTTCTTTATTATCACTGGTTACCCTAACAAAAAGAATTCATGAACTGCTAGTCATTCTAGTAATTAGCTGCTTTTTATTTAGCTAAGCTAATCTTCAGAAAGCAAAAGCAGATTGTTACCCAGAAAGGACTCGAAGTCATAATACTTTAGCTGAGCCTGCCTGAGCTTGCACTCCATTATCCTAACCTATGAAGGCACAGTCATCCTCAGACCTGGGACTTGAGTGAAGAATTAGTGCCATTTTCCAGTATAAATATAAGGAGCTAAAGAGAAAAGAGAGAAAGTTTTAATAGAAAAGGTGTCCTTAGAGGTAAGACTCAAATAAAGAAAGAATTTCAGCAGGTAGAGGTGAGATGGTGAGACAGAACAGACAGAGTTAATGACGTGAGCCATGACCCATGAAGGGAGAGAGAGTGTGTATGGATATGTGTATATACATGTACATATACTCACATGCACATACACATATGGAATGGTAGGAGATAAGGCTGGAAAGATAAGCTAGGTCAGTGATGGTGAACCTTTTAGAGACCAAGTGCCCAAACCACTTTCCTCAAATTGTATGTGAGCCACCACTTCCCCAGCCTTACCCCAGACAGGGGAGGGAGGAAGCAGTCTCATTGGCTGCTGGGCAGAGGGGCAGGTAGTGTGAGAAATGTCCTCAGGCACAGTGAAGAGGGGGAGGGGAGCAGCCCTTTCCAGCACACATGCCATAGATTTACCAGTACAGAGCTAGGTCATAAAGAATTGGGACTTTTTTGACAGACAGAAATCATAGGAAGTCTTTCAATAAAGAAATAAAGTCTAGGAAAGGAGGAAAAAGAAAGATGTCAGGAGAAATAGGATAGAGTAGTGACAGCACAACCAGGGAAACAGGGTAGTTAGCAATGCAAAGTAGTTGTAGCATTTAATTAGATTTGTGGAACCAAAGTAGATTTAAGTAAAAGTCTATAGATGTGTTAAATAGGATCATTGATTTAAAAGCCTTAAAGACCTTAAATGGGGTACCTCTTTGGATTCTCATTTTACAACTCACATAGTAGAGGCCCAGAAAGAGAAAATAAATCCTTCCACTGTCATTCCAGTGGTATCCTTTACACTAAACCACACTGCTTGCCTTCAAAAATTAACAGTTAATTTTGCCTTTCAGTGAGAAAGGATATGTACAAATCAGGATGGGGGGGGGCATCCCCAAGAAGCTTTACCTATAAAGCTTCATAACTTAACCCTGCACTAAGATTTATGGAACACCCCGTATATATGTTTTAACATATCCACCTTGAACTTAATAGTATCCTTTTTTTGGACTTATTTTTACCCTTAAGACATTCCATGATTCCTTTTTAACCTGTTTCCTAGATTTTTAGAGAATTGGAGCTAGAAGACATGTTATAGATCCTCTAATTCAACTCCCTGAGGCCTAGAAAATGGTCACATAACTTGCTCAGTGACGCAATCAGGATCTTTCAGGCTGTTTGAAAGAACAGTTCTAGTAGAGTGGAAGGGAAAGAACATGATTATAGTGGGTTTATTAGTGAGTATAAAGAAGTAGAAGCTTTCTGCTTTGGGGTATGGCTTAGTATCCCATTTGTAAGCACTGAGTATTGACTATGTGTTTATGAATAAGTAGCTTGTATGTTTATTTTGACAGAATGCTTTAAAGAATGGTGAAATTTCTGAAACTTCAGACAAACAAAAAAGTACTGGACCAAAAAGAAAAAATATTAAGAACAGAAACAAGAAAAAACCTAACCCAACCTCATTGAAGCAGGTATTTATTTTTCTTTATTTTATCTCAGTAACAAATTTACACATAAGTTTTCTAAGGTTACATGATTCATGTTGTTTGTCTCTCCCAGAGTTGACAAGCAATTCCACTGGGTTATACATATTTATAACTTTAAGGGGGAAAAGGGGATTTTATGGGTTCAATATATTAAAAGATGGTCACCAGAGGATTGAACTATTATCAATCCTCAATTAAGAATAATCTCAAGTCAAAATTGACTTTTATGGAAGTTTATTTACAATTAAGAAGAGAGAGGAAATGAGGAAATAAGAATCTAACCTACTAGGTAATTTACTATGATCCTCTAATTAATCCAAGTAGATCTAATTAACCCTCAGCGGAGAGTTAGGCGAATGGAGCAAACTTCATTCACAGAGTCTACTAAAAGAAGTTTCTGAAGAGAAGTTCAGGAAGATTCAGTCTTTAAACTCACTGTGTGGAATTCAAAAGAAGATATTTAAAGTAGTCTCACCAAGTCTCTCAACACTCCTTCATAGACCCGAAGAGCTCCTTCATCAGCCATACTCTTCACCAGAAGCTGCCAGCTGACTGAAGACCTTCTCCTTTTAAAGGGGTCACTTATGCATCACTTCCTGTGCGTCCCTCCTAATTTGCATGTCCAATCACAATAGCCGCTTCTCATAGTACTGCTTAGGGGGCAGTCAGTTGATTCTGATTCATCACCCACTCACACATGGGTTACGGATCTCCCAGAATTAGAGGTGTTCTCACCTTTGGTGATTAAATCTAAAGATGGGTAGTGTAGACTTAATCTAATTATCACATAACTCAAAACCTATTTCCATATTTTCATTTTTGTAATAGAGTAATCTTTTAAAAACCAAAAACCCAAATCATATCCCCTTATAAACAATTGGTAAATCATGTTTTCTTCTGGATTTCTACTCCCACAGTTCTTTCTCTAGATATAGATGGCATTCTTTCTCATAAGTCCCTCAGAATTGTCCTGGATCATTGTATTGCCAATCACATTTGATCATCCCACAGTGTTTCAGTTCCTGTATATAATGTTCTCCTTGTTCGGCTCATTTTACTCTGCATCAGTTCATGGAGGTCTTTCCAGTTTGTATAGAAATCAAGCGGTTCATCATTCCTTATAGCACAGTAATATTCCATCACCATCATTTGTTCAGCCATTCCCCAATCGAGGGACATCCCCTTATTGTGAAATTTACTTTTCAAATTCAACTTTAGGAAACAAAATTTTGGATTATATTCATTACTCTTTTTTAAAACTATAAGAGACTAATTATTTTGATGCCTGATCACATTAGACAAATATAGGATAGATTTATATGTAATATGTAAACATAAAGAGTTTTAAAAGTGTTGATTTGTTGCAGTGGAAAGTTGGTGATGCTTGTTGTGCAGTTTGGTCTGAAGATGGCAACCTGTATCCAGCTACTATTGCATCAACAGATCAGAAGAGAGGCACGTGTGTTGTAGTTTACACTGGCTATGGAAATAAAGAAGAGCAGAATCTTTCAGATCTTCTTCTTCCAAATAGTGAAGGAGTTCATGAGGAGGAAACTATTCATGAAGTAAGATCACAAATATATTTGTATATAATTGTCTTAGAGATGGAGTATTGAATTAAAGAATAAAACTTCTATGTCTTTTGAAATCATCTTTTGGTAAATTCAAGTGATTGAGCTATACAGAAAGTTTTGGGAGTAATTAGAACAATATGAATGAACATTTTTAAATGTCAAAGAGGTGGTATTTTGATATGAATATAGACTGTATTCCTAAAATGAAATCTATTTAGAAGGGCAGAAAAAAGATGAACATATATACTGAAAAAATAAAACCAATTAAGCCATTCTGCATTTAGGTCAAGTAAAGTATTTAAATCTGTATTGCATTTTTTAAAGCTACAATTATCTTAAACTATTCTTTACATAGAGGTACAATTAATTAAGTTGCCAGCTTGTTGACACAAGATGGTGGCATTAACATTTTATGACCTTTACATGTAACTGGCAGTTTATCTATATCTTGTATAAAACTTTTTTTCCCCCCAGAATGAAAATGAAAGTCAAAGTCAGTATTCAACAGATGAAAGTGAAAAATCTTCCAGATCGCCTGGAAACAAACAGAATCGTATCAAATCCAAAGCTGGTCATTGGAACTCTTATTTCCCTCCTCCACCACCACTTCCCCTTCCAGTACCAGGGCTGGGCAAGGTAAACACTGCTGACTGGGAGGGACTAGGCTGTATATGAGGCAACAAAACATTTGATTTAGATCTGTCTAGAATTTTTCTTTGAAATTCAGTCATATGTTATTTGAATATGAGTTGGTCTTCTTATACCTGCTGAATGGCCCAGGTGTGAAATTATTGAGCTCAGAGAATAAAAAAGAAAGATTGAACAGTATTATATCCGAGGAGAACTAAGAAAGATGAGTTAATGAAGACCATTTAAGAATTATCTAGCCTAATGTTATGCCTGGCAGGATGACTTTGTTTATTCTTCCCCTGAAGGCTGTGGACAAATAGCATCCCCATCCCTAAGGGTTGTTGTGAAGCTCAAATGAGCTGTTTAAAGTGTTTTGTAAACTGTAACAAGCTGTATAAAAGTGAGCTGCTATTATTTTAAAGCAACAGATCCACTGAAGTAGTTAAGCAGTGTACATTAATATTAGTCATTTTGGCAGAGGTCAACACGATCTAGTGAATTGTTCTTTTCTTTAGATGAGAAACTTAATATTTGTCATTTTAGCCAGAAGACTTTTATGAAAGAAAAAATGATTTTATTAGATCACTAAAGTTTTTGTTTTGCCTGTTACCAATCTAGCCAATATTACTTTAGGAATGACTTTACATATTGAGTGCCTAATGTTTGTTGATAGACTGACAGATTTCTTATTGGGAGTTCCTTATATCAGTGAAATCATAAGATCATTTAGGAAAAAAAAAAACAAAATCAAGCTTGCACTTATTTCTTATGAAGGTTGATCATAAAAAAATAACATTGTCAGCCTTCATAGGCTTGAAAATTTTTTTTTATTAGACAAATCAAGGGTTAAAATTACTCATCTTGTATTCATTTGAAATTCATCCTGATGATATACATAGTCATTTCTTCTGGATGATAATGACTATTAAAACTTTCAGTGGAGACATGTTAGTATTAGGCACACATTGAGTCTATAATTATCAAAAAATTCAGAAAGTAATCTTGGAAGAAAAATCAAGATTGATCGACTTTTTTTGAAAATTTAAATTTAAACAAAGCCTTACTTCTTGTTGTAATAGCTCAAGGATAGAAGGGCAGGGGCTGGGCCAAACAGGGTTAAGTGACTTGCTCAGGGTCACACATCTAGGAAGTATCCAAGAACAGATTTGAACCCAGGTCCTCCTGACTCTGTGGCTTGGTGCTTTTTCTCTTGACCCACTAGCTGCCCTGATCAACTGATCATTTCAATTCAATAATTACATCTAATTGGTGAGGTGAGATTGTATGAAAATTATAATCCAGTAGTTAAAGTAAAAGGTTAGCGTATTTATAATATTTGGTAGATATGTGAAAACAAAATGGCTTACAACTATCTTTTTTTCAACCTTTTAATTTCTTTTACTTTTGAATTTACCTGCCTCTTCTGAAGTATTTGCATGAATAGGAAGCTGGGTAAATGAGTGGCTTTGAGCCCAGGTTACTGCTATCGAGGAACAAATGTCATTTTAGAATTAGGTCACTATGTGGCACTGGGCCTGGAGTTAATTAATATTTGTATACAGCCTTATTAACTGTGTGTCCTTGGGCACAAGTCATACTGGCTTGATTTCCTCATCTGAAAAATGGGGATAATAATAGTTCCAAAGTTATAGTGAAGATGACATGAGATAATTGAAGTGCTTTGCAAACATCAAATAACTAAATTCAAGTTATTGTTGTTTTAAGTATAAATTATAGGCAGTGTTATTTCATATTATTTTCAGCCCTTTTTGTTTTAGGACCATTAGGCCTTTGTTGATCACTTTTCTTTTTGAAATACTTTATTACAGCCTGGACTGAAATTCAGTGGCCCACCACCCTTTCTCACAGGCTGGCCCCCTCCATTTCCTTCAGGACCACCAGTAAGTACTGATTTCACATTAATATGAGCTCCATTTAGGAGTCTTTTCCTGAAAATATAGGGTTTCCTGGATTAATTCATTAAGGTTAGTTAAAATTGTTATTTGATTTACTGTTCTGGGGCCAGCTTCAACTTGGAACCACGTCCTTGGTCTGCATACCCACCTTAGTTCCTTCATGTTGTCCCAAGATCTCAAATGCATTTGCATTTTAATGTCCATGAACCCTAAAGGAATTAATTTCTAAATGGTGAGATATCAGAGACAGACCAATAGACATTAAGACATTGTTTCTCATGTTATAATGTGCATATAGAACCCTCTACTCACAAGGCTAGTCCTGTGATATATCTGTGCTTGGAAGAGAATTTATTTTTACTTAGGGAAAAAATATTCAAGATTCTGTTTGGAATAATTCATCCATATTCATTCATCCTTAGATCATTTGTAGTAGTTCATCCACAAAATGCTGGTGGCTTTAAAAGCACAATGTTTAGGAAATCATTCTATTGGGGGCAGCTGAGTGGCTGAGTAGATTTAGAGACAGGCCTCAGACACTTCCCAGCTGTGTGATCCTGGGCAAGTCATTTAACTCCCATTGCCTACCCTTACCACTCTTCTGACTTGGAACCAATACACTATATTGATTCTAAGTTGGAAGGTAAAGGTTTTTAAAAAAGAAATCATTTTATTTCGCCTTTGTTCTTTCCTTACTAAGAAATAACATTGTTCATTTTATACTATATTGTGGGCTTGATTCTTTCCTAAATACTATGAGTTGTTCTTTATTTTATGTAAAAGGTTGTATGCAGTAGTAGAGGAGGGTTATCATTATGTTTTTTTGTAAATAGACTGCCATCTGTCTTTTTTGCTTATTGTCTCTAATAGTAACTATTTTGCCATTTGCAGTTGATTCCTCCACCACCTCCCATGTCTCCCGATTCTCCTGAAGATGCTGATGCTTTGGGAAGTATGTTAATAGCCTGGTACATGAGTGGCTATCATACTGGTTACTATCTGGTAGGTGTTAAATGTGCTCCTTTCCTTGAATGTTTTTCCTCTGGGCATATGCTTTCTCTCTTTTATGCAGTTACAAAGAAATTTGAGTTATTCTGTGTTGTGGTATCCTTTTATTTATTTATATATTTGTTAGTTTTGAAGGCCTTACCTTCTTTCTTAGAATCTTTACTGTGTATTAGTTCCAAGGCAGAAGAGCAGTAAGGGCTAGGCAGTAGGGGTTAAGTGACTTGCCCAGGGTCACACAGCTAGGAAGTGTCTGAGGCCATATTTAAATTCCCCTTTTCTTTTCCAGAGTTCCTCTTAAATTTTATGTAGCAGCCTATGTATACCAGTCTTTTAACTTGCCCTTACCCTTTGAAGAACCATGTTTAATTCTTTGTGGATTCTTATATTCTTTCCTTTGTTGCAAACTGCATGTGACCTGAGGACCAAGACTGGCCTGACACCTGTTTTGGTGTGGTCCCCAAACTAAAAATGAATTTTAATTCCTTTTTTTTACTTCTAGGGCTGTATAAAAATGGGTTTATTTTTTACCTTATAAACTATAGAAAAACAGGTAGGGAACTTAATTTGGCCCTCAGGCTATATATAGTTTGATGTTCCCTAATCCAGCATACATTTCTATATATATTGCCTCAGCCACCCATGGAACAAAAAATTAAAATAGCTCTCAGTCTTTTCCAGCCTCTTTGTGCTTCTTCAGTTACCAATGAGACAGTAGCAAGGAAATGGGCAGAGGGCACCAAGAGTCATGCAATTTTTTTGGTTATAAATAAACTTTAATTTGACTTTTGGTACTCTTATCAGATTTTTGTCCAGGGATCAATGAATGGACTTTATAGAACTGAATCACAATAATCTTCCGGTTCTACCCCTACATTAGTTTATATCAGTGATGGCAAACCTTTTAGAGATGGAGTGCCTGGCCCTGTGCCACCCCCCACACACACCTCACTGAGTGCTGGGCTCACCCCCAGATCGTGTGCTGGGCCTCTCCCCCACACCAAGTGTCAGGGGGTGCTCTGCCCCCCTCCCCTCTTATCCCACACTGGAAGAAGAAAGTGCTCCCATTGGGCAGAGGGACAGGGGCAGCTCCGCTTGAGTCTCTCTGCCTTTCTATTAATGAACAAGGCCGGGGGGACGGGTGGGTGTTCTTCATCATTGATCTATATAATTTTATGCATCTTTCCAAGTTTCTCTGAATTCCCCATTCATCATTTTGTAGAATTCTTTAATCTGCTGTTACATGTTTATTTGTTTAGATGTTTCCCAATTAACATACACCAACTTTTATATTTTTATTTTTATTTTTTTTTTTTACTACCACAAAAGATACTATTATAAATATTTTGGTATATGTGGTACCATTCATTCAGTCTAACTTCCTTGGGGTTTATCTAGCAGTAGGATCTTTGATACTTTAATCTTTTGTTTGTATACTTCAAAATGAAAATACAGAATGGTTAGACCAATTTATAACTCTACCTACAGTGTATTAGTAAGTTCCTGACCTCCTGCAACCCCTTTAGTATTTCCTTTATCATCTCTTCCAATTTGCTGGATGGCTCATAGGGTTTTTAAAAGCAAAATTGGGATTATGGCTTATGAAAGTTAGAAAGGTATGAAAATTCTTTTGGAATTGGGATGGGCATGGTCAATAATCTCTTGGTACAAAGCAACAATCCTAAAACTTACAGTATTATTAGAGTTGCCTGGGACAGAGAAGTTTGTAACTTTTTCAGGATCAAACCATAAAGAGTTGTTGAGTTCAACTTGTATCCAAGGCTCCCCCCATCACCTGTTCCACACTATTATTACAAAATGTCTGGCTTAGGGGTCAGGTCAAATATGTTTGCCGACTTTTATTCAGAGTGGGTTATTTTGGTTTGGGTCAAAGCATTTGATTTTATTTCATAATTAAAAAGTCAGAACCCAGCAGTTTTTTTTATCTGTTTCTGGTCTTATTCTTAGCTGTTACACCACTAAATCAGGATACAGCAGAATCTCTGCTTTGTTGCTTGTCCTATCAGTAGGGTTATCCCATACACTGGCCATTAACCACATATTTATAACCCATGGCTATATGAATAGCTCCAGAGAAACCAAAAAGCAGATTGGTTGGGGTGTACTTTAGCACTTTCTGATGCTGAATTTCCAGGTAAAAAAGGACTTTTCCTGCACTCCTTTCTCCATAGCCCTTTCCCCATTTATTGCAACTAGGATAAATTAATTTATTTAGCATTTGATAAGTGCTTCCTTTGTTCACGTCATCTGAGCATAAGGCTCTCAGAAATCAAGAAAGTATATGGTTCAGATCTATCTTTAAAAAGCTGACAGTTGAATTGGGAAATGACTAGAAAACAAATTAGTATCCAAATATTAGGATAGGTAAAGATAAATATTTTGAATTGATCACAGATTTAACAATTATATGGAGTATGGAGCGAATATATATTCCCTTTTAAATATTCTTGTCTCCTTTCTGCAGGGCTTAAAACAACATCAAAAAGAAGGAAGGCATCAGCACTTCAATTGAGTAAGTTTGCCACTGCTACAATAGCTGTCATTCTCACTTTTCTTAAATATACCTATTTTTGTTTCTACTGAAATAAAATTTGGAAAAATCAGATATTTTCCTATGCCTTTTCAGAATGGGAGATGCATCTTAGTGAAAAAGGTGAACCTAACACAAGGTGACAGAGACAAACATTAAGAATGTGAGAAGGCCTACCTTGATCCCTTGTTTATTTGGCATGTATTCATTTGGGTGTATATCCAAGTAAAAAGGAAAAAAACAAAATAAAATATATTTTTAAAAATGAAAAATCATATTAGAAAAAAGGAAATGCACATAGTAGATTGTGTGGTCCTTTAAATACTAGTGATTTTCATACATTGGATAGGCATGGGGATCAATTTCATTCATCAAGACTGAGGAGCAGAGAACAAAGTGGGATTATCAGTTTTTATCTTCCTCCCCATGCTGTTTCTGAGAAAAAAAATTCAATTATTCATTTAAATGAACTTGATGTTCATTATTAGTGTTTACACCCCTGCAGACCTTGTTTCATATCTAGATTCATTACAGAAAGGCTTAGGAATCAGCTTTGTTTGGTTTTATTCATAAAGACTAGGAATGAGATTTCTGATCATGTTTTCATTAAAATATACTATCCACACAAAATACGTTTCATGGAGTTCATTATAATGGAATTTCATTTCTAATTAATGTGGATACAGCATGGTTAGTTGCTTTCTTCTATCAAATTTCTTGCCTTCTCAAAGAGGGGGAAAGGGAAGAAGGAAGATAATTTGGTTTTCAAAATTTTAAGAAAATAAATGTTGATGAATGTTTCTATGCATATTTGGAAATATATATATATATATATGTATATATATATATATATATATATATATATATATATATATATTAAACCCTTACCTTCCATCTCAGAATCAATTCTGGGTATTTGTTCTAAGGCAAAAGAGTGGTAAGGGCTAGGTAGGCAGTGGGGGTTAAGTGACTTGCTCAGGGTCACACAGCTGGGAAATGGTCTGAGGCCAGATTTGAACCCAGGACCTCCCATCTCTGGACCTGGCTCTCAATCCACTGAGCCACCCAGCTGCCCCCTATATATTTTTTTAAATCAGAGAGTTGCCATAAGCAGTGGCAACAAGAGACAACATGGTATATATATATATAGTGAGGACAGTAACTTGGTAGTACTGGTCCAGGCTCTGCTAATTAATGTGGATGTGATGTTTACCAAATTACTTCATTTCCCTATCTTTTATTGTCCTTTGAAAAGTGAGTTAGTAGCTAGATGATTGATTGATAATGCTAATAATTTGAATCTTTTTTAAAAACCTTTATCTCATTTGACTGAATGAATGGAATATAATTTTTTATTATCTTTTTAACTTTTATTGTTATTGTATAAATTGTTCTACTGGTTCTGCTCACTTAATCTTTTCATCATTGGTTCATACAAGTCTTCCCAGATTATTCTAAAATGATCCCTTCCATCATCTCTTTTTTTTTCCCTTTTTTTTTTTTTGTCATGCAATTCCAATATTGGTCATTGTGGTAAGAGCAAAGTCCGACATCATCAAAACTCCAAAATAAAACCAAAGATACTGATGTGGAAGATGACTCCAATGGTTCTTTCTCTGGAGGTGGATAACATTCTCCATCATAAACCTTTCAGTTTGTCCCAGGTCATTACATTGCTGAGAGTAGCCAAGTTTCCCCAGATGATCATTGTACAATATTGCTGTAATTGTGTACAATATTCTCTAAGTTCTGCTTATTTTGCTCTACATCAGTTCCTGCAGATCTGAAGTTATGTGTTGAAATAAATTTTGATGATTGTTTTGTTAGATTTTAGGATTCAGGTTTTTCTCCCTACCTCCCTTCCCCCCCCTACCCCCCCAGGTGGTAAATAGTCTAATATAGGTGATATCAGTGCTTTCATCCAATACATATTTCCATATTGCTCATGCCATGACAAAAAAGACACATCACATATACAATAAAAAACTCATGAAGTAAATAAAGTGGAAGAGTATGCCTTGAGATGAAATTAGACTTGTATAGAATATCTTAATGTATTACAAAGAAAGATAGAAGCAAAAGTATTCAGGCTCGTTCTGGAGTTTACAATGAATCAGCAGATTGTGGGTAATACCTACAGATATTGGTTTCCTCCAGGCAAGACACATCGAATATAAAGATATTAAGAAAACTGTTGCTATATTTTGTGAGCCCTACTTGCACCCTGAAATCAAAGCTAAATGGGAAGAACCTGTTGAAACTATAATACTAATCTTATAAAATTATATTTGGAATCATAAAATGTTCCAAAACTAATACGTAATTTGCCTAACAAAAACATACACAATAGAGCCTACCTCCATAATGCACCTATAGAAAGATTAATATTCCAGTGTCAAAAACCTATAAAAGATACACCTCTGGAATAATTAGGCATTACTTTATCAAGCAATAGAAAAGCCTGATAGCAGGTAGAGATCATTAGAGTTGTTAGATATAATTGAAAGTGGCTTATTTCTGAATGGAGCCCTTGAAACAGCTTACCAGTCAGAGGAATCAAAAAGCCCAACCTCTTTATGAACTCTGCCAAAATTTGTGTCAGCAGAAAATCCTCAAATACCTTTTGATGCATATATCATACACATACATATCCAAATAAGCAATAGGGAGAATTTTTTTAAAAAAGATAAAATTGACAGTTTTGATTATATGAAATTTTGAGTTTTTACACAAAAATTTTGAGTTTTGTTTTTTTTTTCCAAAAAACAAAAATACACACACACACACACACACACACACACACACACACACACACACACACGTCACTTAACCCCAAATGCCTGGCCTTTACTGCCCTTCTCTTAGGATTGATACTATAGAGATAGGGATTATTTGTTATTTTTTTTAAAAATACTATACCTAAGATTAAAAGGGAAACAAGTTTGTTTGAGGGAAGTGGGTGTTCATAGCTAGTTTACCTGATTAGATTTAATTTCCAAGATAAATAAGGAACTGATCAAATTTGTAAAGTTTAAAGCTATTCTCCAACTGATAAATGAGCAAAAGATAATGAATAGGCAATTCTCAAGGGAAGAAAGCCAAGCTATCTACAGCATATGGAAAAAAGTTACCTAAATCAATAATTAGAAGAAAAAAATCAAAGTAACTCCAAAGTTCCAACTCAAAACCATCAGATTGGCAAAACTGACATGGAAATAAAAGAGGGGCTTTAAAAAATGGGCACATTGAGGCACACTTGGTGGATCTATGAATCGTTCTAGCGTTATAATTTGTTACTGTGTCCCCAGAGCTACTAAACTATGTAGGTACTTTTGCCCAAAGATCCCATTACTAGGCTTACACCCCAAGGTGATCAAAGAAATGACCTCTGTATAAAAATATTTATAGCAGTTCTTTTCTTAGTGGCAAAGAACTGGAGACAAAGGGGGTGGGTGCATATCAAATGAAGAATGGCTTAATAATACTTATGTGCTATAATGAAAAGAGATAGTTTCAAAATAAGCAGAGTGATGGGAACCAGGAGAACAATTTGTGCAATTAGCAACAACACTGTAAAGAAAAAAAAAAGTTGAACCATGATTCCAAAAGATAAATGATACACAAATGAACCCACCTCGTGAATGAGAAGACCTGGACTCAGAATTGGACACATTTTTGGACGCAGTCAGCATGAGAATTTATTTTGCTTGATTAAGCATATTTTTTACAAGTATTTTCTCCTCCTAGGGACAGAGGAAGGTGGGGGAGAGGGAAGAAATAAATATCTATTAATTGAAAGTTACAATGTTTAATACTTAAAAGATAACTCAGATACAGAAAGGCCTTTTATCTACCTGTACATTGTTTATTAAACATTAAATATAAATAAGAGCAAGTTAACAACTTGATTTGGGACTCTGTATTTGAACCCTATTGAAAAAGATGAAAGAAACAAGATGACAGAAATAAAAATTGCTGATACTTTTTTTTTCTGGAGTTTCTTACTCCATTGAATAGTCTTCCTTTTTAATATCAGATGATTTTTATAGTTGTTACTTCATAAGTTATAAATCTAGTAGGATGATTCTACTGTCTTTTAAAAAATATCCTTTGATATTCTTTCTTGTTTCTTTGAAGTGTATTAATTTCACTGTCCATATACAAAGGAAAATAATAGATTTAAATTACTATGTTAATATAAAGAGCATTATGAGCTTTCGATTTATATTTGTCTTTATTTGTGGCTTTTATTTGTCCCACTAAAATTGTATTAAGAAAATGGGCTTTCATTAAAAAAAATTTGATTGCATGTTGTCTTTTCTTTCTATTAAATTCAGGTACAAATCTCTCCCAAGGAGAGTGGCATTTTATCCTGTCCTGGTTGCGAAGAACAAAGTTGATTTTTTTTTTTTCCCACCCCTTCAAGAAGACTTGACTGGAGAGTGCAGTCCATTGTATAACTGTTGAATATGTTCTTATGTACACAGGTTTTTAATTAATCAGCAAAATATATTTAGAAAAAGGGATGTTTGCATAGTTGAATAAAACTGGGAATGTGAAAGTCACGAATGTTGAAAACTTGGTCATTTTTATTATTGATGTCAATAAAATTTTACTTTTAAAATTTTTGATTTTTAAAAAAAATAGCACTATATTTGCTTTAATTTTTTTTTTATGCCCTTACCTTCTGTCATGGAATCAATCATAAGTATTGGTTCCAAGGCGGAAGAGTGGTAAGGGCTAGGCAGTTGAGGAAAATGACTTGCCAGGATCACACAGCCAGGTCTAAGGCCAAATTTTAACCCAGGACCTCATGTGTCTAGTACTAGCTATCTGCTGAGCTACCTAGCTGCCCCCTTTGCTTCAATTTGATGCCCACATTTTTACTAAAATTTGTATTTAGATTATGAAAGTTAAAGTGTTTTCTGACCAAACATTCTTTTGGAATGATTTTAACTTCTAAATACTTTATAAAATATTTTAGATTTTTTTTAATGTATAATTTCATCCATGTGGTTTCCATCACTACTGTGTAACTTAACAGAAAGTTGTGGGCAGAAAAAATCATCTAGCAAATTAGGCCTTTTTGAACTGTCCTAGACTGATTCTCAAGCAGCAGTGAAACTTTTATAGCACAGTAGAGCCTGCTCAAGCATGTGTGCCATTGGCATAACCCTAGAAACCCAAGGTCACTTCACCATGATGAGGCATCAGACCTGAGTAAACGTTCTAGGAAATCTATGCTTCAAAATTAGTGTTAGTCTACATAATTGCAACAGGTCCAATCTGAGGGTAATGGTTTGCATAAAGCATTTTAAAGAAAGGAAATCCAGAGTAAAAATCTGTCAGGGTGTCTCTTATACTGCTACCAGCACCAATTAGGTTACTTATATAGAAACAGTCCTAGCGTGGAGAAGGACTACCCCAAATGAAGGGAAATGATTCTTTAGAAGCATTTAATTCCTTTTTTTTGAACTCTGTGCCCAACAAGAAACCAAATACATATTCTAAACCTCTTGAGAAAAAATCAGTGTTATACTTTATCATAATAATAAAATGGAATTAGGAAAGGCCATGTCCACATATCTCTTCTTTTTCATCTTTTCCTCTTCCTTTTCCCTTCTCTTTCCATCATGTTAATGGAGGGTCTGCACTGGAAAGACTAGATTATGAGATTGGAATAAATTAGAAACTTCCAAATTTATTATTAAAAATTTTTTTTAATACCAAGCATACAAATACACAACATAAACAGAAAAAGAATCATGAAAACCTGGGAATCTCTCTTATCTATACTTTTCCTTTTTTAAAAAATGGCGTTTAATATCTTTACATTTTTTTAAAGCCCTTATCTTTTGTCTTAGAATGGATATCCACCCTAAGGCAGAAGAGTAATAAGGGTTAATCTATGATATTAACTGACTTGCCTGGAGTCCACAGCTAGAAAGTACCTGAGGTCAAATTTGAACCCAGGACCTCCCATCTCTAGGCCTGGCACCCTATCCACTGTGCTAGGTAACTGCCCCATACATACAACTTTAAAGGTTCAACATGTTAACTTTCAAAGCTCTTCTACTTATCTGTTTCCATCTGAACTCCCTTTTGTTTCCAAGTTTTGCTGATGTAAGGCAGCTAGGAGGTATAGTGGACCCAAAGCTGGACTTTTACTCAGGAGGACCTGCATTTGAAAACTTAAGAGCTTTGCCACTCTGAGCAAGATATTTCTGTTTCCATTTCCTCACAAGTAAAATGCAGATAGTAAGTGCTTACTTTCCAAAGGATGTTATGAAGATCAAATAAGACACAAGTATAGCTCTTTGCCAACCTTAAAGCAGCATATAAATACTGATGTCTATGAAGTTAAACACTAGCAACACTGTCAAGTACTTTATTAGTAAAATACTAGCTATTAGCACTAAGAAAATCAAATTGTATATGAACATAGGCAGAGGAAGCACATTTGCTGATGGTATGATAAAATGAGAACTTAGCCCTCCCTCCCTATTCAACAAGAAACTCAGACAACAGTAAAAAGAAAAGGATACAAAAATAGATTCATAAGTGTTAGATTTAAATTAATAACATCAGGTTCTTATTTTCCATAGAGTTTATTAATAATCACTTGAAATAGAGAAAGTAAATAGAGATTTAAACCTAATCTAACCAATCCTAGCCACATGGTTCTCCACATGGCTGTCTCTCTCAGCTATGATGCTCCACTGCCACCTCCAAAGGAATAGAGAGAGCAGGTACGGCCCACAACATACCTTTTATCTCCATGTCACACATCACACAACACAGGCACAGAAAGAGGAAGAGCAAGGAAGGACCAAGCTGAGTCAGATGCTCAGACAAGCTGGAAGTCCAAGACTGGTGGGGAATGGGGTTCTATTCACATGATCCCCACTGTGATTCTATTGGGAGACGAACATGTTGAAATCTCCCAGATTTACATGCCTAGTCTCTCCAGTGAATCATTTAACATAACCAGTTTATACTTCTAAAGATTCTTCTAACTAAAGGTGCATAACATATTGTACCTTACAAAGGGGAAATTACAATTTGGGGATAAGAGGGGAAGAAAAGAGAAAAAACAAAATGATGATTTTTTTAGACACATTAACAAAAAGCCAATTAGGGGGCAGTCCACTTTGGCATTAGAGCAGTGGTTCCCACACTTTTTTAGCCTACCATCCCCTTTCCAGAAAAAATATTACTTAGTCCCCTGGAAATTAAATTTTTTTAAAATTTTAATTGCAATTAATAGGAAAGATAAATGCACCTGTGGCCATCACCGGCTCCCTGGATTGCTTTAGCATCCACCAGGGGGCGGTAGCGCCTACTTTGGGAATCACTGTATTAGAGTTTACATTCAGAATAAGTAAGTTCAACCCCCTTCAGTTCAGTTCATTATATCCCAAAGTTCATTCTGGATCTTTGATGCAATATGTGGTTTCCGCAGGCATCCTTATGGCACCTTCTCCAAAAGATTCTCTTTTTTTATTCCAGGTGTTAGCGAGTTTCTTTTCCTGAAATTTCTCCAAAAGATTTCGAACCCTGGATTTTAGGATAATTATACAATCCCCCTTGAGGAGGCTGTTGACCAACACCAGGATCACCCCAGGATACATGGCTGAGTTATGAAGTATATGAATCAATTGTCAAAAGAAAACCACCCCCCAAAAAAAATTTTTTTAATAGAAAAAAATTAAATTCTGGATAAAAAATAAAATATCAAAATCTTATGTGTATAAAATTATGAGTAAAAAAGAATAAACCTGTAATAGGTCCTTGAAGCACCAGCAAGTGTAAAGGGGAAAATTATGGTTGGACTGAATATTTAAGAGTTTTGGTCACCAAGAATTGATTACACAATTCCAAATTAAAGACTCAAGTCGGAGTGACTTTTATGGTAGTATATTTACAAATAGGAAGAATGAAAGTAGGGAAAATGAGAGAGAGAGAGAGATAATTATGCTCCGGCCTGGTCCGAAGGTCTAAACCAGTCAGGGCTTCAGAGGCCCCAGCAAATGGAGAAACAGAGGTTAATTAAACAAGGTTTCTAGCCACAAGGCCTCTTCCAAGACAAGAGGCCTCTTCGGAGGTTAGTGCCTTGTATAGTTGAAAAATCTTGAACTCCAGGAACTGCATTTGCCCAGGATTCCTTTCTGTATTACCCATAATTCCATTTTCTTTCTATTTACGTGCATCTTTTGCATGATTGTATATAAGTTTAGGTAAAATACCTCTCCATCTGTGTTCTCTGTTCTCTAGCTCTTTAGCTAAATATTAATAAATCTCTATAAATATTATACTTTGGAGATGTTGAATATTAATTTTAAAATCCACAGCCTCCAGAAAAGCCAAGGAAAGGAAGTCAGACTTTCACTCACCCATGGAAGCAGTCTGAGGTATCAAACCCCAGCTCCTCCAAGGCCAAGTTAAAGGGGCCCAATCCCCCTCACAGGAAGTTACCATATTTAAAAGATAGTTCTTTGCATCACTTCCTGTGTCCACCCTCCAGTTCTATGTGGACAAATGGCAGCTTAAACTTTACTTTGGAGTGCCTGGGGGCAGTCAATCGTTTTTAATTTGTCACTCGCTAGCACACGTGGGTCATAGACCTCCCTCCCCACCCCTCTGGCCCCCTGCCACTTAATTCTTAAGTGAGATGGGGTGTATACATTCCTGGTGGCTAAAATCTAAAGAAGAAATAGGGCAGAGATAATTCCGTCTTCACACAAGGTCCGATTAAAGCCAGCAGGACAATTGCAGCAATATAGCACGTTACCTATTGGTAGCCAGGATTACAGAAAACTGCCAAACTATAAAAGAGACTAGATTCTGAGGTAAAAGGGAACTATGATTCCCTGGTCTGATTTTATCTTCACTCTCAGGGACAGTGGAGCCAAAATGAAAGCCAAACTAAGGTACTTGTTGGAAATCTGACAAGAGGGAGACCTACGTCTATAGTTGCCAAACAGCCACTTCTTCGAACCTCAAAACAAATCTTCTGTCTTGGCATAGATCCTCATCAATCCCATCAGGATTGTTGGTCTCCTTGACCTTGTGCTTCTTGGCACTGTGCAGTGGCTCTTTTGTGATCTCTTCTTCTGAAATCAAACACAATTATTAGTAAAAGTCCCACAATATTTAACAATCAATGGCAGGTTTCCATAGTCTAAAGCTTTTGGGTATGCATTGATATTAGGGCTAATAGATATTGTAAACGTATCCTTTAAGACCAAAAACATTAATACTAATTCCATGTACTTCAAGTATAAAAAAAAAAAAGGGAAGAAAAAAAAATCAAAAAACCAATTGGATGGGGGCAGCTGGGTAGCTCAGTGGATTGAGAGCCAGGCCTAGAGACAGGAGGTCCTAGGTTCAAATCCGGCCTCAGACACTTCCCAGCTGTGTGACCCTGGGCAAGTCACTTGACCCCCATTGCCTAGCCCTTACCAATCTTCCACCTATAAGTCAATACACAGAAGTTAAGGGTTTAAAATTAAAAAAAAAAAAAAAAAAAAAAAACAACAATTGGAGATTGAGAGCCAGGCCTAGAGACGGGAGGTCCTAGGATCAAATCCAGCCTCAGACACTTCCCAGCTGTGTGACCCTGGGCAAGTCACTTGACCCCCATTGCCTACCCTTACCACTCTTCCACCTATAAGTCAATACACAGAAGTTAAGGGTTTAAAATTAAAAAAAAAAAAAAAAAAAACCAATTGGAGGGGGCAGCTGGGTAGCTCAGTGGATTGAGAACCAGGCCTAGAGACGGGAGGTTCTAGGTTCAAATCTGGCCTCAGACACTTCCCAGCTGTGTGACCCTGGGCAAGTCACTTGACCCCCATTGCCTACCCTTACCACTCTTCTGCCTTGGAGCCAATACACAGAATGGTAAGGGTTTAAAAAAAAGCCAATTGGAAATATAAAGAAAAACAATAATAATTTTTAAAATCATAAATTCAAAGTTCACATTCCATGTGACAATGTGTGAGCCAAGCAGAGGCACAACACAAAGGTTTCTCACTCAAAAATGAGATCTATTTCCCTTTTAACTTGGCCATGATCCATCCACAGTGTGAGTGTACATGATTTTTTCACAAGGTAACGACTTTTTAAAAACAGTAGTACAGCAACTAACACAGATTCTAAGTACCAAAATCTCCAAAACCATAAGAGCATATGTGATGTCAACTGCAAACAACCAGCTTTCATTAGGATTCATATGAGTCTCTATAGCCACTTGCTGCATGTCATTTAAAAACATTTGAAGCTCATAGATATTTGTCACAAGTTCTCCAGATCTAGCCAATCTTTCAACCTCAGCTGAGATATTTCTAATAGAGTCTATTACTGCCATCATTCCAAAATTTGGCAGGAGAGCTCAGAAAAATCTCTGTATTGCTGATGAAGACCTTTTGGGTCTAAAATGCCACCATCCTGGTGGAAGGGTAAAGTAAGCTGAAGAGTTACAAATATAGAACTGTCCTGCGGTCACCAAGCCCCATGGGAAATCCTCCCTCCTCCAGGATAAGACTGTAACAGCTGCAAAAGACATGTATTTACATGTCCCATCCATTGCAATGTGGAGGTGAAGAATACAATAGTGAAAATAATTTCTGACATCTCATCCATTACATTTTTATAAATGTTGAGGTGGAGAATGCAATAGTGCCGTTGCACTTTACTTTGTCACCCATGTACTTACTACTACTAAATGGACCCTTACTTCTTGTTACACACAAGTCAGAGGTAGGCATGTCCATTTACAGCTCCTTGGGCCCTGTTAGTTTAGATCACTTAGATAACAGTAGAATAAGTCCTCCCATTGCCCTGTGGTTTTATCCTTTAGATTTTAAGTATAGAAATCCCTTTCCCATCTTTTAGTCAAACATAATTAAAGCTGTTAAGTCCCTTTTACCTTGTTAGTCTGTTTCTAGACTCTAGCCTAGTGGAAGCTGAGTGACAGTTAAGATCAACTGCCATTTCTGTGGAAATCCAGTAAACTCTGGTCTCTCCACCCTGGTCCAGTCTCTCATAAATCCTAGAGTTTGTCCCCACAAACTACTTAGTTAATTTATAATATCCCTGGTGACCCCATTACCTTACATATATTTCTTATACTCCCAAACCAAGAAGTGGGGTTGAAGGGTCTGTGCACCTCAATTTATTCTCCTTTCCTAGCTGTCAGATTGGCACATGTCCAGCGATGCTTTGCCAGGTTCTGAGTTCTAAAGGGGAAAACTGCTTTTGCACCTATAGAAAATGGCTGACTATTTCTGTACATTACAATACTGGACTCTTTTCCTTTCTGTGGAGGCTTTGGTGGAGTGGGATTTTTGAGCAGATAGAAAAACTTAGTCACGTGGTTTTATTTTTGTCAGATAATAAAGTTTATAAAATAATACTTGAAATATTGGATATTAATTTAAATCCTACATTTAGACTGGAATTGTTGCCCGTGACAAGACAGAGTTTGTTCAACTTGGCTATGGACTTTTAAAATGGTATTATCTCCAGTCCAGTCATAGGAGGGGTGTACAAAGAAAGACAATGTAACAGAACATATATCTAATAGCCAAAACACAGTGACTGAAAGTGACATAGTGTAATGATATGTTATAGATTGGATTAATAAGTGAACTTAAAAAATAAAATTAAATCTTAAAACAATCAGCAAATACAATATACGTGACAGGATACAGCTACTGTGTCAATAGGTTTTTTTTACATGTGAGCAATGAATCCAAGAGTCTTTTTCTCCAATTTTGATAGCTGTTGGAGTGGGTAAAAGGACTTGAAATGGACTTTCCCAGGCAGGCTGAGTTCCTCTGGATTCATTAGGAAGATAAAACAAAGCTAAGGGGAGAACTTCAGGCTATTTCAAGTAAGTCTCAATGCACAATTTTCCAATCATATTTTTAAGATCTCAATTCATTCTCTCTATATGGCCTGAGCTCTGGGGGTGATAAGGTACATGGACTTGGGGAGTGATCCCCAAACAAGAATAAATCTGAGACAAAACAGAATCAATAAAATGGATTCCCCTGCCTGAATCAATTCGTGCCAGTGGGCTAAAGCGAGGAATAATCTCCCCTAAGAGCACCTTAGCAACAAAAATTGCTGTGGCCAGACAAACTTTATAATGTTCAGTCTTAGGCATGGTAATAAAGCCAATTTGTAAATACTCAAAAGGTGTGTAAGCCAGAGGACGCCCTCCAAAAGCTTTGTCACGAAAAGCATGCTGAGTGGGACAGGCTGCACATACTTTAGAGGCTATGGTAGTTATGCCAGGAGCTACCCATACCTTTGTTAACAGTCTTCAATACTCTGGATGTCAAAGTGACTGTTCTTGTGAAAGAATAAGCATATTTGGTGATAAAAAACTTCTAGGCTTGTAGGGGTTTTCCTTCAGATGACACTCATACCCCACTGATCTGTTTTATTTTAAACTTTTGTTTCCATTTTTCCACTTCCTGTTCATTATAAGAGAGAAATTTGAATCATTACTAGGTATCAACGTTAAAATCAATTCAGGTCCTTCTAAGGCAAGCTTTGTTGCAATATCTGCCTGGTGGTTTCCTCTAGATAGGGTCAGGACTACCTGTATGAGCAGAGCAATGAACTACAGCTAGGGTTTCAGGTAGCTGGAAAGCAGAAAGGGCTTCATTAACTGTGCTTGGCTTGTTGTTTGGGTTGTAGTGAAGTGGGTGGGAGAGGGAGAGGGGGAGGAGTGGGTGAGCTGGGATGGATGGGCTGGTCAGGAGATGGGGAGGCAGGGTGGGGCTGGGAGCAGGGCAGAGAGGAGGAGACACAGGGTGGGGAAGGACAGAGCAGGGATGGGGCTGGGGAAAGGGAGCTGGGGCAGGGAGTAGGGGAGGAGACATGGTAGGGTGGATGGGGTTTGTCAGGGAAAGGAGAATAAGGAAAGGAATAGCATGGAGGAGGAGGATGGAGGAGGAAGGGCATAGGGATAGGGAAAGTGGGCAGGGACTGGGTAAGGGGGAGGGGTGAGAGTAATGGGGTTTGATAGGGGGAGGGGGTGAAGAAGTCAAGTCCTGGTTTGGGTCAGCAGAACAAAAATCTTCTTTCCAGTCCAGGTGGGAGGATGATAGGGTGTTTTTCTTGCTAGATCTAATCAAGGGTTTAGGAGGAGGTACTGAAGGAGATAAGCCAGAATGGTCTGGATCCAAAGAAAGAATGGCCTTGCTGGAGGGCTATGAGAGACTGGAGACAGGAGCCAGTATTTATATTTTTTGGGATCTTTGTCATTAATGGCCAGTTTCAAATCTTTCAGAACCTTGAATTCAAAGGAACCATACTTTGGTCAGGTAAAGGGCTTATCTGTCCAGGAATTGCAAAATTTTTTCATTTCTTTTTTTGTCATCCAGTCCTCCTTAGGAAATTCATGTTCATTCCAACTACATAGTATCTTATGTGATGGAGAACCCTCGGTCACTTACTGGTTTTATTCTATTTCTCATAATGGCTTTAGACTCCTTTGAATGGAAGGCTTTAAAAGTCTTTAAGGAAGGTTTGGGAGAAAAAAAAAAACACTTTTAACAAGTTGGGAAGAATTCTCTCCCTTCCATTCTTCAAGGGGTAAAAAAGCCAGTGGCCATGTGCTTCCAACACAGCCTCACCACTGTTCTCAACCCCTCAGCCTTGAGGTAGTTTAAGGGAAAAGGGGATCAACCTCACCACCTTTGCAGCAAATTTGGGGAGGTAAGCAGCAGGGAGAGAAGAGGAAAATCAAGGGCTTAGCAGTCTTGGTAAGTCTAACCTAATTGTGACGACGTGGTTCTCCACATGGCTGTCTTTCTATTCCCTTGGAGGCAGGAGTGCACCACCATGGCTGAATTATTCATTTAAATCTAACAAGTCATAAGCTTTTTCTCTAGCATAACCCAGGAGTAAGAAGTACAAGAAAGTAACAAAATATTTAAAAACCTAGAAATTAGCTTTGCAAGATAAGAATTACAGTGGTAGTTTGGTGGATCAGTGTATAGAAAGTCAAGCCTCAAGAAAGGAGCTCCTGGGTTCCAATTTAACTTCAAGTCACTTTGTAGTTGTATAACCTTGGACAAGTCACTTAACCCTAATTGCCTGGCCCTTAATCACTCTTCTGCCTTAGAGTGGACATTCATTCTAAGAAGATGGAGGTTTTTATAAAAAAGACAAAACTACATAACAATTTTTTACAGAAAAATAAGACCTAAGTAATTTAAAGAAGATTTAGTGTTTAATAATGGGATAATCAAATAAGATTAAAAAAAATACTATGCAAATTACAGATTTAGTGCTATACCAGCCAAAGGATGTAGGAGTCTTGGTTATGCCTGATTTTAAATTATACCACAAAGCAGTAATTATCAAAACTATCTAGGACTTGATAAGAAAATAGATCAAGAGAATTGACTTCATAAATAATACCCACATACGTCTTTGCCTTCATGTACTTTATACATACACACATATAGATAAATAATATTCAGGTATTTGATAAACTCTTAAAACAAATCATTAAGGGAAAGACATGATTTAAAAGAAGTTGGGAAAACTGAAAATTGGTCTAGTTAAAAATCAGTTTATTTTTCTTCTCTACTATTTGAAGAGATGAAAAACTAGATACTGAATATTGCATAGGCAAAATAGTTATCACAACTGAAATTCCAAGGAGCACTGATTATTTGATTAATCTATTTTAATTGTATTTATTGACTTTAAATTAATTTATTAACTGACCAAACAAAACATCCATCTGGACAGTTGTCCTTCCACAATCCAAAATGAGCCACTCTCCCCCACTAATCTGGTGCAGGTTTATATATTCTAAACAAAACCAAGGTATAAGAAGTAGGAGAAGGTAACAAAATACCTGGGGAGCTCATCACTCAGTCCTGTCCCTGGATATTCCAAGGACTCTCTTGATAGGTAAAAAGCCATAGAGGAGGAAGACCAAGAGACTTCAACTCCTCCTGTATTACACTTCATCAAAAGAAGGGTATGGGGGGCAGCTGGATAGCTCAGTGGATTGAGAGCCAGGCCTAGAGACTGGAGGTCCTAGGTTCAAATTTGGCCTCAGACACTTCCCAGCTGTGTGACCCTGGGCAAGTCACTTGATCCCCATTGCCTAATCCTTACCACTCTTCTGCCTTGACTCCAAGATGGAAGGTAAGGGTTTAGGGGGAAAAAAAAAAGTATGTCCTTGCTGGGATCAAGAAGCAGCCAATACTGTGCTGTGTAGCAGGACCACTATACTTTAAGTGAGCTCATCATTGCTGGCCAGGTCTGCTCAGCCCTGCACTAGATCCCTTTATCCTTAACAAAGACAAGATTCCAACCCAATTTCATAGCGCTGGGGGAGAAACTAAGTTAGAATCAGCTTAGAATCAGATTAGCCTTGGGGGGAAGGGGCTAAAGGAAAATTATTTCACAAAAATATCCACAAATCAATATTAGTTTTCCAAATGACAGAAATGTCCATTAATTTTGTTGAACTATATTCCCTTGTTTCACTGAGAAATAACAAAGGACAAAATTGCAGATGCTGCAGAACAAATATCAATCACAACTAGAAATTTTCATAAATGAGATTTAAAGATTCTAAAAAACAAGTTACAGACCTGAAGGATAGTGTTGAGAAAGATAAGCTGAGATTAAATGTTCTTCTAGGACAGGGGTCTGCAACGTATGGCTCTTTCTCAGGAGCCATAAAGTCAAATTTTTTTCAGGCACTGTTACAGGAGCGCACACTGTGAGCACTGTACGGCTCTCACGAAATTATATTTTAAAAAAAGTGGCGTTTATGGCTCTCACGGCCAAAAAGGTTGCTGGCCTCTGTTGTAGGAAAATAGAAAGAATTAGAATGCCATATTTCAGCAATACTGAGATAGAAAATATATAATAAGGAAAATTTTATTAATAAAAATATTAAAATATCTGAACACAAAACATTTCCTTTAAACAAACAAATGAATCATTATTTCCAAATTCTTCTTTATGTTTTACAACAATCCATCTCAGGACTACTTCTCGAGTCACTCTATCATAGGTTGTATTTTTCTTTTTTGTGTAGAAATATAGAAAAGATGAAGTCAAACACCAGTAGGAGCTGGATTCTTATGAATACAACCAGGGCAGCAATGCAGAGATTCGTGAATAAACAAGTCACAGTCCACGCAAAATACATTTTGGCATACAGTACAAATATAAACCTGCAATGAAGTGTAGAAAGAGGGACAGAAAGAGAAAAAAGTTAAGATTAATTGGAAAATGTTAAATCTAATACAGTAATTTAAAAAGATACACACTATACCTATCTAGCTAGGAGTCCCTTTCTCTAGAAGGGGATTAGTTATTCCACTCTTTTATTTCTTTATTAATTCTCCCCCTACTTAACCTATTCATTTTATAACAGTGGTAGTTAAATATTTTGTATTAATAAGACTAAAAGCAAAATTTCAACAGAACTCTTACAATAAAATATTTAAAAAAATGTTTTCAAATGAAAACAAAATAAGGCTGATTTTAAAAATTACTTAATAGTATGATTAGAAAATATTTTGGCAATGTAAATTCTAAATAATTTAACATTTATGAAGCAAATTGTGAATTTTAGTCCCATCTTAAAACATTAACTAAAGCATTCTACCAAGAGTAAGCAGCCAAATGCTATGAAAATATAGCTCATTAAACTTTTCAAAATTACAAACTTTTTATTTTCTTCATCCTCTTCCTATTGTTATTTCAAAGTGACCTATGAAACCAAAACCTCAGATATGAACCTTCTCATAACAATTATTATGCATCACGTCAGGAGAAATGTGGAGAAATGGCTAGAGAGCATTCAGTGAGTGTTTAACCTCTGAACTCACCATCTCCTAACTATGACACCAGTGTGCTGAGCAGAGTCATTAACTCTGGAAACTAACTTAAACACAATCTGGCCCTTAAGCACTTCTCAGTCCTTCAGAAGTTTTCATAACACTCTTCCTAAGAGAGGAATTAAAGACTTCCTGGTAATTAGAAACCAAGTGAACTTACATGTTGATCTTTTAATTCTCCAAGGCATCCCTGACAAAATCTGGAAAAAAAATTTTTTTTTGTTACTTAAAAAAATAATCACCTCTTTTTTTCCGGGTTAAGATGGCGGCAGAGTAAGAAGCAGCTCTTAACCTCTCCTGACCGAAACACACAAAACTCCTCAAGGGGACATAAAAACAAGTCCAGACGAACGGAGGAACCCCACAACAGGGCACAGCGTGGAAGGTACGTGGAATCGAGACATTTCCAGGCTAAAAAGGGCTCTCACTCAATCGCGGGCTGAGCAACCGCCCCACCCCCACCCCCTCCACACTCACCTATAGCTCCGAACCCAGCTAAAAAGAAATAGAGCAAGTTTGGGGCACCCATCGAGTCATCGGCAGCTCTGGGACCTGTTCCTGAGAGCAGCAAGACTTAGGACCCCATTAAGTCAAAAACGCACGCGAAATCTGAGCGCGCGCGGGAGCAGGACTCTGGGCACAGAGTGCCGGCTGAGCAGAGGCTTGGGTGGAGGCAGACACAGCCAGGATCTAAAGCCTAAGTGGGGAACCAGTGGAGACGGGTATACGACTGTGGAAGTAGCTCCCTGAGACTTGTAAAGGAACCTCCTGCAGAGGATCAAGCAAGGGAATCCACCAGAGGGCTTGACCTTGGAAAAAACTAGAACTCAGACCTCAGGAGCCAATCTCTGACAGACACTGAGCGCGAGGATAAACCTGAGAAGCTGCTGGGCTAATGATGGCTAATCAGTCACAGGAAGTTCAGAAGAGAAAGAATAATAACAAAAAAAAGAAGTCTTTAACACTCGACAGCTTTTACACAGAGAAAATCCAGACAACCGAGCAAACAGAGGAGGAGAACAAACAACCATCCAGACCCTCCCCAAATAAGGAAAACTCCTCACAAGCTATGGAAGAGTTCAAAACTGAGATTTTGAGGAAAATGGAAGAGATCTGGCAAGAAAATAACAGTTTAAAAGGTAGAATCTTGCAACTGGAAAG
>NC_058130.1:333891465-333908078 GCF_016433145.1 Gracilinanus agilis | reverse complement strand
GGTGGGGGGGCGCGGGGGGGGGGGGAGTTGAAGGGGAAAGGTGGAGCATGAATCATGTAACCATGTTAAAAATGAATATTAATAAATGTTAAAAAAAATAATCACCTCTAAAATATATTTTATTATTATATGAAGTACTAAAATTATTATTATTATGCTCCAAAATATTATACTATTATTTTACTAAACCCTAACATTCTAACCATCGGAAATAGTACCAGAAAAATACATTAAACTATAATTAACTGAGATCCTTGATTAAGAAGATTTTCTTGCACTTAGCTTTTAGAAGACATATATAACATCATTAGTATCAATCAAATAAAAATCTATTGTGGTTTAAGGTTTGCAAAATGCTTCATGAATCTGTCATTTTGGCCTTACAACAACCCTGCAAGTTGAGTGCTACTATCATCTTCATTTTCCAGAAGATGAAACTGAAGCAGAGGTTAAGTGATGTGCCCAGGGTCATTTAGCTATTAAATATCTAAAATGAGAATTGATCCCTACTCCTTGACTTCAGGTCCAACACTATTCACTGCACCACCTGGTGATCTCTCTAATCAATTCATCCAGGCAATCAAGCCAAAGTGTGGAGGCTTGAAGAAGGGAGTGACTTGCCCCAAGTCTCTGTCTGTCACACACCCACGCACGCACACGCACGCACACACGCACACACATACACACACAAAGCAAAGGTTTCCTTACTCCAACACACTCTTTTTGCCGCACTAAAGGCTCACCAGATCAGAACTTAGAACATCTGGTCCCATTTCCTCTTTTTAGAGATGAGGAAGGTGAGGCACAAAAGGTTAAATAAATGCCCAAGATCACCTAGGACTTGAATTCACATCCCTTTGATCTAAATCCAGGATTCTTTCCACAGGACTGCATTGCTCCCTCTCCCCATGGAGTATCTTATTTCCTTTCATGAGAATTTCGACAACATTCACCTTCAGCTGACTAACCTTGTTATCTTGTTAAATTTAGATATTAACAATTATCCAAATGTTTCTATATGATTTAAACTTGTAATATATTATAGTTATAAATCAACTTTACCTCTCTCCATTATATTCTTCCAAGGAAACTTCTTGAAAAGCATCCAAAGGAAACAGATGATGATAAGACCGTGCCAAATGGGGAGCAGATACCAATGTTAAACCTAACATTCAAAAGAAATAAGTTTAGTCTCTGAAAATAAAAGACAATGCTTTCACAACAAGACAAACATGGAACTCTCCCACATATTCTATGATAGCACATGTATAACTTAGATCATATTTCTTGTTGCCTTGGGGAGCATGAAAGAGAGAGATGGAAGAGAATATTGATCACAAAAATGTCATGAAATGATTATTAAAAATTGTACCTACGTGTAAAAAATAAACATAAAAAAAGACAATGACAAAAATCTAATTTGATAAACCTGAACTAAAATGTCCTATTAGTTCTTGGGAACAACAAATTCATGCATCATTTTTTAAAGGTTACTTTTGTTGTTCAATCATTTCAATTGTGTTCAACTCTTTGTGACCCCGTTTGAGGTTTTTTTGGCAAAAATACTGAAGTGGTTCACCATTTCTTTTTCCAGGTCATTTTGAAGATGAAGAAATGAGGCAAATATGATTAAGGGACCTGCCCAAGGTCACACAGCTAGTAAGTGTCTGAGACCATATATGAACTTAGGAAGATGAGTCTTCCTGACTCTAGGCCACCATGCCACCTAGCTGCATCTAATAATATAGCTTCCACAAAAGTATCAACTGTCACACAATAAATTGGCAAAGGCCCCAAACTCACCATTCCTATTCTTTATAATAACTACTTTTGTGACTGTAAAAATTAAAGGTTTAGATTTTTTTAAATTAAGGATTCTATTTGACCATCTTACAAGAGCTGTTAGTTCCTTAGGTAGAGAGGAAAGGAACTCTCAATTCAAAACATAATTTACACTTAAGTGCCATAGGAGTTATCTTTTGTGTCTAGTAGCCTTAATTTTGCATATTTTTCTTTTTTTCTTAATGTTTATCAAGTGCCTTTTTAAAAAGATCCTTTATTTTGGCAATTATGTGTAATAACAATTTTCAACATATATTTTCCAAAATTATAAGATCCAAATTGTCTCACTTCCCTCTCCCCTCTAAGGGATGGTAAGCAATCTGATCTAGATTATACATGTATTATCATTTACATATTTTTCTATAACTCTAAACAATGCACAAAAACACTGTCAGAGCAAATACAGAGGCAATTGTGATCCTTCCCTAAAATAATTTGAAAGGAAATGCTTGGCTCCACGAATAAAAGCAGACATTATAAACTAAGAGACTTATACAGGCGGGGTAGACTTTCTACTTAAGTCAGAAAAAAAATTTAAAGATACAGGAAGAATGAAATTTTTACATTTACTTAAATCAAATTGACTAGGAGGCCTTAGAGCTTATCTGGTCCAATTCCTTCATTTTATGAATGAGAAAAACCAATGCCCGCTAAGTTTATTTTGCTTATCAAAGGTCATCTAAATAGACAGCAGATCTGTGACTGGAAACAATCATTTAGATCACCGAGTTAAATAAAACGAATTTATGAGTAACAGTGACTTACCACAGATTTTGCATTCAACTGGAAGTTCAGAATACTTTGCCCGACACTGTGGACAGAAGTATCCTCCTAATGTAAGGCCCGGCTCAGTACTGCTATCCAAATGCCTTTAGGAAAAAGGTTTGAATGATCACTTTTTTGAGCTTAACAAAGAATTTTTTTAAATAACTACTACTAACTAAATGGATGTAACCAAGATATCAACCTTGTGTCTAAAACGATATGCTGTTTTTTCTTAAAGAAAATTTTAATGCTATCTTATCTTTAACATCACCTACACTTTCCAATACATCCTTACCTTTTCCTTTTCCAGAAAACTATCCTCAATAATAAAGAATAAAAAAGAGGGGGGAAAAGCTCAGTCAAACTAACCAACATATCAAAAACTGACATTATAAGTAATATTCCACACCCACAGTCTCTTAACTTCTGCAAAGATGTGGGATGAAATGACTTCTAAGAGTTCCTGGGTTCAAACCTCATAATTTCACTGAATTTGGTTTTGTTTGTTGTTACTACTGTTCTTTCCATGCTCCTCTGTAGTCATTATAATAATCACAACTCATAACGCTTTCATATCCCATTACAATGATGTATCATAAATGTTTTGGCCATTACCCAATTGAAGACACCATTCATTTTAAGAAGCTAAGACATTAAAAAATATTGACACTCTTAATGTTCAAATACTCTGGGATTTATCCATATCAATTCCAATAGCAACCAGATATTTAAATATGAAAATTAACAGTTTGGACAAGAAATTATTTTTTTTCCCCCCTAAAACCCTTACCTTCCATCTTGGAATCAATATTGTGTAGTGGTTCCAAGGCAGAAGAGCAGTAAGGGCTAGGCAATGGGTAAAGGCTAGGTAAGTTAAGTGACTTGCCCAGGGTCATACAGCTGGGAAGTGTCTGAGGCCAAATTTGAACCTAGGACCTCCCATCTCTGGGCCTGGCTCTCAACTATTGAGCTACCCAGCTGCCCCCAAGAAATTATTTTAAATGAACCATTTTATTAAAATGTCATTGTCTTTTTTGTTCATAATGCAGGACAAAATGTTGGATAATGAACATTTCTGTCAAATGACAAAAATGAAAAATCTTTACTTACGCCATGCTGAAAGAAGGTTTAGCATCCTGATCAGATAGAGAGGCAATGGTATGCTGAGGAAAACCTTCAAAAAAGAAAATGCTTTAATTTCTATCTCTGAATCAAATGACGATCTACAATTTAGATCCAAAATTTTTTCATATACCAGTATAAAGACAATTTTAGCAAACTTCGTTTCTAACAAAGGAAGTGGGTAAATTAGCCACCAAATGATGAAAATGAATAAAATAGAAAGGTATTTTTAAAGTTTATGTGCTAAGCATTGCACTAAGTGCTAAGAAAACAAATAGAAGGAGACAAAGTGAGACAGTTCCTGTTCTCAAGGAGCTTACACTCTAAATGAAAGAGGCAAGACATAAAGGAAAGTAAAATTTCAAGCAGATAGAAAAGCCAAGGGTAAAAGAGCAGGGCAAGTGGCAAGGCTCCAACAGTCTTAAGGAGCAAAGGTCAGAAGGGGTCCTCTAACTGAGAAGACAGTAGGTCCAAGGGTTAAAATGGAGTTCTGCTCTGGGGATACGCTAGAAGGTATGGAGATAAAAGGGGGTGCTATGTGTGTCAATAACCAGATGGAAGTATACAACAAGTGTCTAGTAGGAACTAGAATATGAAATATCTGTGTTATGAATTCTCTAAGGATATAGGGACTTAATCCACATGTCCAAAGACAATCAGTGAAACATACAATTATTAGATGACTTTGCTGAGGACCCAAAAATTAAACCAAAAAAAGTTTACCTCTGAGTTATCTAGTTAGCCTAATAATACAATCAGGAATTCACAGAATAAATGTACAACTTTACTTCACTTTAGCTGAGTGGATATAAGTAGTGATGAATCAAAAGTAATTATTATTTAAAAGTTAACTTATCAAAAATAAAAATATTCTGTCACAATTCCCTTAGTGTATTTCACTACTTTCAAAATGAATGCCTACTTCATTAACAATTTATTTTTTTCCAGTTACAAGTAAAAACAATTTTTAACCTTTGTTTTTTAAAAAAATTTTGAGTTCCAAATTCTACTCTTCCCTTTCCCTCATTGAGAGATAAGCAATTTGATATAGGCTATACATCTGCAGTTATACAAAACCTATTTCCACATTAGTCATGTTGTTATAAAAAACTCAGACCTACCCCTTAAAAAAGAGAGAGAAAGGGGGAAGCTGGATAGCTCAGTGGATTGAGAGTCAGGCCTAGAGACGGGAGGTACTAAGTTCAAATCCGGCCTCAGACGCTTCCCAGCTGTGTGACCCTGAGCAAGTCACTTGCCCCCCATTGCCCACCCTTACCACTCACTCTTCCACCTAGGAGCTAATACACAGAAGTTAAGGGTTTAAAAAAAAAAAGAGAGAGAGAGAAAGAAATTTGTACTTAAAATAGATGTGCTATTTTCACTTAACATTTTTTAAATAAGGGAAACGAGAAACCCCTAAAGCTCTAAATAAAACATGTTAACAAATAAGACTTAAAATCAGGAAATATACATTTAAGATTTAATTATGTGAGAAATATAGTGTCACTTTGTACAAGCAAAGAATTAAATGGCTAATATGGCAAGAAATACATTAGGACATACATGGCAAAAATGAAGACAGTCATCCCATGAATGTGTTCTATTTCCATTATGAATCCATTCCATCAAAGTAATAGAATATTACTGTGCTGTCAGAAATAATATTCTGGGGGCAGCTGGGTAGCTCAGTGGAGTGAGAGTCAGGCCTAGAGGCGGGAGGTCCTAGGTTCAAACCCGGCCTCAGCCACTTCCCAGCTGTGTGACCCTGGGCAAGTCACTTGACCCCCATTGCCCACCCTTACCAATCTTCCACCTATGAGACAATACACCGAAGTACAAGGGTTAAAAAAAAAAAAAAAGAAATAATATTCTGAGACTTAAAATTACCAAAACCAAGAAAATATACACAACTACTACAGTGTAAATGGAAAGAACACACAAAACTGAATACTGAATTTATAATGACCAAACTTAGCCCAGGAAAAGCTGAGAAAATGTACTAGCTTTCTTTCAATGCAGAACCCAATATTTAGCTGATTGTTTTCCTTAGTTTTGCTGAACTACTTTTTTAATCATTCTTTTTAAGTCTGTTATAAGGATGGCTTGCTGGGTAGGGGAGAAGGAGAAGGAAGGAACAAATCTGGAGGTGATGCAAAATACATCAATAAAAAGAAAAGGATTTTTCCTTAAAAAACTATAGGCTATACCATTTGATACATATATGTTAAGGGCTTATATTATTACTTCATTGTCTGTACTGCCTTTTATAAAGAAGTAATTACCTTCCTTATCTCTTTTAATCTGATCCAGTTTTTGCTTTAGCTTTGTATGAGATGATGGCTACTTCTACATTTTTTTAATCTAAATTGAAGCCCAATAGATTCTGCTCTATCCCCTTACCTTCACGCTGTGTCTACCTACCTCAACTGTGTTTCTTGAAAACAACATATCAGAGGAGTCTGGGTTTTAATCCACTTTGCTATCTATCTGTTTCCATTTCATGAGTGAATTCATTCCATTTTACATTCATAGTTAAGATTACCTTCTGTGTATTCTCCATCTTGTTTTCCTCTTTTAATTCTGCCCTTTCTCTTTTCACTCTGACATTGCACACCAGTATTTTGCTTTTATTCACTCTCCCCATTCCTCTTCCCTTATATTATTCCCCTCCCCATCATCTCTTTTCTTATTCCCCTTCCCCTTCTATTTCTCTATAGGGTAAGATAGGATTCTATATGCCAGAGAGTCTGGCTTATTAGTCTCTGAATCAATTCCCATAATAATAAGGGTTAAGTTTTGCCCATAACCACCCTCATCTTCTCTCCTCCACTGTAATAGTACCCCCATATCCCCCATCTCTTTGTGATATAATTTATTTTATCTCTCCCCATTTCTCTCAGTGCAATCCAAAAGGATTTTTAAAAATTAAAAATGGCATTTAAAACAAAAAAAACCTGATATTTTAAAATTATCAATTTTGAATTAATTAGTATTAAAGAGACTGTGGGAAGGTAGGCACACTAATACATTGTTAGTAGAGCTTGGAATCAATATTAACATTTTGGAAAGCAATTTGGAATTATGCAAATAAAGTTAATAAAATGTCTATACTATTTGATCTAGAGATTCCACTAATAGGGATACATTCCAAAGAAGTACAAAGCCCTCACAGACATCAAAATCTTTATTAGCAGCACTTTCTTAAAGAACTGGAAAAAGCAAACATCCATTGACTAAGGAATGGCTAAACAACTTGAAGTAAATTAACATAATGAAATATTATTAGACTATAAAAAATAGTAATATGCTGAATTCAGACATTAACTAAGAATAAAGTAAGCAGAATCAAGAAAAAATATGTATTATAATTACAACAATGTAAATTTTAAAAGCAACCACTATAAAACAATCTAAAATAAATGTTAAAAAAAATTACAAAGAAAAAGCACACCTCTACTCCTTTACAAAAGTGGGACTTCTATAGGCTGAGAACACTTAATATATTTTCAGAATGTTCTGATGTATTTTTTCTTTTAAAAAATAATTTTTATATGGGATAGCTCTGATGGAAAGTGTAGGGATACTAAGAAATCTGGCAATGTAAAAACAAAACATATCAATCAAAATATTTTTTAAAATAAAAATAAATTAAAACTAAAGCTTACCCATCCGAATAAGAGAACATTCAGAACTTGAACTGGCAGGTGGAGGACTAACATGATGTGTCAGGAGTTCTTTATAATGACTTTCATCTAAAATAACATGGTATGATCCTAAAAATTGAGAATATAAAAAATTCAGCTTTTAACCAAATAAAATTGTTTTTTTTAAATTTCATTAACTTAGTAATAAAAGTATAAAATTCCAAATTTAAAAGCTTTAAGGTAAATTATCATTAAAAAGGCTTTATTTTCCCAGATAGACATTTAGCTAGTTATAATATAGCTATGATTAAAATTCATAAGTCCAAAGTTATAAAGAAACTTTTTCAATAATTTAATATTGGGGGCAGCTGGGTAGCTCAGTGGATTGAGAGCCAGGCCTAGAGACGGGGAGGTCCTAGGTTCAAATCTGGCCTCAGACACTTCCCAGCTGTGTGACCCTGAGCAAGTCACTTGACCCCCATTGCCTACCCTTACCACTCTTCTGCCTTGGAGCCAATACACAGTATTGACTCCAAGACGGAAGGTAAGGGTTAAAAAAAAAAAAAGAATTTAATATTAACCTCAACAAGACAGTCTATGATAAACCCAAAGAGCCCAGCTTTTGGGAAAAACCCCACTATTTGACAAAAACTGCTGGGAAAATTGGAAAACGGTATGGGAGAGATTAGGTTTAGATCAACATCTTACACCCTATACCAAGATTAATTCAGAATGGGTAAATGACTCAAATATAAAGAAGGAAACTATAAGTAAATTAGGTGAGCACAGAATAATATACTTCTCAGATCTTTGGGAAAGGAAAGATTTTAAAACCAAGCAAGAGTTAGAAAAAATTACAAAATATAAAATAAATAATTTTGATTACATTAAATTAAAAAGTTTTTGTTACAAACAAAACCAATGCAACCAAAATTAGAAGGGAAGCAACAAACTGGGAAAAAAAATCTTTATGACAAAAAATTCTGACAAAGGTCTAATTACTCAGATATATATATAAGGAGCTAAATCAATTGTACAAAAAAATCAAGCCATTCCCCAATTGATAAATGGGCAAGGGACATGAATAGGCAATTTTCAGATAAAGAAATCTAAACTATTAACAAACACATGAAAAACTGTTCTAAATCTTTTATAATTAGAGAAATGCAAAACAAAACAACTCTGAGTTACCACCTCACACCTAGCAGATTAGCTAACAGGAAAGGAAGTAATGAATGTTGGAGATGTGGCAAAATTGGGACATTAATGCATTGCTGGTGGAGTTGTGAACTGATTCAACCATTGTGGATGGCAATTTGGAACTATGCCCTAAGGGCATTAAAAGACTGTCTACCCTTTGATCCATCCATACCTCTGCTGGGTTTATATCCCAAAGAGATCATAGGGAAAAAGACTATAAGTCTTTGTATAAATACAAAAATATTTATAGCTGTGCTCTTTGTGGTGGCAAAAAATTGGAAAATGAGGGAATGTCCTTCAATTGTGGAATGACTGAACAAATTATGGTATCTGTTAGTGATGGAATACTATTGTGCTCAAAGGAATAATAAACTAGAGGAATTCCATGTGAACTGGAATGACCTCCAGGAATTGAAGCAGAGTGAAAGGAGCAGAACCAGGACAACATTATACACAGAGACTGATACACTGTGGTACAACTGAACATAATGGACTTCTCTACTAGCAGCAATACAGTGATCCAGGACAATTGTGAGGGACTTATGAGGAAGAAAACTAGCCACATTCAGAGGAAGAACTGTGGGAGGAGAAACACAGAGGAAAAACAAATGCTTGAACACATGGGCTGATCTAGATTGAAGACACTAAACGATAACTCCAGTCCAACTATCTATAATATGGAATTAGGGCTTAATCAATGATACATGTGGAATTGTGGACTTGTGCGTTGGCTAAGGGAGGCTAGGGGGGTTTGGGAAGAGGGAAAGAACATGAATCATGTAACCATGGAAAAATATTCATAAAAAAATATAATTTAACATTAAAATTTTTCCTTTTACATACGTATTTCAGTCTCTGAAAAATGCTAATTATAAAAGTTCCTTAGTTTTGCAAATGGATTATATCTTCTGTTAGCAACTGTAATAAAAATAAGATGGATACCAATATTTTGGGCTATAAGATATTAGATTAATTTGAATAGTCAGAAAGTATGAATGACTTAAATGTTATACTTCTTAAATGAGAAGAAATATTGAATATTCTATATATGTACATACCACCAGTTTCACGGGCAAGTACAGTGCAAACCCGAACTTCTGCAGATAAGCCGATAACAGACACCCTAATTTTAGCTGCCTTTAAACTCTTCATAAGAAACAAGAAAGACATTCAAGAATCATTTAACAATTATGTTAAATAAACAGAGCACATAAAGATATTGTTATCTTCAAAGTTGTAATTCTATTCTATTTTTAAAGCAAATGACTATCACCTTGATTAGATCATAGATATTAGATGGATCACAAGTGGTGAGACTGCTAAAGATGATTAGGACTTCTCTACTTGTGTGCCCTGGCATGTGTCTAAAAATAAAATAAAATACACCATGATTAGGAATAGGAAATTATTTTTACATAATCCATATCCAGCTAAAGCAGTACATAATTTAAAATTACAGTCACATTAAGGAATAAGGCATTTATTCATACAAAGATGTCTTAGGGAGAAATTGAAGTGGTTTCAATTGTTTTAAGTCAACACTAAATGGTTCCAAATTAATGTTTGTTTCCTACAGGTTTTCCTTCTAATACTTTGCTTTAAGCTGTCATTTTATATCATCAATGGAATATATTAGATCATTTGAATATACCATTTCTAATGTATGGTATACTAAGAAACAACCACACTTTTAGAAATATTTACAAAATGGTAAGAATGTTCCAAATAATACATCATATTGTTAAGGAATTTTGTTTACAAAGCAATCTCCTCAAAACAACTCAATGAAGTACTATGATGTTATTATTTTATAGATGAGAAAATAAAAGCTCTACGTGGCCAAATGGCAAGTAAATTAGGTGCCATAAGGATTCAAACCCAGGTCTTTCTAACTCAATCCATTGTGATGGTTCTATAGTAAGGTTAGATGACTTGCATGAGTAATTCAATTCAATTCAGAGTAACTAACAATGATAATTCTGTTATTTCTGGAGCATTCTCAAACTTAGAAAGTAATTTACAGAAATTATTTGACAGTTTTAACAACCTAGCATAGTATGTATTTTAAGTATTATTATTCCCAACTTATGAATGACAAAACTCAGCATCAGAGAACCTGAGTGAACTGATGACAGCCAAACAGCTGGGGTGATGACTGGATCCTAAATCCACGTTCTGTTCTTTCTGCTATCATCAAAGCCTTAACAAACCCTTCCTGCTATCTACAGGGCACAATGCTGGGCACTGGATGAAGGAGAAGAGCTTTAGGAGATGAGCTTATTGATTTCTATTTTGGCCATCCAGGGTTATTCCTTACTTTGAGATAAATGGAAGACTGGACTGTTATGATCAGATGAGAGTGAGAGATAAACCAGATATATATGAATTTCAGGCAAGGACACTAAGGGAAAAATTCCTATCCTATCATCAATGAAACAAATAAACTCATGAATTCTATTCTTTTCTTTAAAACTAGTATCAATCCTGAGACAGAAGAGTGGCAAGGGTTAGGCAATTGGAGTTAAGTAACTTGCCCAAGGACACACAGCCAAGAAGATTCTGAGGTCAGATTTGAAAAATCACCAATTCTTATAGTAATTTTTTAATGACCAACCAAATGTTTTTTAAATATTCATTACACTAAACACATTTATTTTGAAATACAGTTAAAACGGTTAATGCTTGTCCATGTGTCCTTAAAACTTTGTAGCTAACACTGTACTTGCCTTCTGAAACCTAAGTGAGGGAAAAATTAATATTTTTTAATATCACCTCCAAACAGTACTATACAACATAAATGCCTTTGTGGTTTTCCTAGCAATTAACAATTTTGTTACAACTATGATTTTAAAGACCCAGATGAGCAATTTAATCCCTTTAATAATTTACTTAATAACTTAAATTAAGCAATAAAACATTTAAAATACTGACTTTAAAGTCTGCATAGCCAGGCTTAAGGAATTGTAGAGAGATGGCTCTCCATGGCAGGTCATATCTACTGCTTTCTTGAGAGAAGCTATATGCTTCCTTGGATTTCCTAAAATGTAAATGAAATCACATATGTATTCATCAGTTACAAAATGAAATTGTAGTAAGATTTCCCCTAAAATACCTGTATTTGTACATATGTTGCTAATATGATGCATTATTAAAATTAACACTCTACTCGAAAATAATAAACAAAATCCCATTTTCTTTTACTCTGAAACTAGCTCAGGACAAAAATTCTATTTCAATAGGTAAGTGCTTTGCATTCCTATACAAGATGCTAACAAATGCTTAATACTAATGCTGTTGGACTGAAGTTTAAATTGAAGCTGAGGAGATTTAATGAGTGGTTCCTTGAGAAGGTACTAAGAATGTTTAGAATGAAGGAGGTTTCATTTGGTGGTTTAATTCAGTGTGTGGTATGGTCCTTTGGTATTCAAATATTTTTAAAAACCCATCTAGCTAACTTATTAATTCATGATTTATTTTTCTATCTCCTAACAGTACCCAGAATAGTACTTTATGTTATAAAGTCATCCAATAAATACTTTTGTATAAATTAATTTCTCTCCCTATCACTCCTCAGAAAAAACATAAATGAAAGGCATTAATTAACATAACAGAGTTCCTGAAATCAAGCCACAAGAAAATTTAGAAATCTTCTAGACCAGGAAGTCTTTTTATGTAATGGTCCTTTATGGTAGTCTGGTGAAGCTTGTGGATATCTCAAAATTATGTCTTTAAATGCATAAAACAAAATATATAGGATTACAAATGCAATAAATTATACTGAAATATAATTACAAAAAAAGTTTTTAAAAACTTAATGGCTCAGTGGATTGAGAGTCAGGCCTAGAGACGGGAGGTCCTAGTCAAATCTGGCCTCAAGACACTTCCCAGCTGTGTGACCCTGGGCAAATCACTTGACCCTCATTGCCCACCCTTACCACTCTTCCACCTAAGAGCCAAATCACAGAAGTTAAGGGTTTAAAAAAACAAAAAAAGAAACAACAAGAAGAGTTAAGTGAAATATCTCTTAGACCAATGCTCTTTCTATAGTATCATGCAAGAAAATTATGTTTTATAGGTATGGTTCCCAATGTTTCAAAGCCCATAACCTAACCTAAATAGCAATGATGAACACAAATGTATAACAAGCGGGACATACCTGACAGTTCTGTCAGCTTTTCAGCTCTCTTACTCTTAGTTACGATTATCCCAATCTCAAAAATAAATCAAAACCTTCTATTAATCTTACATATTAAAAACTTTTACTTTCAGAAGAACTTAAATAAAACAAGAAATTACCAAGCGATCAAAATTCATAGTGGGCATTTCTTTATAACACTTTTTGTAAAATAATTTTTGTCAAATTAATTCAACTTTAAGGTTCCACTCTACCCTGATTAATTTCTAAGATTCATTTTTTCCTCTATTGTTTAGTCTAGATCAAACACTTAACATACTGAATGATCCAGAAAATAGGACTTAATCCATTATTGATTTTTTAAAACTCCTACACATTCTTTCAAAAAAAGAACATTAAAGATAACTGATAAATATAGAATTGATTTCATTCTGTCAATAATATAGAAGCAATTTAGTTTTACTTTCCATCACAAAGGTACATACCTGACTAATAGGATTCTGATCAAAATATTCCTCTACAAAATATTCTAATAACTGTAAAAATAAAAAGTCAAAATTTACATATTAAATAAATAATGTAAAATTTCCCAACAACAGACATTATACCAAACTTGATACTTATACAGGTAGCTCTTCTACATTGTGGGATTAAGTGAACAGCACCCCCGCAAATTGGAAAATCCACATATAACTTTTTTGGCCCTCCTTCCATACCATAGAAATATGAATTCTTTTTCTTTGAGGGAGTATGTACAGTACATTATATTCATTTCTGAGTTTCTAAACTTTTTCTGGGCTGTTAGCTTTCACATGTCATCTATGACTGAAAAATTCCCTCAAAAACTCCAATTTAGACTCATGTAAAATTCAGTAGAATTGCATGTTGGCTATGGGAGGGGGTTGGGGGGAGAGGAGGGAAAAGAACATGAATCATCTGACCATGGAAAAATTTTCTTAATCATTTAAAAACATTAAATTAAATTAAAATTAAAATAATAAAATGAAATTTTGAAAAACTCCCATTTAATTTCTTATGTCAAACTGCAATATATGGAAACCATAACTAGGAAAGTCACCATGTAGAAGGAATATCTGTACTTTCTTTTCTAGTATTCTGAATTATATACTACATAGTCTTCAGACTTTTCCAATTCTTTATTTTTTTCACTACTATATAATTACGCACTCTAATATGATTGCTAAGATTTCTAGTACTGCAGATGTTTTGAAATATTCATAATTAAATGCAAAAAAATCATAATTACTAGCTACACTTTAAACTTTATTTTGGCTCTTTTTAAAAAAATCAAAACTGAATGCTGCAAAATTATAATTAGGAAGTCTAGCCCAAAGAGATGGCAAAAAAACTTCCCCAAATTTCTCTGAAAAGGTGAGAGTCCAAGGATATGGAAACTGCATAACATGTCAGACTTGCTTGAAAATTCAATTAGTTTTATAAAACTTTCCCCCTCTTTTCTCCTTCTTTTAAAATTCCTTTTTATAGGGGATGGCTCTCTAGAGGCAGTGAAGCAAGCAATATAGTAGGAAATGTAAGTGATATGTAAGTAAAAAATTTCAATAAAACTTTATTAATGCCTCTCCCCATAGAGCTGCCCTCTGAAATAAAGAAAAAGAGGAAAAGAACAGAAAACGTATTAACATATGTAGCATTTCACACCCAGAGTTCCTCACCTCTGTATTCTGCATAATTTAATAAGTTCAGAGCAGCATCTAAATCAGGGTTGGCAACCTTTTTGGCCGTGAGAGCCATAAAGATCACATTTTTTTTTGTGCTTTTAACTTTTTTTTTTTAAACATTTATTAATATTCATTTTTAACATGGTTACATGATTCATGCTCCTACTTTCCCCTTAACCCCCCGCACGCCCCCCACCCATGGCCAACACATATTTCAAGGCCACATTTTTTAAAATGTAATTTCGTGAGAGCTGTACAGTGCTTACAGTGCGCGCTCCTGTAACAGTGCCTGAAAAAAAATTGACTTTATGGCTCGAGAGACATATGTTGCTGACCCCTGATCTAAATCAAAGTAACTCATCTTCTGATACATACATAGGTTAAATTAATTTTATTGGCAGAAAAAAATCTAACTACTCAAAACAAAAAGCTAACTGAGGTGAAACAAATTTGCAAGCAAAGCATTTCTCAATTACTGAATGTACTGAACTCTTTTTTCTTTGTTTTCAGAAAGTTATTTATCATTTTTCCACACAAAAATGAAAGGATTTATCATTCTGTGTGCTCTACTGATAACTGCTAAAGATTAAATTATATGGATCCTACTAATTTTCGAGAAATTAGATTATGATTATAATGGCAAAGTTTGACCCAAGATCTGTTTCTTTTTGATTATTTTTAGTAGAATATATTATATTTTACTCATGAGCTTTTTTTAAAAGTAGGAAACAATAAAATCATTTGAGGAGTGTGCAAATGAAAAGAACACTACATATACTTTTTTATGTATGTGACCATAAGCAAGTGACCTAACCTCTTCAGGCCTTGGTTTCCTCATCTACATAATGGTGGTAATGATGCTTACACTATCTCACTCCTGGATTATTTTGAGGAAAGTATTTTGCAAACCCCATAAAGCTCTATATATGTGTTATCATTATTAGAACCTGTGAATGAACTTACATTTTTCACTGTTTTGTACTGTCAAGATAACATACTAAGACATTCAGTAAAATTCTTCACTTTTCAGCTGGTAACTTTTCTCAGGTTATAATTATGGTTCTAAATCAAAGCTGTGAATCCAAAAGTAGATTTCTCTCTCAGCACACAATACAGCCTGCCCTCCAGTGTTTGACTTTCTTTCAAGGTTATTTCCGATGAATAAAATCAATAAAATAAAACTTTATTAATTGAGACCACACTAATTTGGAATTATAGATAAATCCCATAAGGGGTTTAGCTAACTTTAACTGTGAACTTCCAAATATTTATTATTACATTATAATATTTACTGACTAAACAATTAAAAAGGAATGCAGGGCAAATCTTTAGCCTATTCAAGATAATAATCTACCTTTAATTAGGTTAAATCCACACATTTTTATACTATAAATGAATGTCCTAATTAAAAGTAATTCTATTTTTGATTGGCCTTTAATTAGCAATACTACTAACCATAATTTAGTTATAATATATATGTAAAAACAAATAAATTTACATTCTTCAAAAATAGTACATAATGAAAATAAATGCACATAAATCATCAGCATTTCTATATATTTCCAACACATTAGAGCAGGAAGAGGTAGAAAGAGAAACACCATTTAAAATCACCCTAGACAATATAAAATACTTAGGAATCTATGTACCAAAACAAGCACAGCAATTATACGAAAACAACTACAAAACACTTTCCAAACAAATAAAACTGGATCTCAACAATTGGAAAGCCATTAATTGCTCATGGGTAGGACGAGCTAACATAATAAAAATGACCATTCTACCCAAATTAATTTACCTGTTTAGCACCATACCTATCAAACTACCAAAAAACTTCTTTGCTGAATTAGGAAAAACTATAACAAATTTCATTTGGAATAACAAAAGATCAAGAGTATCAAGGGAAATAATGAAAAAAATGTGAAGGAAGGGGGCCTAGCAGTACCAGATATCAAACTATACTATAAAGCAGCAGTCATCAAAACAATATGCTACTGGCTAAGAGATAGAAGGGAGGATCAGTGGAATAGACTTGGGGTAAATGACATCAGCAAGACAGTGTATGATAAACCCAAAGAGCCCAACTTTTAGGACATGAATCCACTATTTGACAAAAACTGCTGGGAAATTTGGAAAACAATATGGGAGAGAATAGGTGTAGATCAACATCTCACACCCTACACCAAGATAAATTCAGAATGGGTG
>NC_058130.1:333745851-333891365 GCF_016433145.1 Gracilinanus agilis | reverse complement strand
TGTACAAACAAAAACAATGTAGTCAAAATCAGAAGGGAAACAACAAACTGGGAAAAAATTTTTGTAACAAAAAACTCTCACAGGGGTCTAATTACTCAAATATACAAGGAGTTAAATCAATTGTATAAAAAATCAAGCCATTCCCCAATTGATAAATGGGCAAGAGACATGAATAGGCAATTTTCAGGTAAAGAAATCAAAAGTATCAATAAGCACATGAGAAAGTGTTCCAAATCTCTAATAATTAGAGAAATGCAAATCAAAACAACTCTGAGGTATCACCTCACACCTAGCAGATTGGCTAAAATGAAAGAAGGGGAGAAAAATGAATGCTGGAGGGGATGTGGCAAAATTGGGACATTAATGCATTGCTGGTGGAGTTGTGAACTGATCCAACCATTCTGGCTGGCAATTTGGAGCTATGCTCAAAGGGCTATAAAAGAATGCCTGCCCTTTGATCCAGCCATACCATTGTTGGGTTTGTACCCCAAAGAGATCATAGATAAACAGACTTGTACGAAAATATTTATAGCTGCGCTTTTTGTGGTGGCAAAGAACTGGAAAACGAGGGGATGTCCTTCAATTGGGGAATGGCTGAACAAATTGTGGTATATGCTGGTGATGGAATACTACTGTGCTCAAAGGAATAATAAACTGGAGGAATTCCAGGTGAACTCGAAAGACCTCCAGGAACTGATGCAGAGTGAAAGGAGAAGAGAAGAACATTGTACACAGAGACTGATATACTATGGTAAAATCGATTGTAATGGACTTCTGTACTAGCAGCAATGCAATGACACAGGACAGCTCTGAGGAACTTATGGTAAAGAACGCTACCCACATTCAGAGGAAGGACTGAAGGAGAGGAAACATAAGAAAAACAACTGCTTGAACGCATGGATTGAGGAGGACATGGTTGTGGATGTAGACTTGAAACTACCACACCAATGCAACTATCAACAATTTGGAAATAGGTCTTGATCAATGACACATGTTAAAACCAGTGCAAATGTGTATCGGCCATGGGTGGGGGGAGAGCGGGGAGTGAAGTGGGAAGTAGGAGCATGAATCATGTAGCCATGTTAAAAATGAATATTAATAAATGTTTAAAAAAAAAGAATATGGATGATGACATTTCACCAATGAGAAAAAAAAAAGTACATAATGAAAAGTCTGTCCTTCCTCAAATTAATTTAGAGAGATTGACCTTTAGAGTACATGTCAGTCTGTTAGGCTTTAAGTCTTGGTCTTCCATAGTTCTGGATCCATCCACTACCACATAAAGGTGTCTCATCTGCAAAATTAAATAAGAGACAAATTTTAAGGATAAATTCTTAGCTTGAAAAAAATTTGGTATTTTATACATAAATCCTACACAGTTACTTAAAAAAATAACTCAAAAAGTTTAAGGCTTAATTCTTAAGGCTGTATTATTAATTCTACAGGACCATCTATATCATTTAGTCCAAATATCTGTAACAGTGGAAAAGACAAAAACATACCATTCCAAGTCGAACTTGTCCATGGTGCTCAAATACTCTGTAAAAATAGGTAAGTATTTCAGTAGAATACAATGTATTATCATAATATGAATAATCCTGTGGAACCATAAGAAATATGCCACACTTTTAAATGAAATAATGTACAGTTAATAGTTTTATGACTTCTCATGCAATTGGAAGACAACGTATGATAGGAGAAAGAAACACTAATTTTTATGTCAGAAGAAAATCTATGTAGGCAAATCAGCAAGGCACAGACTTTTTGAACTTCCATTCACTTATCTGTAAAATAATGATAATATTATATAACCAACCTACCTACCTATATGCTACTATACTACCTAAAGTTTTTATGAGAATCAAAAGAAATAATGTACATTGTTACTTTATAACCAAAGGAACTATTTCAATGTGAGCTACTATTATTCCTATTATGTGCTTATCACTTTAGGACCTCATTCTTACCTTAGCCTTAAAAAGTTCCCTAGGTCTTCTCCCTTACTCAACAGGCCCTGGGGGTGCTTCTTTTAAATATAGTGGAGGTAAAAAAAAAAATTGAAGAAAAAAGGAGGAACTTAATTAGCACGTTATTTTCAACTCAAAAGAAGAGAAAGTGAATCTGAGTTAAATTAATTTTATTCTCTAGATAGGCTAATTTCTATACTTTTAAGTCAATAAACCAGTAGTTCAGTTTCAGTTTTGAATGAATAATAAAAGAGAACATAAGAAACAATTCATTAATATACTCTGAAAAAAATTTACTATACAGAGTATAACACAAAGGTAAATACACTTTTTGTACTCTTACATTTATTTTGGCACTATACTACAGTTAATAGCTAATAAATCCTAAAAGGTCAACTTCAATAAAACATAAGAACAAACTAGCCTTAGTAATAAGCTCATCCAGGGATCTCCTTGTATACAATTTCTCTAGAGTCTCAGGGCTTTAGCAAAAGACTGAAAATAATAGAAAAGAATTCTAGGGGGAAAGAGGAGGGAAGCATAAACATTGAAACAAAGGTTTTATGAGGAAAATCTTAAGAGGCCAGAGAAAAGCCTTCTCCTTCCTACACATCCCTTTACCTCCCCAGAGAAAGAAGCATCATTCATGCTCTGTGTCCAAAATCAATCAAAGCCAGTGGAAAATTTCACTAAAAATGTGTCATGGGGGCAACTAAATGACTCAGTGCATTAAGAGCCAGACCTAAAGGTCTTTGGTTCAAATCTGGCCTCAGGCACTTCCTAGCTGTGTGACCTGAGCAAGTTGCTTAACCCTCATTGCCTAGCCCTTACTCCTCTTTTTCCTTAAAAAAACAAAGATAATTTTGATTCTAAAAGGAAAGGTAAAGGTTTAAAAAAAAAGTCACAAAATTCTATATTATTCCAGGCCACTTTTAAGAGGAAAAAACCCGACTCCAAAGTCTTATAAGGGACAATAAGACTCTTGTTTTCTTAGCTATTAAAAAGATGATCCAAAAAAAAGATGATCTAGTAACTAAATTCTAGTCGAAATATTTTAAGCCAACACTTGACTTACCTTTTTCTCTTAGCCTTAAAGAGAATATCTTCTATGGTAGCTTTAAGTGATCCAGACTCATCTTCTTTAAGAATTTCCCTATAAAGTGGGAACACAGAATAGTTTACCTATCATATCTATGGAAAAGGGAAGAATTTATGACCAAACAAGAGAAAGAGGACATTGCAAGATATAAAATGTATTATTTTTATTATATTAAATTTAAAAATTTTTATACAAACAAAACTAGTACAACCAAGATTAGAAGGGAAGCAACAAACTGGTAAAAAAAATTTATAATGAATATTTTTAGTAAAGGTCTCATTTCTCAAACATATAAATAAGTCAAATTTAAAAGAATTCAAGTCATTCTCCAATTGATAAATGGTCAAAGAATCTGAATAGGCAGTGTTCAGATGACAAAATCAAAGCTATCAATAATCACATGAAAAAATGTTCTAAATCACTCTTGATTAGAGATATGCAAATTAAAACAACTCTGATGTACCACCTCACACCTTTCAGATTGGCCAATATAACAGTAAGGGAAAATGATAAATATTGAAGGGACTATGGCAAAATTGAGACACTAATGCTGGTGAAGTTGTGAACTGATCCAATCATTCTGGAAGGCAATTTAGTATATGTCTGTATCCCAAAGAGAGAGAAAAAAAATGGGAAAGGATCTGCTTGGTCAAAATTATTCATAGCTGCTCTCTTTGTAGTGGCAAAATTTGGAAACTAAAGGAATGTCCCTCAATTGGGAAATGGCTAAACAAAATGTGGTATATGCTGATGATGGAATACTATTGTGTTGTAAGGAATGATGAACAGGATAATTTCAGAAAAAACTGTTAAGACCTATATGAATTGAATGCAAAGTGAAATAAGGAGAACCATGAAAACATTGTATACAGTAACAGCAATACTGTGGAATGATCAAATGTGATAGACTCTGCTACTAACAGCAGTACAATGATCCAGAACAATTCTGAGGGACTTATGAAAAAGAATGCTATCTACCTCCAGAGAAAGAATTGTTGGAGTAAGAATGTAGATGGAAGCATATGATTTACTACTTGTTTGGGGGTTTTGGTTTTATAAAATTATACACTTACAAAAATAAATAATATGGAAACATGTTTTGCCTGATAATGTATAACACAGATTAAATTCCTTGCCAGCTTGGGGGGGCGTGGGGGTGTGGAGAGGAAGGGAAACAATTTGAATTACATAACTTTGGAAAACTCATGTGGAAATTTATTAAAATAAAAAAAATTAAAAACATTAAATGGAACAAAGAAAAAGAATTCCCCTAAAGACAATGATTATTTGGGGTGGGGGAGGGGGGAAGCTGAAAGGAACAATGATGCTTAAAAAAAACTAAACTAAACCATCCCATATTTACCATGTTCTTTCATAGCCCCCTTCCCAACGTTTCGTTTTTTCAGGTTCTTCATCCATTTTAGCTTTGGTGAGGTCTAATTATTAAAAAGTAAATAACCTAGAAGATAAAAAGCATTCAATTTTTATTAGTAGATTTTGGATGTTCCAACACTTATTTACCTTCAAGTATATCTAAATGAAAAAAAAGATATTAACAGGGAGAAAAACTCACTAAATCATATTTAATCTAGAAGATTGAAGCTAGCTGACATAAGGTCAGCTCTCTTCCTTTTCAACTCAAAAGCTTTTCTATTTTCTCTTTCTATCTGGTTTTGGAGGGTGCCTTTCTGTGTATTTGACCCCAACACTACTGAGACTCCATTGTATCAATCATCCACTTTCTCTCAAGCATATTAAATTTCCTTCTCTCTCTCTCTCTTCCCTTCTATCTACAAACCTGTTGGAAAAAACAATTTAAAAAATTCTGCCCTTGATTCTTCCCCCTTCTCATGCTCTCTCATTCTTTTTCCTCCCCTTCAAGCTAGTTCTGAGACGACAGATTTTGAAGCCCTCTAGAGAGAATTTCCTAAGCTGAAAGTAAATGGAAAGATTTCAGGAAGTTCATGAATGTGGGTGGGAAAAAACCGTACATCTTTATTTCAATATAATTCGCTTCCTTTAAAGTCTCTGGATTTAATTTTAGGTATTTAGAATATGATTCTGAGGAGTCTATGACGGAAACTTCATTTCACAGATGAGTAAATTGTGGTCTTGAGAGTTTTAAGACTTGGCCAAGTTCAACCAAATTATAAGTTACAAAGCCATGACTGGAATATAAGCCTTCTGACTTCAAATTCTAAGGATCTGTTTTTTTTTCCACTGTCTGAATGATGCAAATAAAGTAATTATCTACACACACACACACACACACACACACACACACACACACACACTCACTCTCTCTCTCTCTCTCTCTCTCTCTGTCTCTCTCTCTCTCTCTCTCTCTCTCCCCCCCCTAAGTAGCAGTTTCACTTTCCCTGGTTTCAGTTTTCCAACAAGAGGTCCACTTTCACTTTTTAAGTTTTTTGTTATTCTTGTTCAGGGCAGAGTTTGATGCTGAGGGGAAGGAGCAGGGAGAGAGCACATATAGATGGGATCAAGAGGTGTTCTCTTCTATCTGCATGGGTCTTGAAACATATCCTCCACATATGGAGATCATACTGTATAATGCTTTCTACTTACTCACAATCTATTCCTCACTCACTTGATACCTAGCTTCTATCCTAACATTAGGAAAATATTCTTGTTTCCATTGCTTTTTTTTCTCAGGTTGCTTTCCTCCTTGATGTCTCTATTATTTTATCTTGTTGACTATAAACTACTTCTTCAATCTCTTCCACTTAACTTTTTGTTCCTCCTCCTACCCTGGAAAAACATAGGCATGCACTTAAACTTCTCTAACACACGATCTTTCTCTTAGAAATTTAATCTACCTCACTAGTTTCAATTATCAACCTCATGGAGAAAACTCTTGGGTCTCTTTCTTCAGATCCCTATGTTAGCACAGCATTTCCAAATGCCTATTAAATATCTTCCTCAACTCAACCAGCTCAATCATTAAAGCAATATGTTAAAAACAGAATTGAATCATCTTTGCTCCATACCTGCTCACCTATGAGAGAGAGAGAGAGAGAGAGCGTGAGCGCAATGAGAAGGAAGGCCAGAAGGAAACATGAGCAAGGAAATTTTGAAAACTGTATGTTAAATTTATCATTATGCTTTTCTTTCTATCCTATGATATATATGGAACTGACCTTTTTTTTTTCTCAGTATTTACATTCACAATTTTTAAAAGTGAAAAGAAACTTGCCCCTCTCCTAAATTCCTTATCCAAAACAAGAAGTGATCTTTGTCTCTTCCCTCTCCTCCCATCCCTTCCTATATGAAATCAACTGCCAAAGTCTTGTAAATTCTGCCTTTTCAGTTTCTCTCTCATTATCTTTCTTCTATGCCTCCTCCTTGTTCATTGTCTTCTTACCTCTATATATCCTCCTCTAATGAAGTCTAAAATCACTACTGGAATAATATTCCTAACGTACAAGTCTTCTCTAAAAACTTCATTCATGACTTCCCCCCGTGGCTACTTCAGGCTATACCAATTTATTAAACCTCTAAAAGAGGCAATGATTATAAGCAATATCACCTTAAAGAATAGCAAAGTGCCAAGAAAGAGAAAGGGAAAACAAATCTGCAGAAAACTTGTGAGACTCAAATAAGCCATGTTAGCTCAAGAGTATATTGATAAATCCAATAATATGGAAACAGGTCTGGATCAGTGACACATGTAAAACCCAGCAGAATTGCATGCTGGGGGGGGGGGGGCAGCTGGGTAGCTCAATGAATTGAGAGCCAGGCCTAGAGAGGGAGGTCCCAGGTTCAAACCTGGCCTCAGACACTTCCCAGCTGTGTGACCCTGGGCAAGTCACTTGACCCCCACTGCCTACCCTTACCACTCTTTTGCCTTGGAGCCAATACACAGTATTGACCCCAAGGCGGAAGAGAAGGGTTTAAAAAAAAAAAAATAATTGCATGTTGGCTACAGGTGTGGGGTGGAAGGAGGGGAGGGAAAGAGCATGAATCATGTAACCATGGAAAAATTTTCTTAATCAATTAAATAAAAATTTTTAAAAAGAGTATATATTGATAAATCAAGTAGGAAGGACAACAAACAAATGAAAGGCATATAACATACTTGCCAGCATTCCTGTAGAAAATTATTTCCATTACTGACAGCAGAACCATAATTTTTGGATTCAATTACAGCTAAAGAAGTGGAAATGACTTTTTTTGTTTGTTTGTTTTTCAAATTCTTACTTTCCCCCCTTAGAATTAATACTGTGAAATGGTTCTAAGGCAGAAGAGTGGTAAGGGATAGGCAATGGGGGTTAAGTGACTTGCCCACAGTCACATACCTAGGAAGTGTCTGAGGCCATATTTGAACCCAGGATCTCCTGTCTCTGGGCCTGGCTCTTAATCCACTGAGCCACTCAGCAACCCCTGAAATGACTTTAAAAGACTAACGATGGACTGATCAATATGCCTATGTCATAGGAGAAACCTATGCTGGAGGTGATATAATTTTATTTTATTTATTTTTTTAAACCCTTAACTCCTGCGTATTGCCTCCTAGGTGAAATGGTTCTAAGGCAGAAGAGTGGTAAGGGATAGGCAATGGGGGTTAAGTGACTTGCCCACAGTCACATACCTAGGAAGTGTCTGAGGCCAGATTTGAACCTAGGATCTCCTGTCTCTAGGCCTGACTCTCAATCCACTGAGCTACCCAGCTGCCCCAGGTGATATAATTTTAAAAGCATTGAGGGATCAATTTTCAAAATACATGATTAGCTTATTATCACAGAAAGAATCAAAAGAACATCAGTAAACAATGCCTTTTTCTTCTGAACAGGATTTTAGGAAAATGATCTAAATGAACATGAGAATATCTTTGATAAAAACATGAGAAGAAAACTGACAGGTTTTTCCCATCAATTTTCTATATCTCCACTGTTATGGAAACTGACTGAAAGGCATAGAAAATTTAAGCTCTCACTCTGTTTATTACAAAAAATCAACTGATTCACTACACAAAAATGCATCTTTAAAAGGTTCTCCTCTAACAAGATATTTCCTATGGGATTAATTAACCTTAAAAGTTAGTGTCAATCCAATTCAATTAAAATGTGTTTGTTTGTTTGTTTGTTTTTTTAAACCCTTAACTTCAGTGTATTGTCTCATAGATGGAAGAGTGGTAAGGGTGGGCAATGGGGGTCAAGTGACTTGCCCAGGGTCACACAGCTGGGAAGTGGCTGAGGCCGGGTTTGAACCTAGGACCTCCTGTCTCTAGGCCTGACTCTCAATCCACTGAGCTACCCAGCTGCCCCCCAATTAAAATTTTTAAATGAAAATAATACAGAGGGCAATAAGGAGAGAAATGGTGGGTCTCAGTAAGTTAGTCCCAGTTTCAATGAGTAATGTCAAAAAGCAAGACTAAAAGATGCCATGAGGACAAAGAAAATTTAGATTTTTGACTGTGGTTTCTCCATTCAGCTTGTTTTAGTATTTTTCATTTTTATTTCAACACAGCAAATGTAGAAACCCAATTTCACCCCAGCACATATTATTAGAATTAAATAAAAGTAAAATATCAATGTTTGGTGTCTATATAAATTCAAGTATCCTTTGCAGGTAACTTAGTAGGGAAGACATATCAGTGTAGTGCCAGAGAAAATCTTGTACTCAGGCACTTAAGTGCTTATATTCTTTTGTAGCTTTATGATCTCATGATTTGGATATTCTACCAGTGATGCACATTGAAATTTCTGCCTGCCCATTCTAGGCAACTCTTATTCATATCCTAACATAAGCTTTACATTGAGGGTCCACCCGACAAGCTAGTCAGTGTTGGGGTTCCAAAGTCTGAACCCCCATTTGCTTCTCTCTTGCAGTAAAGCTTACAAGACTTATTTTCATTTCTCTTGACCTTGCAAAGATACCAATGCCAATTTCCACTTGTCATCCTTTACCCTCATGACAGCCTATCTTCTCTATCATACTATGACTAAGAAAGATTTAGTGAATCCTTCATGGTCACATAGTAAGTGGAACAATTTGAACCTGTATTTCCAACACCAACACCCAATTCACTACCTCAGGTTGATATTGGGAATTATCCTTCTAATCCCTCTCATTTTGCAAGATGAGGACTTTCAGACCCAGGGAGGTTAAATGATGCACCTAAACTAGAACCTAGACCTGAAACTTTCTTAAGTCCAAATCAGGGACCTTTACACTACTTTTAGAGGTAAATTCTTATCCATCAAACTATCATAGGATTGCCTTTTTGGAGTCCCCAACACCAAATGGCAGCTGGTTGACATAACAGTAAATAGAAATATTAAGATAGTCCACAGTAATAATACTAATTAACATTTATATAAGGCTTTAAAGCTTGCAAAGCACTGTTCACAAACATTTGATTCTCACAATAATCTTGTAAAGTGCGTGGGGGGGTGGGAAGGGTATTTTTATTCCCACGTTACCTATAAGGAAATGAGGCTGAGAGATTAAATGGCTTGCCCAGGGTCTGTAGTTCATACATTACGAAGTGTATGAAGTGGAATTTCCTGACTCCCAAATTCATTCATTCATTCGTAGTTCTTCTGTGCCAGAGACTTAGGGTCGAACACTCTTCACCAACCTTTAATTATGGATTTCGCTCCAAGCCACCTCTTTCCTCTTCAGGAAGTTGCCGCCTCCAATTACAACTAATGTACTCCCATTGACCCAGCTCCTTTCCCTCCCCCTTTCCCCAGAAATTCACACGGAACCCTTCCGGTTCCGGCTTAACAGAGTCCCCTCTCCACCACTAGGGATTTATACCCCCCACCCCATCCCATCCACCCACCAATCCCTGGTCAAGCCTTTCCCTGGGAAGCCTCCTTCCAGACACCCTGCCACTCCCCGCCCCCGAGCTCTCCTCTGCGCCTCTCTTCTTCCTCCTCCGCCAAACTCCCGATTCCCTGCCTGAATACTCACCGCATTCCCCAAGAGGGATGGTAGAGACGGCCACCGCCAGTCAGACTCGAAGCGCGCCAAGTGCGCATGGCACCACGGTCCTCTGCCCTAATCTTTCCTCGCCACACTAGGCGCGCCGTGGTGGCGAAGAAACGTTCCGGCAGCGCGGAGAGGTTCCGGAACGCGAAGCGTCCGCGGTCCGCCAGATGGCGCTGGATGGTGAGCACCGCCGGGCACGTGGAGCAGGCTAGAAAGAATGGACCTGGGCCCCCAGAGGATCTCCGATTCCCCAAAAGAGCATTGGGCTGCCCCGGGGTTTGCTTGCGAATGCTAGTCTTTAAACAGTAATAGTGGCTAGCATTTACAGAGCGCGCTAAGGTTTGCAAGAGCTTTACAGCCATCCTTTCATATTTCAAGGAAACCTAGGATTTTCCAGTGCCCTAGCCTGGGATCCCAGGAACTGTTTGTTGTTGTTTTCTTCTAAATTGCTGTTTTTTTAGGATTTTTTTTTTAACCCTTAATTTCTGTTTCTAACAATTTTTAGACAGAAGGGTATGGACTAAGGGCAAGGCAAATAGAATTAAGTATTCTATTTCCTCTTTTGTTAATCTAGGCATTTTATATTTTTGTAAATATTAGTCCATTTCATTTTTTGCCATATAATTGGACTTAGTAGCTCTTAATAATTGTCTTAATTCCTCATCATTAGAGGGGAGATCGCTTTTTTCATTTTTAATACTATTAATTTGATTCTCTTCTTTCTTTTTTATTAGATTTACCAGTACTTTATCTATTTTATTTGTTTTTTCAAAGTACCAACTCTGGGACTTATTTATTAGTTCAATAGTTCTTTTACTTTCAATTGTATTAATCTCTCCTTTAATTTTTAGGATTTCTAATTTAGTTATCTGGTAATTTTTAATTTGTTCTCTTTTTAATTTTTTAATTTGTAAGCCCAATTCATTGATCTTCTCCCTCTCTGGAGTTAAGTGATTTCCCCGGGGTCACGCAGCTAAGATATATCTGAATCGAATTTGAACCCAGGTCTCCCAACCTGGCCCTTTATCCACTGTGCCACCTAGCTGCCCCCTTCTGACATATTCTCCAATTTATTTTGTCTATAACTCATTAGTACGTTGTTTACATGACATCTGCCCCCTTTAGACTGTCAGTTCCTTGAGAACAGAGACTTGGTTTTGTTTGGTTGGTTTTTTTTGTTTGTTTCTTTGTATCCCCAGTGCATAGCGCTGGGAAGATAGCAGATACTGACTATCCAAAGAAACCAATTTATAAATGAAGTTAATAAGTTAGAGACTAAGTTTCCCTCCCTCGGAATGCCAGATGTTTTTCCACACCACTTCCCTCTTGACCATCATCACCAGATCCAATGCAAGCCTCACCTAGGAAGAAGTCTTACTTAATATTGTCTCACATTAGATCACTCCTAAGTAATTGTGCTTCAAATGGGTAGGAGCAAGTCATGAAAAATGATTCAGTCAAAAGGACTTTCAGCTTGTGAAATTATTCAAAGTTGGAAAAAAACACAGACAATTGTACTTTGTCCAAAAGACCCAGCCCAAGAGGTTGAGAAACCTCGGGCACCGATGTCACCAGCCACCACCCAAGCTCAGTCCTTCATGACACCTGGACTTTGCAGTAACCTCCTATATGTTTGCCTTGCCACAGCTTTCTCCTTACTCCAATCATATAGCCACCAAAGTGTATTTCCTACAATGCAGACTGACCCTATAACCTCCCCCTACTCAAGAAATTCCAATGATTCCCTGTTTTCTCCGGAATCAAATATAAAGTCATCCCTTTGGCTTTTAAATCTCTTCAGGAACTTGCCCCTTTTCCAGATGAGGAAAGTGAGGCAAGCAGGGTAAAGTGACTTGCCCAGAATCACTCAGCTAGTGAGTGTCTAAGGCTGGTTTTGGACTGAGGTCTTCCTGACTCCAGGCCAGTTGCTCCATCCATTTTGCTATCTAATCCTTTTTAGTTCTGTTCTTCTTAGAAAGCATTGACTTTCATGAACCTGCCCTCCTGCCACATTGGCCTCCTTGCTGATTCTACCATATCTCTCACCTCCATCCATGTCTTTACATTGGTTTTCCCCATTCCTGGGGAGCTCCCCCTTCCCACTACAACCAATTGGAATCTGGGTCTCATTCTGGTTCTCCCCAACTGCTAATGCCTTCCTATACAAGGTTACCTAGTGTCCCTGTTGTACACAGGTTGCATATTACGTATATATACATGTCTCTTTTTGTTGTAATGTAATCTTCTTGAGGGCAAAGATTGTTTCTGTCTTTCTTTGGTTGAATCTGCACTTGGTGCCATGGCTGGTACATAATAAGTTGGTTTGGTTTTTTTAGAGGAAGATGAATAATAATATATTATTACAAAGCATCTTAAAAAGTCCTTTACATGCATTATCTCATTTGATATAGCAACCTCACAAGATAGATAAAGGAGGTATTTTTATTTACATTTTAAGTATCATAAAACTGCCCTCAGAAAATGCATTGCTTTTTTTGGTGCAGTTTTTTTTTCTGATTTTTATATTGTCATGCAAAACACTTTCATATTGGCCATTGTTATAAGAACAAACTCATGCATAACCAAAATCCCAAAATAAAACCAAAGATACACTGATGTGAAAGATAACTCCAACAGTTCTTTCTCTGGAGGTGGATAGCATTCTCCAGCATATAAGTCTTTCAGGATTGTCCCAGATCATTGCATTACTGAGAGTAGCCAAGTTTTCACAGATATTCATCATCCAATATTGCTGTTAATTTGTACAATGTCCTCTCAATTCTGCTTCTTTCACTCTGCATCAGTTGTTTTATATTGTATTGTAAATCAAGAGTGATTTAGAACATTTTTTCATATGATTATTTATAGCTTTGATTTCTTCATCTGAAAATTGCTTGTTCATATCCTTTAACCATTTGTCAATTGGAAAGTAAAGAATGGTTGCTGACTGATAGATTGCTTCATTAGCTTCCCTGCCATCTTGAGTTGACCCTTCACCTTGACTTTTCCTTCTTCCTCATTCCCAACATCCAGTCCCTCTCAAAATAACCTGTTTAATGCACAGGTCTCACCATGCCATTCTTAAAGCTTTATTGGTTCACTCCCTATTGTTATGATTAAAATTCTCTGGAAACTGTATATTAAGTTATAATTATTTATTAAATAGTAAAGTTTGGAGTTAGAGAGAGATAGTCACATAATCACCTGGCTGCACCTAATGAGTTTGCCAAACTTGTCTTCTGCACCAGGAAAAGTCCAAACCCAGAGAACTTTGCTTCCTTAAATCTTTTTTTTTTTTAATTTTTATTCTTTTTAAATTCTTTTCCATGGGTACATGATTCATGTTTTCTCCCTCTCCTCCTCTAGGAGTTGACAAGCAATTCCACTGGATTATACATATATGTATAATTATTATTATTATTATTACTCAAACCCATTTACATATTATTCATTTTTGTAAGAGTAATCCTTTAAAACCAAAACCCCCAAGTCACATATACAGATAAAGAAGTGATAAAACAGATGTTTTCTTCTGGATTTCTATGCCTACAGTTCTCTAAATATGGATAGCATTCTTTCTCATAAATCCCTCAGAGTTGTCCTGGATCATTGCATTGCTGCTAGTGGCAAAGTCTTCACATTTGATCATCCCACAAAGTTTCAGTTACTATATACAATGTTCTCCAGGTTCTGCTCATTTCACTCCACATCAATTCTTAGAGGTCTTTCCAGTTCTTGTAGAATTCCTCCAGTTCATCATTCCTTATAGCATGATAATATTCCATCACCATCAGATAACACAATTTGTTAAGCCATTCTCCAATTGAGGGACACTCCCTCTTTTTCCAGTTTTTTGCCACCACAAAAAGCACAGGCAGTCTTTTAAAGCCCTTTGGGCGTGATTCCAAACTGCCCTCCAGAATAGTCAGATCAAGTTCACAACCCCACCAGCAATGCACTTAAATCCCATTTTAAAGTCCCTGGTGATGTCACTCTTGCCCAGTCTCTAGTTGGACAGACTTGACCTCAGTTGAGATGGGAGGCCAGTAGTCCAGATGCCAGGAATCACAGGGGACAAGAGGCAGGCCTCTTCCTGAGCACCAGGGAATCACAAGCCTCTGGTGTCTCCCATAATATGCGTGCACACACAAAGGATGGGGCTGTTACTGAACCAAAATGGATTTTCTAAACTATCTTTTTTTTTAAAAAAAGGAAAGAGGGGGGCAGCTGGGTAGCTCAGTGGATTGAGAGCCAGGCCTAGAGACAGGAGGTCCTAGGTTCAAATCCGGCCTCAGACACTTCCCAGCTGTGTGACCCTGCGCAAGTCACTTGACCCCCATTGCCTACCCTTACCACTCTTCCACCTATAAGTCAATACACAGAAGTTAAGGGTTTAAAATTAAAAAAAAAAAAAAAAGGAAAGAGGATTACGCCTTATATTAAATTCATACATATCACCTGTAAAAGAAATACTATAATCTGTTATTTTAGGGCTCTTTACAATCAGACCCCAACCAAATGATCCTGGATTCATCCTCCTTTGTCTTCCAGTTCTGTGCATATTTATTTGCTCACAGTCCCCAAAATCCAGAATGAATTCTCCATCATCTCTTCCTGCTCAACAATTCAATTTAATACATATTTATTAAGCCCTACTGTGTGTGAGAGACATCTTGCCATGGGCTGAGGATACAAAGGCAAAAAAAAAAAAAAATAGTCACAGAACCAGAGAATTTGAGCTAAAAGGGACTTCAGTGGCTCCTTAGTCCAAAACATCCAGACAAGGAAACCTTCATATAACATAAGGAATGGCATGGCCAGATCTGTGCCTTTCCAGTAAGACAGATTTGAGAGGGGAGAGATTAGAAGCAGATAAACAATTGGATCAGTTGTAATTTTTCTTCATGTCACAGCCCAGATGCCACTTCCTCTATGAAGCCTTCCTTGATGTCCTTAAATGAAAGTGATCTTTCTTACCTCTACTTTTTTTTTTTTAACCCTTACCTTCCATCTTAGAATCACTACTATGTATTGGTTCTAAGGCAGAAGAGTGATAAGGGCTACGAAAGGGGGGTTAAGTGCCTTTCCCAGGGTCACACAGCTAGGAAGTGTCTGAGGTCAGATTTGAACCTAAGACAGCTCTCCTCTCTAGGCCTGCCTATCTACTGAGCTACCTAGCTGCCCAGGAATTTTGGTTTTTTAACAGTTTGATAAATGTATTTCAACATAATTTGTTTCCTTTGCAATCCTATGTGTTTTATAAATTTAAAAAAAAAAAAATTTCTGGGGACAGCTGGGTGGCTCATTGGATTGAGAGTGAAGCCTAGATATGGGAGGTCCTAGGTTCAAATCTGACCTCAGACACTGCTTTCCACAACTCTGTCTCACTTAAAGCCAATTTATATTCCAGTCAAAAGACAATCCCATGTTAAGATTAAATTTAATATCCAAAATACTCCAAGTATTATATTTAATAAGATTTATTAAAACTAACTTGAAGCAAAAAGGAAACTAAAAGGCTAGATTTGAGAGGGAGCTCACCATAGCTATGCATGTGGAAGAGAGAGAGAGAGAGCTAGGGTAGAGTTCCCCACAACTATACATAAAACGGGACAACACAACATGATGGAGAGATTAAAAGGAATTTTGGTAAATACTAAAGGACTTCTGGGGGATGAAGTCCAAGGGTTCAAGATTTCTGATTATACACCCAGTAAGATCATTTTGTTCCTCTTTCAAACAAGGACAACCACCAGCCAACCATGTGTGCTAAAGTCTGAGAATACAAATACAAGCAAGGAACATGCATTTATAGAAAAAAGACAACATACAAAAGGCAGCTAAAAAGAAATCAGGACAGAACTGGTTGATAAAGCAAAGCCAGCTGCCCTGAGTACCTTCCCAAGATAGAGGCTCCAGGAGGGACTCACCCAAAGGAGAAGAGGAGTAAGTAAACCTTGCAGAGGGATCTGGGGGGACACTCTCTAAGAGTGGCTTGATTTCCTGGTCCAGGAAGTCCCAACGGCTGAGTGAAGTTCAAGATAAAACAGCAGTAGAGATTTGGTTTTGCAGTCCATGGAGTCAGAGCCAGGACAAAGAGTGGAATGAAGAGTGCCCAGCCTGACCCTCTCAATAAAATGGAGCTCTAGGAAGAGATCACCAGGGCAAGTAGGAAGCCTTGCAGAAGGAGATTCCAAGAGGAGCATAGCCCAGAAAGGTTAAGATGTTTCAGAGTAAGGAGGTCCCACATGTCAAGATGGACTGAATTTCCAAGATGAGACAGTAGTAGAGGACAGTCAAGAATAGGGAATGAAAGAACAATTGAGATTAAAATGGGCTCTGTTTTGTGGCAGTACCAAGCAGGATGACCATTTGAGTTTTGTGACTCCCCAATGGGAAATGAATAATGGCCATAGCAGGGACTATTCTAGGAATGTGGATCCATCCAGTATTGAGATGCTATGACTTAAGTGAATAGAAACCTAAGTGATCATTCAGCTTCAGATAATGCTCTGCATTGATGCAGGATGATCATACCTCACCCCAAGCATAGAGATGGGTTCAATAAAAAATTCAGCAGGAAGCTTGAGTAAGAAGTTCTTCCTTTAGAAGGAACTAACTCCTTATTTCAACTGTGGCTTCATTCTTTTATCTGAAGTGCTGGGTGGAAGTTTATTTAAATAGAAATAAAAAAAATTATTCCTAAACAAAAGGATTGCTATCCATAATTCTGGATTAGTTGGATCATTATTTATTTATCCCTGGCAGATCAAAGACAAATATAATCATTAAGAAACATTTTTTTTTTACAAAATACTCATAGCAGTACTTTTTCCCCCCATTTTTTCACTAATTAATTACTTTAGAATATTTTCCCATGTTTCCTGATTCATGTTCTTTCCTTCTCCTCCCTCCCCTCTCCTGGAGCTGATGAGTAACTCCACTGGGTTTTACATGTTTCAAAACCCATTTCCATATTATTAATATTTAGCAGTACTTTTTAGAGTAACACAAAACTTGAAACAAAGTGAGCATCCATCAACTAAGGAATGGCTGAATCTCCCCCAATCAATAAACGGGCAAGGGACATGAATAGGCAATTCTCAGATAAAGAAATCAAAAAAGAGAAAGTGTTCTAAATCTCTAATAATTAGAGAAATGCAAATCAAAACAACTCTGAGGTATCACACCACACCTAGCAGATTGGCCAAAATGACAGCAGGGGAGAGTAATGAATGTTGGAGGGGATATGGCAAAATTGAGCCATTAATGCATTGCTGGTGTAGTTGTGAATTGATACAACCATTCTGGATGGCAATTTGGAACTATGTTCAAAGGCCTTTAGAAGACTATCTGCCTTTTGATCCAGCCATAGCACTGCTTGGTTTATACCCCAAAGAGATAATAAGGAAAAAGACTTGTACAAAAATATTTATAGCCATGCTCTTTGTGGTGGCAAAAAATTGGAAAATGAGAGAATGTCCTTCGATTGGGGAATGGCTGAAAAATTGTGGTATCTGTTGGTGATAGAATACTATTGTGCTCAAAGGAATAAAGAACTGGAGGAATTTCATGTGAACTGGAATGACCTCCAGGAACTGATGCAGAGTGAAAGGAGCAAAACCAGGAGAACATTGTACACAGAGACTGACACACTGTGGTACAATTGAGCATAATGGACTTCTCTACTAGCAGCAATGCAAGGATCAAGGATCCAAAGCAAGGCTGAGGGACTTATAAGAAAGAAAACTAGCCACATTCAGAGGAAGAACTGTGGGAGGAGAAACAACAGAGGAAATACAACTGCTTTAACACATGGACTGATGGGGATATTATTAGGGATGAAGATAATAAATGATAACTCTAGCCCAACTATCAATAATATGGAATTAGGGTTTAATCAATGATATGTGTGGAATTGTTGACTTGTATGTCAGTTAAGGGGGGGTTGGGGGGGTTTGGGGAGAGGGAAAGAACATGAAACATGTAAATATGGGAAAATATTCAAAATAAAAATAAAAGGAACGGCTGAACAAACTATGGTATAGGAATATAATGGAATATTGGTGCTGTGTCAAAATTGACAACTATAAAGAATTCAGAGAATCATGGGAAAACTTCTATGAACTCTACAGAACCAAGAAAACTATATACATATACACAAGGACAATACTAAAGTAGAGTTGTGAAGTACAAGGCTATGACACATGTGATGGATCCTGAACGAGATATAAAAAGTAATTGGGAAATATATAACAAATTAACTGAAACCTCAATAAAACATGATGTTAATATGTAGTTTTCTAAGTCAATATACAGCCAGTAAGTATCCTCATATAGTCTCCAATGGGGATATTTTTCTTATTGATGGTTTCTTTGTAGTTTCTTTACAGGTCCAATTAATGGAGGCTCTGAATCAAAAGGTATTGACATCTTAGTTGATTTATTTGAATAATTGCAAACTGATTTTCAAAATGTAATCCCTGAAATATTATTGCCATTTTTGTTTTATTTTTCTTAATTTGGAGAGTTAGGTACATTTTTTGGTTTTGGTTTGCACTTCTCTTATTAGTGACTTGGACTTATTAGTGACATTTTTTCATGTGGTTGTGAAAATATTCAAGTGTTTTTTTAAAATGGTTTCTTCAGAGAATTGTTTGTTCACATCCTTTGAAGTGATTTATTTTGAGTTTCACAATACTGATGTAAAGGAAAACAATAATTATATTGATCAATCTTGATTCTGAAGAAGGCATGATGAAACTATGCTCTCAAGAAAAGCAGAAATAAAAGATGTGGAATATGATCAGAGAGTTGCTGGATCTGTTGGTTTGGTTTAAATGTTTTTGTTTATTACAAGGGAAGATGTGAAAAGACAAAATGGGAAATAGCTGGTTTTAATACAAAAAGGCATTTTAAAAAACCTTTATAGGCCTAGAGGTGGGATCAGAGCTGTACTAGAGCACATCTTAACTTTGTGCCCCTACACAAGTCACTTAGTCCCAGCTGCCTAGTCCTTACAACTCTATTGCCTTGGATGCAATACTTAGTACCAATTCTGAGTAAAGGGTTAAAATTTCTTTCTTTCTTTCTTTTTTTTTTTTAAGCAAAAGTATCCCTTTTTTTAGCTTACAGTTAACTTTTGAAAAATGAGCTTCTGAATTCACTTTCATTGCCTTTATTATATTGAAGCCTTATTTTTTTAGTTTTGTCACAGAGATGCTAACACTTAAAACTTAGGTTTGTTGAATCAGGTTCTTGGAATTTTGTTCCTTCTACTCATTCTACTGATTTTTATTAGTAGGACTAAAAAAATTAGTCTAGACTAATTATGGGATTTGAAAAATCCACTTTAAAAACTACATGATGTCAATAAGACTATTATTTTTAAAATATATTTATTTTATTCATCCCCTTCCTTCCTTCCCCACACCATAAAAGGTACTATTCAACAAAATATATAGATTATAGCTTTCATGTCACTTCTCAGTTCATTCTCTGGAAGTTATCAGCCTGAAAAAAAACACAAAACTACCAAAAGTCATAATAAAGGTCTTTAATCAAGGTAGGAAGATTAATCTAGGAAGACACACATAGTCCCAGTCCTAGGACGACCTGTAAACTACAGAATGCAATGTGCTCATATAGATTTTGGGAGGGGGAAGGATATAGAGTAGACCCTACCATCTACTTAGGAATAATGCACTAGCCACAATCAACTTGACTGGGAGAAGCTGAGATGCAATAGACAAAAGCTAGAGAACCCAGGAACACCCTAGGTACAGAGAGAAATTAAGACAAAAAGGATACTTAAGATTTTATTATATCTGCTAATCCTATCTAAGGTGATCAAAGAGTTTCTTGTTTCTTGTTCGGTCTGAAACAAGGGTCAGTCAGTGGTTTCTCGAAGACAGTTTATCAGAGACAAGGATCAATTTGGGGTTTCATAAAATAAGATTGTTATGGTGAGCATTCACAAGTTTTCTTCAGATATTAAATCTGTAGCTTAATATAATGTTCTCTTGAATCTACTTGTTTCACTCTACATTGTCCCAGATAGTTCTTTTCAGATAAAAAAAAATTTTAATTTGCTCATTGTTTCTTATAGTGAAGCATTATTCTGTGACAATCACACACCACAATTTATTTAGCCATTCCCCAGATGGACATCACCTTGCTTTCCAGTTCTTTGCCACCATAAGGAGAGCCACTGTGAATATTTTGGAACATATAGGTTCTTTTCTTTTATTCCTAATCTCCTTGGGAAACAGATCCAGCAAAACTATTCCTGGGTCTAAGGATACATAGTTTTATAGCTCTGTGGGCATACAAAATGGTTGGTTAGTTCACAGTTCCATCAGAAGCATATCAGTGTCCCCATTTTTCCACATCCTCTCCAACATTTGCCATTTTCCCAAGTGCATTATTTTTTAAAAATTCATCAAGAAAAAGTCAAAAAGGATAGAAAAGAATTCAATGTCCACTATAATAATACATCTTAATTAGTGAAAGCTTAAACTATGTATATACTTTTTGAAGTGAATAGGCTATATTCTTTCATGTACAGAGCACACAGAGGAATAGAAATTTCTTCAATTTGAAGAAATTAATTCAATAATGAATATAGTAAGATACATTCATCCTCTTACCATTATTGACTTATCTCTTTGGAAATGATACTTCATCATTATCATTAGTAAGCAAACTTGGAAAGTGTCTTGAATGCACTAAACATTCTGTTATAAGATTAAAGCTGAATGGTTAATTGTCTTAGGATAGTTTCCTAAAACATGGGTTTTTTTTTTAATCCCTTACCTTCTGTCTTAAAATAGAAATTATTATATGTTCCAAGGCAGAAGAACAGTAAGGGCTAGGCAATTGGGGTTAAATGACTTACTTAGGGTCACACTGCTAGGAAGTGTCTGAGGTCATATTTGAACCCAGGACCTCCCATTTCCAGCCCTGGCTCTCTAACCACTGAGCCACCTAGCTGCTGCAACAGGCTTTTATAAGAGCATCTCTAAACAGTGGGTAAGATGAATAGCAGGCAGGACCAGTTGAGCTAAATTTATTTGACTCCTCAAAATTTAAAAACAAATAGAACACACTTTGACTGAATAACATCACTGGACATCTCTATTACACAAAACACCATGTTACCTCCAGTTTTCACATCAATCTCTTGTCCATATCCAAAAACTCAGCAACTTTAACAATTAGAATAACTAGTGTAGTGTGAATTTACTGCTTCACACTGTTAACCACTATAATTACTTCCACCAAGGAGGAGGTTTTTGCCAGCACTAATAATGGTCAGCTATCAGAGCTCATCTAATATCAAAAAACGGTGTATTGTTAACCAGGTTGAGTAGGCTATAAAAACTATGTACAGGGCTTAAAGGTTCCAGTAAGATATGGTTCAAGTTATAACTGTATTACAAAAGTAATTTATGCTTTATTATACAGACCATCTAATTGGTTAAATAATAAAAAACCAACATGTAAACCATAACAAGTGAATGACAGTCAAAAATACATGACAAAAACTCTAACCTACATCATCATGAGGCTAAATGCCCTGATTAAAAAAAGTAGAATATATACACTTTTAAAATTTCATACACTTGATATTTTCGCATAATTTTGGTTAGGTAGCATCAGCTCAGGAAAATAGTTCACTCTTGTCGAAAACAATTTTCCAGCCACTCAGAAGAAATCAGGGGAGCTGTTGTTTAGAATGCAGCATACGTAGTAGACAGAAATATGTTTAAAGCAAAGAACTTCATTTTGAATATATTCAGTCACCATATGGAGTTCACCTGAACTGTGAACTAGAGCAGTAGCAACTCTATTGCAGAGTTTTTTAATGAGGTTATTGTTCAGTTGAGAAGCCTCAGGAGACTGGAGTGCAAGTCACATAGCACTGGTGATGTTGGAAGTAGTCATTAGGTTTAAATCTTCAGAGGACGTTTGTTCCTTAATACTAGTACCCAGATTTAAAGACTAAAACCCTTAATGTCAGAATGTAAAGGTGAGTTATCAAAAAGCATTATAAAAGATATCAACACTGATGCCGTTAAATTGAATTAACTTTAGCTATCAAAACTTTATATAGGTCACAGAGATATCTTCTTATTGATTACACTCAAGAGATACTTTGTCTTCAGATAACATTGGTTAAGTTATTTGCAGAGAAGGCAAGGATATATATATCCCATAGTCTCTCCAACCCTCTTGTCACTGTCTCTTTATGTTTTTTGTCGATCATAGTCCGCAACCATCTTTTTGATATGAGACAATTTGCTTTTCAGCTGCTTACAATATTTCTTCTTATTCTTATAATCTGCAGACTAAAAAGAAAAAAAATTAACCCAATGTTTTCTGTGGGTTCTTTTAGAGATCCTACAACATTATAAGATGAATAGGTCTGATGGGCAGATAAAGATATATATTTTCTCTTTCATTTCATTTTCTATACTGGAAAACTTAAAAATAAAGGGAGAGGAGGCAGCAAAAACACCTAAAGTTTTTTATTGTCAGAATCGGTTGACTGTAATATGGAAATTTTAGCTTTAGATGAATACAAATTATTTCCATTTACCCCTCAGGTATAAAGATGGGGACTATGGAGGCTATACTGTTAAGGTAGGGTTGCTTAAGTCTTTCAATTGAGTTTGCTCAGTTTCCCCCCCTTAATTACAAGGAAATATTCAAAAGGAATAGGGTTTAAGAGGAAATGATTCTGATATAAAAACAAAAGGCAACAAAACTTAAAAAAATAGTTCATGTTAATACCTATATTTGTCACACATGCATTATATGGTTTGTCAATCGTCTCTCCTACCACAACCCTTCCCATTGAACCTTAAATTGATATCAACTTCAGAGGAACTAAAATGGAGCATCCAGTGAGAGTGCTGTATCAATGAATGGCATGTGTGGAATGACTACTATGGGTGAATTTCCAATAAAAACTTTTAAGAGTTTTGATGGAACTTTGTGTATGTGTATTTGTCCTTACCTCCTACCACACCTACCACCCAAATCATAACAATCAGCAAAAGCACAAGGTTGGGACAAACAAGGATATCCTATATAGCCTGGCATTGGGGAGGGGATAGAAAAGAGAGAAAACTGGAAAGGCTTTAAAAAGTTCCTTTCTACTAGGTGAGTCTAATGTCTAACCAAGGACAGGGAAGGTATAGGAGAGCACCAACAAAGTGAAATGAGTACACAGATTTTGTTAGATAAGTAAATGTGAGTTTATATCTGTCTCTATGTCTTGCTTTGGCTCCTAAATAAAATAAGCTTCATTCTCTAAGTGAAACCATAAAATAGCATCTCGGAGAGTAAAGGAAGCTTCTGAGGATCAGTGGGCAAGGTGAAATGAGGTAGATACAATTCACAATATTCTCAAATCTTGAGTGTGACATCTTGCAAATTGGTGACTTCACCTCAGCAATCCATCACAAAAGTCAATCAAGAGCCACCAGAAGGACAAAAGATTATGGAACTTTCTTCCTGCAAGTTTCAAGGCAAGGATAATTCTAGTGTAACCTGTGGATTGTGTCCTACATGTTCCTGCCAGCATCTACATAATACTTCCACATGTGCAAAGGTCAAGTTGGTCTTTGCCTAAAACAAGAAAGTAAAAAGGGATGGCAGTTCTACTTGCCATGTTCTCAGAGGCAACAAAGTGTTGCTTGAAAAAAATGGAAGAAATGTTTAGGGAGAAAATGAAGGTTAAAAAAAGGATTACTACATAGAAAGGAAAACTCACCTTCCTTAGAAAGGTGCAGCAAGGTGGCTCAGAGGAAAGAGACCCAATCCTGAAGATAGAAGGTCCTGGATTCAAATCTGCCCTCAGATATTTCCTAGTTGTGTGACCCTGGGCAAGTCACTTAACCCCAATTGCCTATCCCTTACTGCTTGCTATTCTACCTTGGAACAGTTACTCAGACTCCAATCTGAGATAAAAGGTAAGGCTTTAAAAAAAAAATCTAACAGAGAAAGAAAGGAAGGAAGGAAGGACATCTGGAGTTAAGAGTAGGAATGAAACTTTCTATAAAGGAAATTGAACTAAGAAGAAATCAGATTCCTGTGCTCCAAAGAACAATGTTATAGTATGGATCAATAGGTATTATCAGGTGATAGATCTTCAAAAAATGATCATAGGAAAAGAGAAATAGTGGAGGTTGGTAATCATTTGTAAGGGGAACCAAAGTAGCTATTTATTATCCTGACAGTCTTAAGATGTCTGTTGTCTTTTGACTTTCTTGGTCATATCAGGTGTTAAAAATTATTAATCACTTCTGAAAATTCTTGGCAGAACAAATGACACTATCCAAAAGAAAGCAGAATACCTTTCCAAAGATTTTGAAATCATGGGCAAGAAAAATGAACATCTTTGAAAAGGGGGCAAGTCAGATAAAATTTCATCACTACTCTTGATTGAAGGCAAGGAACTGCAAAGATGTAGTCAGGTTTCTGAAGTCAACTGTTAACTAAAAAGATGGTTCTTACTGAGATTTGGTACCATAGGATTTGGATTTCTGCACCACAGTTTAGGAAGAGTAGATTTTTAAAAGAGTTGGAGCATATCTAAGAGGGGCCAAAAAGCCATATATGTCTTAAGTTCTGCAAATATTATTGAAAGAGCTTTTATAACATGAAGAAAGAAAAAACATTCAAAGAGCTATGAAAATAGTTTATATGACAATAACACCTTGGACTTCATGACCATTTTTTGATGTAAGTACTATGTAATTGCCATTTTACAGATGAAAAAAGTAAGTCTCAGAAAATATGTCTTCTCAAGAAGCACACAACTGGTAAATATCTGATACAAAATTCAAATTGAAGACTCCTTCACTCCAAGTTCATAGATCTATCCAGTATACCAAACTGCTTCTCATCCAAATGGATTTAAAAATATACATATTAAGAATGAAAAAAGGGAAAATAAGGATGATTTTTTAAATATACCATGATCTCATAAGAATTTCATCAGTCTATTATGAATTGAAAGGCAATAAATACTAGGAACGACAATGGACTAAAGAGAACACTGTTACTCTTTTTACAAAGGGAACTCCCAGATAAGCAAACTGCTTTTTACCAATACAGCTTGGAACCTTCTATGCAACTTAAAGTGTTGTTGTTTATCCTTCATTTCAAAGAGAATCAATGACATCATGAGGTGATGTCTTAACTTTGACAGGAATTCAGATTTAGCTGAGGCAGAGTTCCAGAAAGTCATCAGCTTCACACTCTCTAGCAGAATCATCAAAGTCCAGTGGCAAGACAAATGTAGGACAACTGATGATGACCTGGGATTCAATGGATGACGCTGGCATCTTCCATGTCCAACCAGTCTTTAAATGCTTCATGGAGCCTGCTTCACCTGATGTCAGGCCATTGAAACAAATTTTTCTCATCTACTCATTTTGCTGGGGGGAATTTTCACTTGCTTGGGGTAGATACTCCCTAACTCACCAATGCATTTGAAGCCTTTTGGTTACCCTTGACTTAGTTTAGCCAGCTTCCCAATAAGATTTTAATGAAGTGTGTATGCTACAGCTTTTTGGAGTCCCAAGTGAGAGCTGGGTTACAAAGGTGGACACCAAAAGTGGATAAACAATCTTGAAAAGGCCTCAGCAAGCCCTCACACCAGAGGTGCTAATCCTTCCTGAATACCCCCAACACCCATAGTATTAAACAGTACACCAGAGGAAAGGGGTCAAATGAAACACAACTCACTAGTACCCCCCCCAAAACAATGTAAAATGTATTTTATTTAATACTTAATGAATTTAAATATTTAATATAATTGAGTTTATTAAAATTATCAATATCTACTATATTATATTTTTTTTTAACCCTTGTACTTCGGTGTATTGTCTCATAGGTGGAAGATTGGTAAGGGTGGGCAATGGGGGTCAAGTGACTTGCCCAGGGTTGCCTAAGTCAATATGCAACCCCTAGGGATATTTATGTAGAGTTTAGAGGGCCCCATTTCTATTTGAGGGTGTTCTGTCTTAAAACTTCAATTTTTCTTTTCAGCTATCCTCAGCTCTAATTCTGGTTTCCTGCAAGTTTCAGTTCTTCCAAGGAGGTATGGTGGCACATGGGCTGGGAATGCTTAAAGCTATCTTCTACTGCTGATTCAATCTCCTATAGGGACGGCTGATGGCTTGCAGGGCTCAGAACACTGTGAGCCCTGCCTGGTCCTGGGTCTTGGAGCCTCCCCTTAGACTGGCACCAACCTGGCAGGGACTATCGTGCATTGGAGTTGGCCTGGTGCTTGGGTCTTCACTACTGGCTTGGGCAGAAGCTCAGAGCCTCACGGTTGACTGTCTTGCGATAGAGCTTGGAGCCTCACTGCAGGCTTGTGCCAGGACTTGGGACTTCAAGGGATGGGTGAGGAATCCCAAAGCCTTGAAGGTGGTTTGCGGCCAGGTTCAGAACCTGGAGCAGTAGGTGGAGGGTGGGCAGCTTGCACTCTTCTGTGTGAAGTTTTACTTCCAGCTCCCCTCTTATCCCAGTGAAATAGACCTTTTCTGCCTACCTTTTAAATTGTTTTCTTTTTTTCCTCTTTCCATAACTTTTTTGAAAAAAAATATTATACATATAATTTTTTTTACCAATTACATGCAATAACAAATTTCCACAAGTTTTCCTAAGTTCTATAACCAAACTTATCTCCCTCCCTTCCTAACCTTCTCCCTCCTGCCGCTGGCAGGCGATTCAATCTATATTATACATCTATTACCAAGCAAAACATAGTTCCATATTGTTCATTTTTGTAAGTGTCAAGTTGTTTTCTAAAGGAAAATTACTTCATTCCTTCCCCTTGCTGGTTCTTTGACTTCAGTATTCATTCTGAAGTGCTATTTTAAGGTCAGTTTGAGAGGATTCTTAGAGTGATTCCAGCTTTCCATCCTGATACTCCACCATCTTGGTTTCACCTCCCCATTTCTATTTGTGTTTGATTCTAAGATGTTAAGTGCCTGGAGTGACTCAGTCAGTATGTGTCACAAATAGAATATCAAGCCATGTCTTCTTAGCAGCTAGGTCAATTCTATCTGTCATACAACAATTTCCTCTCAAGAACAAAAAAAAAAATGATATTACTTGCTGTCTCTAGAAGGGTGGAAAGAAGGGATGCAGGGAAAGAATTTGGATCACAAAATGTCAGAAAACAAATGTTAAAAATTCTTTCTACATATAATTGAAAAAAATTCTCTCAAAAAAAAAAGGAACACAAAAAAAAGTGTTTTTAAAACTCTGCTTAGAGAAAGAGGATGGGACAGTTATTCAGGGAGGATAGGATGGCAATGGATGAATGGTAAGAAAGCTAAATTCTCAGTTTCTTTTTTATTTTTTACTGTGCTTTTCCTTCCACAGTGAATGGTCTGTGTACCAGAAAGAGTAGAACAAAAATGGTAAAGAGAGAGTAGAAATCCAATACAACTGACCAAATGGTAAGACAATATTTAGTTGAACTCAAATCAAGTTACCCATCAAAGAAGCAACTATATCCTAGCATGATGAAAAGAACAGCCAGATGTGATGCCTGAGCCACTCACAGTCATCTCTGAAAAAGTTTCACAAATGGTGCTAAAGATTTGTAAAGGGCAAATGGAAGGGGGTGCTATAGGCCAATAAACTGAACTTCTATTTCTGGCAAAATTCTAGAACACAAAACTAAAGGGGCATTATAGGATTGTAGGTGAAGAGTACTTCAGGGATTATTTGGTCCAGACCTATCATTTTTTAAAAATATACTTTTAAAAAACCCTTATCTTCTATCCCAGTATCAATTCTAAGACAGAAGATCAGAAAGGGCTAGACAACTGGGGTTAAGTGACTTGCCCAGGGTCACATAGCTAGGATGTGTCTAAGGCCAGATTTGAACCCAGGTCCTCCTGACTTCAGGCCTAACCCTCTATCTACTGTACTACCTAGTTGCTCCACTTCATTGAATTTTTGAAGAGAACAGATCATAGAGAAATTAAGGAATTTTGTATTTGATAATACTTACTGCTTTAAGTTCCTTTAGTCGATTGTATTCATCAGCAGCTGCCTATTAACAAGAAACACAGGAGAATGGATGTTTATTGTGTCATTTTCCTTAAGCATAATTATAATTATGCTCAAACCTCATAATTTAGTCTGAGGTTTAAAGCCCTGAATTATACTTAAAAAAAAAACAATGCTATCTAATCTAATGATATTTTTTTACTTTATCCACATAGGAAAATAGAAGCTAAACTGCAAAATTGGTCCAAATGGACAAATTCCTTCCCTCTTTTTATTAATTCCAACAACACCATTAGAAGACTTTTTACAAGGCTAGGAGTGGCAAGAATGGTTCCTCTACTGAATTCTTTTTTATTTTATTACCAGTCTTCAATATGACTATATTTCGCAAGACACAGAGTACTTGACATGGTAAAATAAAGATTCCCAAAAGTTTTGAATTGGACGAATACAAGATTCATGGTGGTATAACTAGGACATAAATATAAATGATAGTGGTATAATACAATATAAATACAAGAATTTATATAACCTGTTTTGTTTATTAAGCCAGTCTTTATTTCCCCTATTTCTCACATTTTTGTGAATGTGTTTTTTTTTCTAGAAACTCACCATGTATTCCTCACTTTCTTCTTGATAATCATCTAGTTCTTTATCCAGGCGAGAGAGCTCTTTGTGGATTTCATCGATTTCTCCTTGTAAGCTCTTGTACTCCTGTAGACCAGTGTCAAAGTTTTTCTTATACAGTTGTCTCTGCTGGTCTGAGGTTATTGGTGGGTACTCCCTAAATAATAAGGGGAGAAAATTATTATCTGTATACTCTTAAAAGAAGTTGCTGGAAATGCACTGATCCAGGACAATTCTGAGGGACTTATGAGAAAGAACGCTATCCCCATCTGGGGAAAGAACCGTGGGAGTAGAAATGCAGAAGAAAAACATATGATTGATCACATGGTTCGATGGGGATATGATCAGGGATGTTGACTTTAAATGTTCACTCTGTTGCATATATAGAAATAGGTTTTTAAACAATGATACATGTAAAACCCAGTGGAATTGCTCATTGTCTATGGGGGGAGGACTGGGAGAGGAGGGGAGGGAAAGAACATGAATCATGTAACCATTGAAAAATATTCTAAATTAAGTAATTTAATTAATTAATTAAAAAGAAGAAGATGATGATGATGATGTTGCTGTTCCTTCAAAACTGTTAATTTTCTTGGATACAAGAAGACAAGTATGAGTACCCTCTTCCATCTCTAGCTAGAGCCACCTCTCCATGTTTCTAGATGCAATTGGAAAAGTGGTGGATAGAGCTCAGAGCCTGGAATTAAGAAGACCTGAGCTCAAATCTGGCCTCAAACATTAATTAGTTTGTGTGACCTTGGGCAAGCCACAGCTTCTGTTTGCCTCAGTTTCCTCAACTATAAAATGGAGATAATAACTGGGTCTAACTTTTTTTTTAAATTGATCTTAGGATCTTAGGATCTTAATTGATCTTAGGATCAATAATGTGTATTAGTTCAAAGGCAGAAGAGCAGTAAAGGCTAGGCAATGGGGGTCACCCAGCTAAGAAGTGTCTGAGGCCAGATGTGAACCCAGGACCTCCTATCTCTGACCTGGCTCTCCATCTACTCAGCCACCCAGCTCCCTCTGCTAAGTGCTTTTTACAAATTTATCTCATTTGATCCTCATGACAACCTTACAAGATAGGTACTGTTGGGCTAAATCTGGCTTCAGATACTTCCTAGCTATGTGACTCTGGATAAGTCATTTAACCTCCATTGACTATCCCTTATTGCTTTTTGACCTTAGAACTGATACTCAGTAATTTTAAGACAGAAAAGAAAGTCTTGAAAAAGGGGAAAAAAACACTTATTACAGTACTTGGTTTTATATAAATGCTTATTCCCTATAGTTTAACCGATGATCTTCGAGGGTTTCTGTGGATGAGTAATTTATCACCCCGTGGCCAGCCTGGTGAGAAGCCACTCTGAACTTAGCTAACAGCCAGACACTAGAGCACCGGGTCCACTCAAAGCCATTCTGAGCCTGAACTGGGCTCCAGTGGAAGGCATCTGGGAAGGACTCATCTGTGTTTCTCTTCTTATTTGAAGATACTTTCAATGCTTCAAGAGCGATGATTTCACTGATGTGGCTATATCACAATTCCTCTACAGCCTTTGGGATGATATTTCTATAATGTTTTTGACTCCCCCAAAATCATCACCCTATAGCCAGGCTGGTTATGGCTTCCCCAAACTCAAGCTCATCAAGTTCTGCTTCTAAGTTCTCATATTACTGTGACAACTGACACAGAGTCTGTAATCAATCCTGTATTGGAAGCCTTTTCTGTTAGTAAGGGCTGGTCAGGTGTGCTAAACCAGCAAAGCCTTTGGATTACCTCCATCCCATAAGAAAGCATCACATCCTAGGACTCTTATGTTATATTCAAAATTAACGAGGGGCAAAAAAAGAAAAAAGCACTAATACACATGATAAGTTTACTTCATTTAGGCATTAAGAGCCTATTATATGCCACTCTGTGCACTAGGCACTAGGATAACAAAGAAGTCCATGCCCTTTCTTACATTCTATAAGATAACATAACATGTTCACAGGTTAAGTAAATATTGGAGATATAAAATAATATATATTTTATATTTATATATTATATGCAATATATAACATATTTTATGTAAAATATACAATATACTTTTTAAGGGAAGAGACACATACTAATAACTTGAGAAATCAGGAAAGACTAGAGGAAGATGTTAGCATTTGAGCTGAGCCTTGAAGGGAGTTAGAAATTTCAAAAGGAAGATTCAAGAAGTCAAGAGACAGAATATTCTTTATGGAGAGCACCAAGAACTGCAATTAGGGCATTTTTCCCAGAACTTAAGTGTATTTGAGGAAGAATAAACACCACTGGTAACCACCATGAGGACATGGGGCTGGAGCCAGAAATATAATGAGCTTTGAAAGACAAAACCAGAATTTCCAAGCCAAATGGAGGGTCATTGAAACGTCCAAAGGAGCAACAATGGCATAAGTTAGCTTGAGGAATATCAATTTAATGGTGGTGTAAAGGATAGACCAGTGAATAAAGAGTTGTATTGAGGGAGAATTATTAGAAGACAGTTGCAGTAGTCTAAGGCAAAAGATAATGAGTGGTCTGGACTAAAGTGGTTGCAGTGTGAGTAAACAGAAGAGAACACAGAAAGAGAAGATGCAATCTCTTGAATGAGCAGATGTTAGATATTGTTATTATTCAGTTGTTTCAGTTGCAAATGATTCTCCATGACCCTATTTTGAGTTTTCTTGGCAAAAATACTGGAATGGTTTGCCATTGCCTTCTCCAACTAATTTTAAAGATAAGGAAACTGAAGCAAACAGGGATGAAATGACTTACTCAGGGTCACACAGCTAGGAAGTGTCTGAGACTAGATTTAAACTCAGGTCTTTTATCCACTGTGCCACTTAGCTGTCTTCATGTTAGGGGTAGGCAAGTGAAAAGTCTAGGATGATTCCCACATTGCAAACATAGATGACTAGAAAAATGATAAAATTTGACAAAAATAGGGAAATGAGGAAGGGGGGAAGATTTAAGGAGAAAATACTTCAGGTCTATTTAGTACATGTTTGAGTTTAAGATGCCTATAGGACAACCAGCTGACTAAGGTACTTCAAAGAGAAACATAACAGGCAGTTCAAGATATAGAAACAGACCTTGAGAGAGAGAGAGAGGGCTAATTAAATAGAAATTCTCTTGCCATGGGATTCATGGATTATTTTGCTTTTGCTTTCCTTTGTTCAGAGAAAAGTATGAGAGTATGACCTCACAAATTATTTGGTGGTTGTTTATATGCAGATATTAACCACATATAAACTATGAAGTTTAAGGCAAAAAAAGTTTAAGATATCCAAGACTTTAAATTAAATTTGATAACTGAGTATGAGTGGTTGGAAAGACAGCAGGGCACCTACATGGTCTCAGTGCCAGGTCTGCAGTAAAGAGGACCTGAGATCAAATGTGACCTCAAACATGTCCTAGCTGTGTGACTCTGGGCAAGTCATTTAACATTTGCCTACTTCTTGTCCTTCTGTCTTAGAGTTGTTTCTAAGATAGAAAGCAGGGATTTTTAAAAAATTTTTTCACCCATTGAATTGCATCCAAAGATCCCAAGTTAAAGACCTTTGTTTTACATGAAGCCTTTCTTCATCTCCTTAAATGTCAATGCCTTTCCTCCTAAAAGTGGAGTAAAACCATTTTGTCCATATTCTATATTTACACAAATATGTTTGGATATGTTGCTTCCCCAGTTAGAGTATAAACTCACTGAGAGTAGGTTATGTTTTTGTTTTTATAGTCATATCAGAGTGCAGTGTTGGGACAAAGCAATAGCTTCATAAATATTTATTTCTTGATTCTTCTCTTTTGGACTTGATTTCTTCATCTGTATAGTGAAGGAAGGAGCTGAATAAATTCATTTCTAGATTTAATTGTTATCCCCAAAGGAGCTTGTATCTCTATTACAATGAGTTCTGTCAGCAGTGATTGTTTTTCCCTTTTATTTATATTCCCAGAATGTAGTAGTATGCTTTGCACATAGAAAGCCTTTAATAAATGGCTTGTTGTATTTTCATTCAAAATGACAGGCTTTGGCCAAAAGTGGAACATCCTGCAATGTGAAGTAAGCTGAGCAGCTGTTTGCCCTAGTATGTTATCCTTTCTCTGACACATTGAAGTTCAGTTGCCCCAGAGGCAAATAGTGATCAGATATCTATCTTTCCACCCTAACATACATTGCTCTAGAATGATCCTGCAGAATGGAGGAAGCCCATTCCAACTTCTGAGGGATTACCTTTTTCTCACATAGATTTCAGCAATTATTCAGGACAAGTCTCAAGTAGCTAGAGACTTTATTCTCAAGAGAGGAGACTACGTGTAGAGGGAGCAAAGAAAGGGCGGAACAGCATTTATTTTTGTATCACAAAAAATTAGCCAGCTCCAGGGAACTAAGACTAGAGACCATTATATAGAATAGTATAGCAATAATACCCTCACTACAGTCCAGGTAGGTGGCACAGTGGATTGAGTGCCAGGCTTGGAATCAAAAAGTGCCTTGCCTGAGGCACTTACCAGCTGGGTGACTCTGTTTGCCTCCATTTCCATGTCTATAAAATGAGCTAGGGAAGGAAATGGCAAAACACTTCAGTATTTTTCTCAAGAAAACCCTAAATGAAGAGTCAGACATGACTGAAAAATAACTCAACAGCAATAACAAACAGCAAAATGTCCTCGTATAGAAATAAAATAAAATAAAAAAGATACTACAGTGGGTAGAGTATCCATAATTTTGATATTCATTAAAGGCATATGAAGTAAGAAAGCCATTGTGGAGAGATAGATGAGTATTTGAAAAAAATTGTGTCAAATATGGTACAAACTAAAACATAGAGGTAAGGCTCATAAATCAATAATATCTAAAAAGCCTAAGATTTTCAAGATGTGAGAAATTTTCTTCACAGGTCACAACCCATTTCTGACTTATAGTCTTAGAAGTTTACCTGAGGCTTCAAAAACTATAATAATTTTCTCATACTCATACATCTAATAAGTATCACTGTAGGGATTTTTTTTTAAAGGGGGGACTTTATAGGATTGTAGGTAAAGAGTCCTTCAGAGATTATTTAGTTAAAACCTATTGTTTTATTTTTAAAAACCTCTACCTTCTGTCCTGGTATCAATTCTAAGACCCAAGAATGGCAAAGGCTAGGCAATTGTGGTTAAGTGACACTTGTCCAGAGTCACACAGCTAGGAAATGTGTAAGATCACATTTGAACCCAGGTCCTCCCAACTACAGGCTCTCTAGTGTGATAATGAGATTAAATCTATCCTGCCCATCTTTAGATTTACTCACCAAAGGTGAAAACATCTCCATATAACTCACAAGTTGGGTGGGCTGTAACCCTCATGTGCTAGAGTGAATAACAAATCAGAATTTACTGACTGCCTCCTGGGCATACCTAAGAAAAGAGTCTGTTGTGATTGGACATGTAAACTAAGAGGAGGCCACAGGAAGTGACACAAAAAAGAGGCCCCTTTAAAAAGAGACCTCAGTCAGCTGAGCTCTCTCTTCTGGTTTGTAAACTGGACCTGAAGGAGCTCTTCTGGTTCATGACCGGACTTGGAGGAGGTCTGGAGCTAGTGATACTGTTCCATGTGGTGAATGTTAAAATGGACTCTTCCTGAATTTCTCTTAAGGAACTTCCTTTTAATAGAGACTCTGTGGCTGAAGCTTTTGCTTTGTTTGCCTTCTGGCCTCTGGCTTTCTGGCTTTAGGATCAATGCTGGATTTCCTTCAGCTGAGGTTTAATTAGATCTACCTGGATTGAACTAGGGGATCAGAGCAAATTACCTACTGTGTTAGATTACTTATCCTATCTTATCCTCTCTCTTATTTCCTTATTTCTACTTCCTCTTCTCATCTGTAAATAAATTTCCATAAAAGTCATTTTAACTTGAGGTTATTCTTTAATTGGGGACTGATAATTGTTTAATCCCCTGGTGACCAACCTTTTAATATTTACCCAATCAAAACCCCTTTTTACCCCTTACACTAGATGCCTCCAAACCTATCTTTTTTTTTTAAAACCCTCACCTTCCATCTTACAATCAATACTGTGAATTGGTCCGGAGGCAGAGCAGTGGTAAGAACTAGGCAGTGGGGGTTAAGTGACTTGCCCAGGGTGACATAGGAAATGTCTGAGGCCACATCAGAACCCAGGACCTCCCATCTCTAGGCCTTGTAGAGGTGAAAATTAATATTCAGTAACTAAGTATTATATTTTTTAAAGTTTGTGTAATAATAACTAAAATAAAAAAGATAGTAGCTAAACCCAGCTGGCTCGCAAAAGAAGAGAGGAAGGAGGAGCTACAGAACCTATAAAACAATAATGTGACCATACAAACATGGAGGAGTAGTAGAGATTAAAGGGAATTTGGGGAAATACTAAGGGACTTCTGGTCCCAAGGTTCAAAATCTCCATTTATACAGCCTGATTCTTAATCCACTGAGTCACCCAGCTGCCCCCAAACCTATCATTTTTAAAATGAGGAATTGGGGCTACAATGAGATGAAACAACTTTCCCAAGTTGGCCTAATATTAAGGATTACATCCAGGGATCTTTTCAGACCACAAATGAGTTCTTACATTTGTACATTTTTTCCCCATTTGCCTATATTTAATGAATGTTTGCTATTTTGGGAGATAGAGTAGGAGGAGGTTGGGATGGGGCCAGACCTGTGATTTCATTTCTATAGTGAACTCCTGGTGAGGAAACTCCTTACACCAACCCCAACACCATTATTTATTTTGTAAACTAACAGTTTTAGAGAGTTCCTTGTGTCACTGAGAAGTTAAGTGACTTGAACAGGGTCAGAATGGCACCAGCTAATGTCTAGGGTTCTCGGAAGCCTCACCCCATATTTCCAAGTGCATATGAAAACACTGGTGATCTCAGCTCAGCAGTATCTCCCATTTGCTCACAGAAGATTGCAGAAATCACTTAAGTATCACCTCAATCAATATTGGGAAGGCTGCCCTGGAAAAACTCTAAGGCAACTAATTATGAAGTTTTCCCCAATACTCTGCAGTGTGTCAAAGTAAAAGAACCCAGGGCTCTATTCAGCTAACAGCAAGAAGTTCCAGAGTTGTTCTGGGGTCCCATAATGGTCCATGTTCTACAAATGCTATTTCTGTACCTACCTGTCCCAGTCTTCATCTAGTTCTTCACAGGATTCCCCTCCTGTTGTATAGTCAGTTTCATAATGGTCCTGGTCAGCTCTTCTCGATGTCCTTCCTTTCCCATGAGATTTCTTTGTACATACCAAGTTGCCATTGCTACTGTACCGAGGCTGCCTGAAATCATCCACTGGTGAAGTCACCGGAAGCACTTTAGCCACTTCTGGGGTCCTAGAAGAAAACAGCAACATCATACACGAGTGGTCAATTTAGCAGCTAAAACCAGAACATTTCATGGAATGAATGATCTTCTCAGTGAAGGCAAGACTATTCAATCCTACCCTCTTCCACAATCCAAATAGCAGCAAGAACAGATGCCAAAGAAACCTCCAAAATTGTGTGTGTTCATTCAGTCAAGGAATTTATGCAAGGTCCACTGCACAGATCCCTGGAGTTTGGCATGCCCAACTTTGCAGCTCTTAGAATTTTTTGATGCATGTAATAGTTTTTAGGTCCACTTTTAAAAGGAGCCTCTCTTAAGCTTTTCTAAATAAAACAAATAAGGGTATTTAATCTTAGGAAAATTCAGTTTCACTTGAAAGGGTATATATCAATAATTTACCTTACACTAGTCCAGTTGGGGGAAATCCTAGCACTTTTTCTGTTTTATGGGTTTTTTATGTTCCATAGAATAATTTTTTTTTTTAAAAATCCAAAGTAGGGCAGGGAAAAATGTACAGTATCCCACTACTGGGGCATTTTTAAAAAAACACATAAAACATTTAATATGAAATTATAATTACTCACATTTCAAGTTAAATTCTTTTAAAATCTAGATTATTAAGCTTTAAAGTATAACTAAAGATAAGTATTAAAGATCCCTTCAAATGTCTGGTCATATTAGAAAGAATGGAGAACATTATATAATTTTTTTCAATGGCATTCACTATTGCTAAAGTATTTTGATACTTCCCCCACTCAGAAAGTAAAATTACTTCAAAATGTAAAGGGATCTTGGGAAAGCAGTAAAACCAAGTTCCTTAAAGTGAATGCCAATCTGGAGTTTTGATTTGGGAAAAGGTAACAAAGAATAGCCTAAGGGAGAAAGAATGTTTAAGAATGCACAAACATGGAAAAGGCAATAAGAAAAGGACCAAGAGAGGGCAAGTTAACTCCTAACAGGTGGCTTTTCACCTAATGGCTTTGGAGAGCTCAGGATGTGGCAGAAGGAAACAAAAGATTCAGCCAAGGAACAGAGGGGCAAATTTACATTTTAATCAAAGCTTCCTTAAATCTCATTACCTTAACAAGTACTTCTAAAGCACTCTCAATAACTTGAAATGTTCTCATTTTAGGTTTTTTGGGGTAATTTAGAGAAAGGTTTTCTATTCTTCCACTCAGAGTTATTCAGCTTCCTCCAAAGAAGTCCTCTTCAGGCACATCATTATTCAGGCACCCCACTCCACCCACCCCTACCCAAAGGCAATTCTTTTAAAGGCAGACCAGCCTAAGGAAATTCAGAAAGGCTCAACACCCCCACCCCACCCCCAGGAACCCCCAGGACATGAATTTTTCTTCCAGCCTTAGCAACTTAGGGAGAACTTTCAGGAGTTATGACCCAGCCCTCAGCATTTATCTATGAAATTAAAGTTTCTTCAAATATGGATGTACTTTAATTTTTTTAAAAAGCCAGAGAGGCACAATCTATATTTTTATCATTCCTTTTTTAAAAAAGTTTGTTGGAACCATATGGTTGATTCAATTTGCTAAATAAGATAACTTATATTGAGGATATCGGAAATACTTTTTGGTAAAAGACATTTCTAAAAAAGACTTCAATTAAATTTTAAAATATTGTGCTAAACAAAAGAAAATCTCATTCCTCTCCCACCCCCAGTTCTCTCAAGATATTACTTAAGAGTCAAAAGAAGTGTTAAAGTAGGCTTTAAAAAAAGAAGGGTTTTCGGGTGGATCTGATAGCTGGGAGGACCTGGCCTCAGTCAGATCCTAGCTGTGTGACTCTGGGAAAGTCACTTAATTAACCCCAATTGCCAGCTCTTCTGCCTTAGAATAAATGCATAATAATAGTTCTAAGACAGAAGGAAAGGTTTTCCCCCACCCCCCCAAAAAAATGAGGTTTCTGGGTGTGTTTGGGTTGGGAATCTACAAGCTTTGGAAATTACACTCCATTCTGGTTTGTCACCAAACTTGAAAACCTCCTAAACTTGTGGCCCAGCAGAATTCCTGCACATTTTAATCACCTGTTATAAGAAGATGGACATGAAGCCAAGTTTTGTCCCATGAGTCATCAGGAAACAAACTTCCAGATACTCTGTCCAAAACTCTGTGAGAATAACATATGATATATGCACAGGTTCTTGCTTTGGATACAGCTCTGAGAGGCAAAAATGGTCACATAAAACCTTCAAAAAAGGCTGCAGTTTTCAGGGCAAAGGCAACAAAAAAAGAATAGAATCAACTACTCGGTTTTGCTAGAGAATTCTATTTAGAAGTTTCATGGAAAGTTCATGATATCAGAAATCTTTGGGATGATAGCTTAAGTTCTTCAACATTCAATGTCAGCTTGGACTTGTTCCATCTGGATTCTTCCCACATCTCATATTTTTTATTGTTTTAAATCCTTACCTTTCTTTCTTAAAATTGATAATAAGTATTGGTTTCAAGACAGAAGAAAAGTAAAGGTAAGGCAACTGAGGTTAACTGACTTTCCCAGGGTCACAAAGCTAGGTAGTATCTGAGGCCACATTTGAACCCAAGCTCTCCCATCTCCAGGCCTGGCTCTCCATTATCTGGGTCACCTAGTTGCCCCTCTTCTACATCTTTTAAATATCATTGCACATTTTTGCCTCTCCAGAAAGTACTGTACTCACATCCATTTTTCCTTCTTCGAGGAAATCTTAGAAGAAGGTCTTAATTATGTATGTGTAGAATTTGTTGTTTAGTTGTGTCCAATTTTTTGTGACCCTGTGGACTATTCTGTCTACCAGGTTTTCTTGGCAAAGACAATGGAATGGTTTGCCATTTCTTTCTCTAGTGCAGTGATGGGCAAACTACGGCCCTCGGGCCAGATGCTGCCCCCTGAAATGTTATCTGGACAGCCAACATTATTCCTAATCTGATGAATACAATGAGTAGGATACAATACAATGAAACTTTGAAAGAGTTGCCTTAGAAACAGACTGACAGATGAGCATTTCCTTTCCTTTGGCCCCCTCTTTAAAAAGTTTGCCCATCACTGGTCTAGTGGATAAAGGCAAAGATTAAGTGACTTGCCCAGTTTCACATAGCTGGTAGGTAGGATTATGAATAACATCACATTTGATTTCATTTCATAGTTAAAAAAAACAAACAAAAAAACAATCACAGCTGGTATTTATAAAGCACTTTATATGCATTATTTTACTTGATCCTCATAATTCAGGGAGGAATTATGCCCATTTTACAGATATTCACCACCACTATCAATTTGATAAACACCGAATTAATTATTAATTAAATTACTGGAGTTAATTCTCTTTCAGTGTCTCCTGTCCTACCTTTCCAAGATTACTTCATCCTATTCTCTCCGCTTTTGTTTACCAATTGCATGTAATAACAACTTCCCACATAAGTTTTTTCAAAGTTATATGTTCCAAATTGATTCCCTCCTTCCTTCCCCCTTCCCACAGCTGACAAGCAAAACATATTTCCAAATTGTTCATTTTTGTAAGTGAATAATCTTATCTTTCCCACGTTTTTATGACCTGAACATACACGGTGGTTTATCACGGAGGGCCTTTGCTCTCTGTTAGCCAAGTTTGGAATGTTCTCCAGTTTCAAATGCCACCTCCTAAGTCAATCTCAGAGCACTTTGAATTTCTCCTACTCACTTACAATTATTTAAATTGCATTGTGCTAAGAGTAACCAGGTAGCTCAATGGATAGAGAACAGACCTGGTGATGGGAAATACAAAATGGAAAATTCAAACCTAGTCTCAGACACTTCCTAGCTGTGTGACCCTGAGCAAGTCACTTAAGCCCCATTGTCTTGCTGTTACCACTCTTCTGCCTTGGAGCCAATACTAAGTATTGATTCTAAGTTGGAGGTAAGGATCTTTACAAAATAAACTGAATTATGCCATCTATATCTGTCTCCTATTACCTCCATTAAGTTGTAAATTCCCTGTGAGCAGGAACCTCATTTTATTTATTTTCCCTAATGCCTATCATCATGCATTTTATGTAGTAACAGGAACTTGTTGAGTTGAATAGAAACCTTAGAGGGCATCTAATCCAATCCACTGAGGCAGATGGGTAGCTCAGTGAATAGAGTGCTAAGCCTTGAGTCAGAAAATCTGGGTTCATATCCATCCTCAGACATTTACAAGCACGGTGACTCTGGGCAAATCATTTAACCTCTATTTGCTGAAATCCACTGGAGAAGGAAATGGGAAATCCCTCCAGGATATTTGCCAAGAAAACCCCATTTACAGTAATAGTCCACAGGATCACAGAGTTGGACACAACTAAACAAGAAATTCTATCCCTACATAAGTAAGACGTTCCTCTTCAATGTTTCTGATATTTGGTCATTTAGCCCCAGTGTGAAAACCTTGGAATGACAGGAAACAGCCCATTCTACTCTGGGAGAGTTTTGTTAGGAAAGGTTTTCCTTATGAAACCTAAATCTGACTGTAATTTCTACCCATTGCTCCTACTGTGTACTAAATGGACATCGGTTGAATGTTGAATATTTTTTCTCTTCGGTAAGATGATAAAAACTTCTCCTAAGAAGCAAGATCTATCTTTGTACCTTCTATGATGCCTTGTCTTGTATCTACAAGGTAACTAATAAATATCTGTTAAATAAAATTGAACTAAATCTCCCAATGAAAGGAAAAAGAGAAGGTAAAAAAATGCCTATTATAAGTTTTCAAGAGATTTCAATAATCCTTAAATATTCTTGTTCAGACAAGATATATTAGGTCAAAGTCAGTTATCACTTCATAAAGAACTTATTTCCTTATAGCCACCACTATCATAGCCAACCTCATCTCTTTCTTTTTTATTTCTTCCCTATCTCCTGCCATCATCCCCTCCCTTGCCAACATAAAATGCATTCATCATCCTCACTTCAGCACAAAATCTGATCTAAAAGTTCCCTTCTCTTATTTATAGATTCTTCTACCCTTCTGTCCTTTGTGTCTCTCCTTTGTTCTTATACCTTATTGGGCAGTTACCAAACTCACGAGAATCATCCTGGTCTGATGGGATATAAAGTTAGGAGAAAACTTAAATTCTAGTTTCAAGAAGACTAGTATGGGGGCAACTAAGCACAGTGGACAGGGAGTCCAGCCTGGAGTCAGAAGGACCTGGGTTCCAACTTGGCCTCAGATACTTCCTAGCTTAGGTGACCCTGGGCAAGTCATTTAACTCCAATAGCCTAGCTCTTGTGGCTCTCCTATTTTAGAATTGATACCAAGATAGAAGATAAGGGTTTTAAAAAAAAGAGAGATGATGCTGACTAGTATAAGGTTAGGAATTCTTATTTGTGTAGCCTGAGTGAACCCCTGTGAAAGATGTATAGAACCACAAAGAAGAGTTGTGATATGATCACAAAATGGGTTCTGACCTATACACAGATCTACCAATTCTACCAATTCAGAATGCCAAGGACTTCATAGCTTCATCTAACTGCAAATGGCATTTTTACAATATCCTGGATTTGGAAAGACACCCTCCAACTTATCTTATTTACTAGCTTATAGCTAATAAACCAATGATAGATATGAGATTTTACTATATCATTAACAAGACCTTTTGAGGATATCTATTATTATCGACTAATATAGAAGCCCAGAATCAACCTGGTTGCTTGACTGCTCACATAGCCTAGATGAGATGGGAATCACCAACTCTATTCCTTCTGGTGAGATGGAATCCACCAGACCTCTCCATCGACCCTGAAGCTCAACTTTCTTTTATATATTGTCTCCTTCAATTAGAACATGTCCCTTGAGAGCAGGCATCGCTTTTCTTTTCTTTTTGTATTCTTAGCACTTAGCACAGTGCCTGGCTCATAGTTAGCAACCAAAAAAGGCTTTTTAAACTCTTTCATTCAAAGAACTATGGGAGCAGAAACACAGAAGAAAAACAACTGCTGATCACATGGGTAGATGGGGATGTAGACTCTAAATGATCACCCTAATGCAAATACTAATAATATGGAAATAGGTCTTGATCAATGACACATGTAAAACCCAGTGGAACTGCTCATTGGCTACGTGAGGGGGATGGGAGGAAGGGAGGGATAGAACATGAATCATGTAACCATGAGAAAAAATTTTTAAATAATCAATAAAAAAAGAGGTTATTGTGAGGGGGAAAATTTTAAAAATTAAAAATTAAATTCTTTCATTCAAGAAAGGGCATCCCAGAGGGAAAAGGAACTTAAATAATCTTCAGATTACTAAAATGGAACTGCTAAAAACATAGGATTGTGCTTATATCACTGACACTCAATCAGTCAAACACACACTTACTAAACATTTCCTGTGTGCAAAGCCGGGTGATGAGCATTAAAGATATGAAGGGAAGGGTGGTAGCACCTAAATTAGGAGGGCTGAGCTTTGAAAGGACTTCAACATATGGAGGTGGGAGTTTGGTTAAGTCTATTGAAAGCATGAAGGGATACTGGGAGCAAAGATACAGGAGAGGGAGGGAGGGAGAGAGAGCAAGAGAGATAGAGAGAAGACACAAATTATCTAGTTTGGTAGGAGAGAACCCATGAAGATGGGAAATATGAGCTGAAAAAATGAGCTGAAATCCAGGAGCAGGAATTTTTACTTGGTAAGTAATGGAAATTTAATGAAGGTTTTTGATAGACAGGATAATAGTAGTGAGAGTCATGATAATAGCAGAATGTTTATTATGAAGGATGGCCTGGAGAAAGAATATCAGTCAGACAGCTGCTTGTTACTGAATTTCTTATTTGCTACATCAGTTTTCCAATGTTGCAATGCAATAGCATCATTCATATCCTCACCTCTTATAAATGTCTAGGAGAAAGAGGCCAGTAGGATGCTAGCTTTGCAAATTTTACTAAGCAGACCAGCACCATTGACATTTTCCTGTTCTGCTTCATCCAAACATGGGTGTGGGGGAAATAATTGGAGACACATTTAAGATATTCCTAGACCCACTTAGCAAAGGTGGAGTCATCTTCAACTAAGTATCTTCCTTTGTCTCTTAAACCAGACTGAGCTTAAACAGGGCTGTTTATTGCAGAGTCCTTGTATATTGGAACCCTAGTCCTATTTTTGACATTAACAGAGGTAGAACATGGAATAGTCACTTGACTTCTTGAGGGCTCAATTTCCCCATTTGTAAAATGGAAAAATTTGCTCCATGGGCCCTTCCAGGGAGTCTCTGATTCTAACATTGTCATTACCTAATAACAACAGAAATGAAAGAAGCAGCATTGTATAGTAAAGACAGCGCAGGTGACTACAAATGCTGCCTCTTAGGCTTACTACCTATAAGATCTTGGAGACATCAGTTAACCACCCCTCTGCTTTGCTTTCTTCATCTGTAAAATAAGGGCAATAGTAGCCCACGAGGCACCTTTCAGCTCTAAATCTTTGATCCTAGGATTGTATTAGAGCTCCAGAATTCCTCCAATCTGATACTCCTCCTCTGAATCCTCCTAGCATTTTGCACCTCTCAGAACCCTTATCACATATGACTTCTTATTAGTTATTTGTACAAATCCTAGATGTGCTACTAGACTAGAAGATGCCTGAGGGCAAAGGCAATGTTTTCCTCATCTTTCTATGTCCTTCATGGCTTAGCATAATACTATACACATACAAGGCACTCAATCAATACATTTGTTGAATGACTCCAATAAAAGAACATACTATCTGATACAAAACCTTATGTGGGAACCTCCCTAGAGCTGGAGTGGCACAGGGGATAGAACACTGGAGCTGGAGACAGGAACACCTGAGTTTGAAATCAAATCCAACCCCAGACAGTGATGAGTTAGCTGAGAGACCCTTGCCAAGTCACTTAACCACTACTTGCCTCGGTTTCCACAAATATAAAATGTAATCAATAATGGTGCCTACCTCACAAGACAGTTTTGAAGACTGAAAGAGGTAATATTTATAGAGCACTTAGTATACTGTCTAGTAGAGAGTAGTGCTTAATAAGTATGTGGATATACACGCATATAAAATACACACATCTATATAATATATACCTATATAATAATATCTATCTATATAATATATACCTATGTATGTATATAACATAGTAAGTGCTTGTGTGTTGTAAATATACACAGTAACAAAAGTAGATGTGTATATATATACATACATGTATATATACATACATGTATATATACATACATGTGTTTATATTATATTTTAGCTGAACATGATTGTTTAGGTACATATTGCCTTCCTGATGTACTCTCCACTCTTTGAAAGAATGGATTACTTCATTTTTATCTTTGAATTTCTAATACTTAGTATGTCTGGCATACAGTAGATATTAGAAAATGAATGTTTCCCCTTAAAATTTTGGAAAAGTAATGGCATCAGGATGGCTAGATGGCTCAGCAAATTAAGAGCTAGGTCCAGAGACTCAAGGTCCTGGGTTCAAATGTGGCCTCAGATACTTGCTAGCTGTGTGACTCTGGGCAAGTCACTTAACTCCCACTGCCTAGCCATTACCACTATTCTGCCTTGGAACCAATACACAGTATTGATTATAAGATGGAAGGTAAGGGGAAAGGTGGAGAGGGGGAGAGACAGAAAAGGAAAGGGAAGGGTAGAGAAGGGGAGGAAGGAAGGAAGGAATGGCATCATGAATGCCCATGCAGCTAAGTAGATGAGAGACAACAAAGGTCACATGACACCAAATCAATTAATTTTACAAGCCTGAAAACCATAAAAAGGGTGGCACCCTAGGTGTATCCCTAGCACCCTATGACCTGTTGTATCTTGAATGCCCTAGTGCTCTGGTATTTGAAAGTGAAGACAAAAAGTTTGCTAGGAAAATCTTTTCTGAAAATGTTTCTAGTTTTCATCAATAGAGAAGTAGCTACTGAGCACACAAATAGAAGATTATTAACTAAGGTCCACAGCAGGTTTATTTAGTTTCCAAATTCCATTCCATTCATTATAATAAAGGTCATTGTTTCCAGTTGAATCCCATAATTAAAATCAGATTGCCAGTGTAGGATTAATGGTTTTAGCACCTCCTGTGCTCTAAGAATGGCCCTTTCTATGACTCCTCACTATGCTAAATGTGGGGCAGCTAGCATAATGTTAAGGAAAGACTCTGAGTCTGGAGTCAAAGGCCTCAGATCCAAATTCCACCTTTGCTCTTTACTTATGACATGGGAAAGGTCAATTTTACTTCCTTAAAATTCAGTTTTCTCATTTGCAAAATGATGGGGCTAGACTAAACAAACTCTAAGGCTGTATCAGTTCTAAATCTATTCACCAATAATTCTGCTAGAAAATTCAAATCAGGAGATTTAAGATAAGATTTCTTCAACATGAAGGAAAGAAATGCTGGCTGCTTGGTGGATAAAAATGTCCATGCTAAAGAAGCAAATGCAATGAGCCATCCTGCCATCCCCGTGGACATACTAGCAAGTTCCCTAAGCATTTTTTTTGCACCATTTAATACGGGACCAAACAAGAAACAGGTAACAAAGGCCAAGGAAAAATACAGTTCTTGGACCATATGAGTAGGTGTAACAGAAGCACTGTGCTGGAATGGAGATTAAAGATTGTTTAGTCTAGACTTCTACTTTCACAGATGAGGAAAGCAACTGAGTCCAAAGAGACCTAGTGACTTGCTCAAGGTTCACACATACAGTTCAGATAAGATATAACTAGAACCCAGATTTCCTACCACCACCAAAAAAAAAAAAAATCGCATGCAATAAACAGGGAGAGAAGCAGAAGACAAAACTTTCTGCTTCTTCCTTTTCCACAAAATAAGGAGATACATTCCTTTCTAGGTCCTATGATCCCATGAAATTCCAAAGGGATAGAAGAATAGAAAGGTAACATATCTGATGTGAATAATAATTTTTTAGGTCAACCTTTAGGTTTAATAATAGTAGTAGTAGTAGTAGTAGTAGTAGTAGTAGTAGTAGTAGTAGTAGTAGTAGTAGTAGTAGTAGTAGTAGTAGTCAATATGCAAATTTCTGCATCAATTTCTTCATCTGTAAAATGAAGGTGTTAGACAAGGTGATCTTTAAGGTTTTGCCAATGTCAAAATCTTATAAAAGGTACAAATCAAGAAGCTCCTCATTTATAAGTATCCTGACAACAATGAGAAATACTACCAACTACAATAATTCAGCACAATGACATCTAGTGCTTAATGGTTACAAAGGATTTCATGTAAACTATCTGATCTGAGAATCTCAAAAACTCGGCAAAGAGGGTAACACTATAAGCATTATTACACACATATACAATCTGGCTTCAGACACCTATTAGTTGTATAATCCTGGACAAGTCACTACTTGCCTCAGTTTCCTCACCTATAAAATGAGCTGGAGAAGGAAATGGTGAACCACTGGAGGCCTTTCCCTTTCTACAAATTTTGTCATTTTACAAATGAAAGAGTTGAGGCTTAAGGAAGTCAAATAAGGAAATTAAACAGAGCAGAGAACAACAGCCTCAGTGTCAAAGCTCAAATGCTCTCTGCTACTTCCTACCTAGGTGACCCCTCTAGACTTCAATGCCCACATCAGTGAAATGGGAGAGTTAATCAGATGATCTCTAAAGCCCTCTCTAGCTCTAGCATTCTGGGATTCTATGACTTCTCTGAGGTCAAATAGTGGCAAGTGGCACCAAGTGGACACTGGAATCCAAGTCTTCTGACTCCCAAGTGTTCTTTCCACTGCTCCATAAATGGCAAGCAAAAGAAAATGCACCGGGGCAGCTGGGTAGCTCAGTGGATTGAGAGCGAGGCCTAGAGACGGGAGGTCCTGGGTTCAAATCCGGCCTCAGACACTTCCCAGCTGTGTGACCCTGGGCAAGTCACTTGACCCCCATTGCCTACCCTTACCACTCTTCCACCTATAAGTCAATACACAAAAGTTAAGGGTTTAAAATTTAAAAAAAAAGAAAAGAAAATGCACTGACATTCATGAAAGCCAACACAGGTGCCAAATAGTTACACAAAGTCTTTGTAGCAATTATACACATCAGAATTAACTTTTAAGTAAAATATCCTGGTGATGAATACGCCACAATAGAATTACTAAACCAAAATCGGTGTAGGGGATACTGGTTACTTACGGTGTTGATTTGTATGAAGAGTCCAGATATGATCTTTTCTCATTCATTCTGCCATAAGAAGAATATGCCATGGAACCGTCAACTCTATCCACATAGTCAGATGGAGCTGGGGGTACTTCTTGTGTATCTACAGATACATTCTTCACCTAAAGGGTTTAAGAAACAATATCTTTAATAGAGTCATCTGAGAAAATGGAGGGGAAAATGCTGGAATGTCTCATATAAATGTAAGGTTTTTTCCATACCTTGGACACTCAAGGAAAATGGAAACAAATCCATTTTATAGGTATATGTTTATAAAAACACTTAATTGTTCTGATACAGATATGTTCAAGGGACCAACCAAGAGTCGCTCTGCCTTCAGTTGTCAGTGTAGGAGGAGGAGGAAGTGGAGGGCAGAAGTGGGTTCAGACTCAGGAAAATTGAGTTCTAAAACTGGCTCTGACACGTGTGAGTCTCTTAACCTTTTCTTAAAGTCTTAGCTTCTTTATTGATAAAATAAGGGAGTTCAACCAGATTGCCTTGGAAGCCCCTCAAATCTATGATGCTATTATTATAAGCTCCATGCTAGCAGTGTCACCTTAGGTAAGTCATTCAACTCCTAGGAGCTTAAGTTTCTTCAGTTGTAAAATGGAGATAGTATTTCCAATAACAATAATAATAATATAGCACTTTCTGTGTGCCAGGAAATTATTATCTATTTGATCCTCACAGCAACTCTAGGAGACAAAGATGCTATTATTATTTCAATTATGTGGATGAGGAAACTGAGGTAAAATCAAGGTTAAATGACTTGCTCAGGGTCATTTACCACTAGTGTTGGAGGCCAGATTTGAACACCTGTCTTCCTGATACCAGGTCCAGAACTCTATCCCCCACTCTACTTTGAAAACCTTAAAATATCATTTAAATGATCAGACTTATTATTCAGTTTAGGTACTGATATGAAATTAAATCCAGGAACACTTTAAAAATGGATTTAAGAAAAAAGTGAGAATCAGGAAGAAAAATGAAAAGTTCAGATTCTCCTTTACAAAAGATTCTAAATGGCTTTTTTTCTATGTATGGTACCCATGGAAAAATGGTCACAGTTTGTTTAAATTTCTTTCTTTCCTTTTTGTAATCTGAGAGTAAATTCTTCCTTTAGAGAAGTCCAATCCAGACCTGGTTTCTTTACTATTATAGAAATGGCCTTATATCTCAGGAAACAGTGGGAGAAGAGTATTTACATCTCAAAAAGACAGATGGATGGGATCAAAGAATTTTTTTGAGTATCTGAAGACCAGGATTTCCTTCTCTATTATAGGTCTAAGCAATTAGGTTCATCATTTGTTGAAACTCTTGGTCCCTGGGACTCAGGGTACCATGTGAGTGTTGATTTTTCCATATAATAAGTGAACAAATGACATTCTTACAATACCATAAATAAAAATTATGTACAGCTGTACTATAGGATTTCAGTGCTACATGGGGTACTGGTGGAGGGGAGGAGGCTATCCTTTGATTGTTTACTGTTCTTGTGAGTCAGAAAGGAATGAAATATTTCCCCTGTGAAGGTGGATTTTTGGCAGTATTTGGGAAACCAGTGGGTGGGGGTTGCCAGGAAGTGTTCTTAGACCCCGCTACAGGGAGGAGGGATGAAGACCATTCTTGGCTCCTATTGAATTTCTTAGTACACCCAGATCACATGTTTTTTTCCGCTGGGATAATGATCAAGGCCTGAAACTTGCTCTTTCTCTAGAGGTCTATTCAAGAGTCAGGAGGTCTCTCATTTCTTAAAAACATGAGGCATATTTCTCCAAACGTTTTTACTTCACCCAGAGTTACATCTTGATAACTTTTGGCAGGCCTATAATTTTAGAAAATCAATGGCTCAAATGTCTAAACAGGCAGACAAAAGCAAAATGTCCTTTAAGCTGCTCAGAGTGGTTGCTATTCAGTCGTGTCTCAATCTGAGACCACATTTGAGGTTTTCTTGGCAGATACTAAAAGTGGTTTGCCATATTCTTCTCCAGCTTATTTTATCAATGAGGAAATTGAGGCAAGCAGGGTCAAGTGACTTGCCCAGAGTCACACAGCTGGGAAATGTTGGAGACAAGATTTGAACTCAGGTAAATTGAGTCTTCCAGACTCCAAGCCAGGCATGCCTGATGCTCAATGTACCTTGGCCTCTTACTGATCGGAACTTTCATCTCTTGTTGTCTAGTTTAGAGAACTAAATGCTTCCCTGACCACTGCTTTTCTCCAGCATTAGCACAATTCTTCTTTTGATACAAGTCTTAGTATTAGGAAAATAAAATATTTTTCAACCCAATGAGCATTTATTGAGCTCCCAATTATGGGCCAAGCACTGAAGGATACAAAAGACAAGAACAAAGCGTACCTTGACCCCAAAAGGCTTAAATTCTATTGGCCAAGAGTACACACAGGTCAATAAATACAAAATGTATACACAAAGGAAACACAAAGCAATCTTAGTGGTAGGGAGAACACTACAAATGGGAAAATAGAGAAAAGAGTTTAAAGGAGGGGGCACTTGAGTCATGCTTGGAAGGAAGGTAAGCATTCTAGCTCTTGAGGTTCAGGTGAGGAAGGAGAATACCTGAACACTAATCTTAGCTTTCCAGATAAATTAGAGATCAGTTCATGTCACTTCATAACTACATCTAGAATTCAGCCTCCTCCAGTGCTCTCACCCTAACTTAACTTTCCAGTCTTCCCTGCAATAAAGTGAGCTCCTCCAGAGCAAGGATCCTCTTTGACTTTCTTTATATCCTCACATTTAGCACAGAGTAAGCATTTAATTAATACTTGCTGAAAAAGTAAAATAAAACAAATGCTTGCTGACTAGCTACATCTTGCCAAACTAAGTTATTCACTATCCAAGATATGAAACATTTCATGTTTAAGTCTTTTCTTTGTGTCCCCTTAATCTCAAAGGCCCCCCCTGCAATTCCATCTCCACCTGTCAAAATCCTAAAACAATAAGCTCAAACTTGCCTATCCTTGCCTCTCCTCCATTCCACCCATACCAACATTTCTCTGAATCTTCAATTGCATTTGTCTATAATTCCTTTATGTCACTCACAGCATTTGACCTCTTGGTGCAATTATTGTCATGCCAGGTATACTTCTTTGTTTTTTGGGAACACAGATGTTATATGCATCTTGGTATAAATATTTGGAGTGGAATAAATAGCTGTTGAATTAAAATGCTATAAGGGAGGGGACAGCCAAGTAGCTCAGGGGGCAGAGAGCCAGGCTTGGAGACAGGAGGTCTTGGACTCAAATCTGTCTAGCCTCAGACTCTTCCTAGCTGTTTTTATAAGAATATATAAATATAAGTTACACTGTGTGACCCTGAGCAAGTCACTTAACCCCAAATGCCTAGCCCTTACTGTTCTTCTGCCTTGGAACCAACACTCTGTATCAATTCTAAGATAGAGGGTAAAGGTTAAAAAAAAAATTCAGGGGAGTACCTAGGAATGTCTTTGATGTGATTTGAATCAAGAGAAGGAACTCAATGTTTCTAAAATGTACTAATAAAAAAAACTTGTTGAAGGCTAGACACAGTTTGATAACAAGGACATGTAAAATAAGTCTTTGTTCATAACAATCCTGTCTTTTCATTTGCAGATTATATAATAATTTAATATCTTGAGATAAAAATACAACTAGAACACCTCTGATGATTAATGTGAACATTTGTAAACCTCTGGAATCTTATAACAAAAATATGACATGAAACTGATATATTAGAGGATAACTATTCATGTTAAAATGATCACTTAAAGAAAACTAAATGTATAAACTGGGTACGCTACCAAAGACATAGCTTCTTTTCTTCTTTTGTCTGGAAATGATCTCAATATTATTATTATGGTTCTTTATGCTTTCCTAATTTAAACTAGAGATTGAGAGATATGTGACTTAAGTATCTTCATTCATACTACTGCAAAAAGTTCCTTATAAAGAACTACAGGAGTGGAAACACAGAAGAAAAACAACTGCTTGAAACAATGGGTTGATGCGGACATGATTGGGGATGTAGACTCGAAACTACCACACCAAGGCAACTATCAATAATATGGAAATAGGTCTTGATGGATGACACATGAAGAAACCAGTGGAAATGTGTGCCGGCGATGGGGAGGTGGGATGGGGGGAGGGAGTGAAAGGGAGAGTAAGAACATGAATCATGGAACCATGGGAAGATTCTCTAAAAAACAACAACCAAAAAAAGTTCCTTAGAAGTGTGCAAAAAATGTCATCTTGCAAAAGTTAATTGTTCTCTTTGGGATTCTGTTGCTGGTGAAAATGAAGGGGTTGAGGCAAACAATCTAGATAATGCCTACAACAATGTAAATGGAATGAAGAACAATAAAAAAAATTCATAACTGAAAGCTGAGTAACTATAGTGACCAATAAACTTAGCCCTGTAGAAGAGATGAGAAAAGATCCCTTCATCCTTTTTAGGGGCAGAGGTAGGGGATTAATGTGTGAATCACTAAATAAAATGATGGATTTTTTTCACTGTATTAGTTTATTTTACTAGACTTTTCCCCCTTTATTTCAAGGGATGGTTTCCTGAAAAGGGTGGAGATGTATTCAGAAATGAATCATGATTAAAAGTAAAATATGTTAATTTTTAAAAAGAGGGGCAAGAGAATGTTTTAGATTTCTGACCAAAAAAAAAAAAATTCAGTCTCTCCCTGAAACTATGCAAAAGGATATGAATTCTTTCTTAAGAAAATGTACTAAAAACAACAATAATAACAAACCCCATATTTGTCTTATAGAGTGAATTTCCATTCCTCTTCCTCAAATCACTGTCTATGACCTGCTTAGAAAAGGGAACTCTTGAGTGTGGAAACTGCCTAAGGATAAAGATCCCCTATAACTGGAGTCACTGAGAGTAAGTTAGTAGCCTGAACCCTGAACAATAATGGACTTTCTCAAGATGTCACAGTTAGTCCTCTACACTAAACCAGCTACCTAGCTCTGTTGCTAATAGAAGTGAAAACTTTTACATTGACAGCCAGCGAGATCTCATGCCTCTCTTTGTTTTCCCTTCCCCACCTTACTGCCCACCCTGCCATGTCACTTCCTCACAGGAAGAATGTATTTATTAACCTAGAAGCACTTTTAAGTGATCTAGCAAGGAGGCAAAAGTATTCTATTTAAAGGAAAATGTTAAATCCAAAATGGCTTGAGTATGCTATCTTTTTACACATATCTATGAATATGTTTTCTGGATGGTGGGTATTCTATACAGCCTTGTTTCAAATTTCTCATCTACTTCACTTTGGGTCATAGGATTATAGAATACTAAAATGGAGTAGAAAGGTCCCTTAGAGGTCTTTTAGTCCAAGCCTCTTAATTTATAGATGAGCAACAGAGGTCCAGAGAGGATAAGTAATTTGTCCAATGTCCCACAGGTAGTTAAGTGGAAGAGTGAGTATCTGAATTTAGGATCTCTGTCTTTCAAACTCAACAAACACCCGTTCCCACTATACCAGTGTGGAATAGATACAACCTATACACACTGGTATAGTGGGATTCCACAGTGGTATAGTGGGAAAGGGTGTCTGTTGAGTTTAAAGACAGAGATCCTGAATTCAGATACTCACTCTTCCACTTCTCAAGCTGTGAAACTCTCACTTAAGGTGAAGACATGGAGCAAAATATTATGGCCAGAAGCCTACCATTTGGATGGAAAGTTTTCTCCACACAAAATTACTACCTACATTTGTTTCAAATATTATACACCTTTGTTTAGTCTCCTGGGCAGGTCAAAATGAAACTAGGATAAGTTTCTTAGCTTGGCAATTAAATTAGCTGAACATATGGGGTGCTAGAGGGCGGAGCACCTTAATCTCAAAGTATCATCTCTAATTTTATAACCTGAATGCCCCAACTGCTTTCCATATCCTTGTAGCACAAGTTCTCCAACCAGTAAGTGGTTTAGCTAGTTTTTCTAGTTTTTCTGATACTTTACACCTTCAGATGCTCAACCAGCAAAGGCCTCCAAATCCATTCAATGTTTCCTTCAATTTTTGCTCTTTATAGCACCATCTTTGGTCAAATAAAATAATATTAATAAAGTGCTTTTCAAATCTTAAAGAAAAAATATGCAAATGTCAGCTATTACTAATATTTCTTACTTTGTAAAGGTAGATGTCTTCCAGGGTCTCTACAAGTTTTCTAAGCAGGTATGGCATGCAGGTATGTATGTTACCCCATAGAGAACAGTGTTTTTCAATGGATGTGTAATTTCAATAATTTTTTTAAAAGTAAATGAGAGAAAATGAGTCTGCAGAGAATTCTCTGTGAGATTCAACATAGATCAACCAAATGAATCTGTTGGTAAAACTGGAAGGTCAATAACAAATAGACAATTAAATAAGTCTGCCAAAGTTTTTATAGTGATCTAGATTCATCAGTGATAATAGTAAAGCCACCATATTTGACCATAACAGGTTATATACACTATGTAAAAAAATAAGAAAAATTAGGAATGATGCTTAAGGATATCAAATTGGGAATAATGACTATATTCAATGAAATATATGCAGAAAAAATTCATTCTAGAGTAGCAAAATTTTAAGAGGTCTCAGAGGTCAATTTTCTTTCCTTTTCTTCCTTTTCTTTTTTTTAGCATGCATTAGTTTATTTGACTTTATAACAACCTTGTGTGGTCATTACTAGAAGTATCATTATTTTAATTTGGCAGATTAGAACACTGAGTCTAAGAAAGGTTAAATGACTTGTCCACAGTTACACAGCCAATAATAATAATAAAGATGCCAGAGGTAGAGAATGAATTTTGGGGAACCACCATCTAGAGCACCCTTCTAATTTGTTAGTCTGAAAAACGTATCAAAAAATGAATTAAAGAGGTGGCTAGATGGCTCAGTGGATTGAGAGTCAGGCTAAGAGATGTGAGATCCTGGGTTCGAATATCTGACCTTAGACAATTCCTGTGTGACCTTGGGCAAGTCACTTAATTTCCATTGCCTAGCTCTTACAGCTAGTCTGCCTTAAAACCAATATTTAGTATTGATTCTAGGACAGAAATTTTTTTTAATGAATTGACAGTCTAGTATGACTTTTTTTTTTTTAATTCTTACTTTCTATCTTAGTAACAACTTAAGACAGAAGGTCAAGGGCTAGGCAAACAATTCTGACACAAATCTGAGGTCACATATGAACCCAAGTTTTCTCAATTCCAGGGCTGGCACTCTATACATTTTGCCATCTAGCATCTTCATGACTTGTTTTTTAATTGGTCTTTGTGACCACTGCATTCTCTTATAGATGTTCACTAAAAATCTCAGGGATCAATTTTCAAAATGAAAGGAGATATTTTCTACAAAAGACCACATCTTCCCAGTTATACAACAGAGAATGGTGGGAAATATAAAATGCTGTTGCGTGCAATTCATTGATCTTTTTGAAACATTTGGTTCTTTAGAACAAAATACAGCTTTCAAAGGCTTTCCTGTGACAAAGTATCTGAATGTTCTTCAAAGCTTCCTCAAAGAAACTAATGTTCACTCAAGGGAAAAACATGCATTCTCCAGATTATAACAAACAAGGAGGAAATCTGGGAGTGCCTTCCTTAAACCCATCAAAATGAATACCACATATATACATATATATATATATACACATACACATACACTTGGTAAATGACAGAAATACAGAGGCAAGAATCATACAGAATGGGAAGGAACAGAAGTAGTTATCTATGTTGGTGATACCATAGAGCTAAATACAAGAAAGAAACCATGGAATTTCATTGTCATCCAACAAACATTTACTTAAGTATTATTACCTTCCTCCTCAAGATTCATTGCTCTAAAATAGCAAAGAGGCCACATTCAGGAACCCATCAGAATTCTCTATCATGCAGGTGCCCCATAACTGAATTTATAAAAGCTCTGAGCACTCAGCAAATGTTGGAACCATGAGCTTTTAAAGCAATGTCCAACACCCTTGGCTCAGATCTGCCAACCCAGCTTATTATACTAAGAGGAAGTGAATTTAACCCGATAGTTTGAAAGGCTGCATGGTATAAGAACATAAAAAGAATAATGTCAAACATTGCTATTCACATTGTGGCCTCCAACGGTCCTGAGGGCAACCAGAATTAGATTAAAATATAACTGGAAAATATTTAACAAAATACAATAGAACATTTTTTAAAAGGCTCACTGTTCCAGAAACCTCCCTATAACATGAGACAGTATCATGACTACCAGGCAAAGAATGGCAATCACCGTAATGCCACCTGATCCTATATACAAGTTTGATATACATTTACATGTTATCAGTCATGATAATTTAAGAAGAAGCAAGCCAGCATGGCAGAGTTCAAGCTTTTGATCTATTTCAGATCGTCTATAGCATATAACTCTTCTTTATTGCCCTTCTAAGTTTATAACTGCAATTACAACCTGAGTTTCTATAGAGCTTTTAGATTTATAAAAAAAAAAAACTTTCCTCAAAACAGCTTTATGAAGAGGTTGGTACAAGTGCCATCACTGTCATCATTTCACAGCTAAGTAAACCAAGGCTCCGAAAGGTCAAGTGACTTACTCAGTGACACAGCAAGTCTAAGATTAGGGATTTAATGCTTGGATAGCTAGGCAGCCCAGTGGACAGAGTGTGGAGCCTGGAGTCAGGAAGACTCATCTTCCTGACTTCCAATCTGGTCTCAGACACTTACTAGCTGTGTGACCCTGGGCAGGACTCTTAACCCTATTTGCCTCAGTTTCCTCATCTGTAAAATGAGCTGGAGAAGGAAATGGCAAACCACTCCAGTATCTTTGCCAAGAAAAGCCTCAAAGGGGCCACAAAGAGTTGGACATAATGGAAAAATGACTGAACAACTTTTCATGCTGCCTCTCTAAAAACCCGGTGACTCCTCTTTTGAGTTATGGACATTCAAAATATGATCTGTTTTCATGTAAAATTCTTTTGGCTGACAATGGCTCCTTCCAGCTTTTCCCCCTCCTTTTCTCAATGTTCAATGTTGTTTGAGCAGATATGTTCTTGTGTACCTTAACTGTAGCTATCTGTCAAAACAAACTAAATAAAATAAACAAACTGTTCTCTTCCATTTGAGACCTAAACACAGATGCCAGCTATCTTTTTTTTTTTTTTTTTAAAGAAGTGATATGCTAATACACTGGCAGTCCATGCCCCAGGAGACTTTTTAAAAAGAACACACAATGGGGAATGCTTGTGCTGGTTACAAAACAAAAAGGCAGTCCCACTAGCAGCTGATGTCTCCGGCTGATTGTCTCCATCCCCCAATCCTCCCAACAATCAACTCCACCCCTCCCCTGCTGGTCTGCCCTCCCCTCCCCACCCCACCCCCACTTTGGAGTTTAGACAAGAATTTACATCACCAAAGTTCCTGCTTCAGTTTCAAACTGAAATAATGTATGGGGTAGGAAAAAAAGAGTTTCAGGCATCAATTTTTACTATTGCCCAGACCAGTTTGGAAAAAGGGTAGGGGAAAAGGGGGAATGGAGAGAGACTTGTGAGAAATATGATCAGAGGTTGTTCAAAATGCCTTTAATTAGAAATCAGCACGCTGGCTCACTGGATAAGAGAGCCAGACCTGGAGAAGGGTCCTGGGTTCAAACTTGACCTGAGATACTTCCTAGATGCATGACCCTGGGCAAGTCTTAACCCCAAATGCAGTGGAACAGACTTAAAATAGAAGATAAGGGTTTTTTTAAATGCCTTTTAATTTTGCTAATCCTCACTTCTACACCTCATTCAAACTCAATGCTCATATAGAAATAACACTTGGTTTTAAAGGTTTAAAACATTATCTCCAATGAGATAATAGAGATGAAACATTATATAAATGGTTGCAAAACAGATTATGACTACTCGCAGAACCAGAACTGAGAAAGAGTTTATGTGTTCATCATATCAAGCACAGTCCGGACTCCATACACAGCTTGGCCAGCAACCACTCTCCCTTTTGGGTGGAGAACAGTCACAGGGTTTGATGCCCAGGGCTTTTAAGCCCTGGAGGCAGCAACCAGGTAAACAGTTGTTTCATACTAATAACAAAAGATTTAGAACTTTCTCAAATGAATTTACTTTGTAGGAGAATCAATTAGTTTGGCCACTTGCCACCTACTTTAAAAAAAAAAACAAGAGAAGCACGTTTCACTGGTTTTATTCCAGTGGTGTGCAAACCACAGGCCAACCAAGTCCAAGCTTTTCCCTCTTTTTCCTAGATGGTATTCTTTATTTTGCTTGTCTATTTTTCATTGTAGTTTTAAATAAATCATGTAGAATGACAAGAAAAGAAGGGAAAGGAAAGGGAAAATGAGGTCTGGAGTTGGTAGCAAGAGGCTAGAGAGACCTTACTATTTATGCTACACCACAAATTACCCGTGGCCTTGGGCAAGGGAGTTCACCTCAAGATCAGTTTTCTCTTCCATCAAAAGACAGCCCAGTTCTTTATACCTTTTGCTCAGTATCAGTTCAAAGACAAAAGAACAGTAAGAGCTAGGCAATTAGGATTAAGTGACTTGTCCAAGATGGCACAGCTAGGAAGTGTTTGAAGCTATTTTTGAACCCAGGAACTCCAGACTCCAGGCCTGGTAATCTATCCACTATACTACAGCTGCCCCCCAAATTCTACTTTAAGCTCTCTTCTATTGCTTATATTCTGGGACTCCTTTGTACTATGGAAATAGGTTTAGGAAAAAACAAAACTAAACAGTTGCAGAAACTGGAGTTTACACATTTTCCAGATTACTATATCAGAATGTGTAAAACTGCTCAGTGTATCTATAAAAATGTAAAGTACATTAAATTTAATGGAGTTGAGTACAGCTAGGTGGCTCAGTGAATAAAGAGCCAGGCCTTGAGTCCAGAGTCTTGAGTTCAAATATGGCGTTAGCTATTTCCTAGTTATGTGACCCTGGGCAAATCATTTAACCCAGACTGCCTAGCTCTTAATGCTCTTTTGTCTTAGAACTGGTTCTAAGACAGAAGGTAAGGGTTTTTATGGGAGGAAAGTATATGATAATGTACAATCAAGAGCAATGCACTTAAGAACTAGAGGGGAAATAGTTACTATGGGACTCAAAATCTTAGTAACAAATTCTTCTGATCAAGATCTGATATATAAGATATGAGAGGAATGGATACCAGCAATCTCCAATACATAAGAGGTTAAAGAATCTGAAATGAGAGTTTTCTAGGGAAGAAATCCAAGCTCTCAATAAATAATTTTTTAAAAGCTATTATTAGTGATTTGGAAGTCACTTATAAGAGAGATACAAATTAGAACTCAGATTCTATCTCACATACATTGGATTGACAAAGATGACAAGAAAGAAAAATGACAAATGCTGGAGGAACTGTGAGAAAATGGGCATAATGATGTACTGTTGATGGAGCACCGAACTGTTCTAGTCATTAACTATATCCCCAAAGTCACTAAACTGTGCATATCCATTTGACCAGGTAATGCCATTGCTAGGATTTTGCCCCAAAGAGATAAAAAAAAAAGGGATAAAGACCATTTACAGGAAAATATTTACTGTCTGACAATATTATCAGCTTCTCATTAAACTTTAATGGCTCCTTAGACTAACTTCAAGATCAGATACAAAATCCTTCTTTGGCTTTTTTAAAGATCCCTTGTAAATAAAAAAAATAAATAAAGCTCCCCTGTAACCAACCTCCTTCCTTCTTACTTTACCAATCTTACTCTTCTCCTGCCATATTACACTTCTTATATTCTACTTAAGACCTTATTGTCTGAATAATATGAAAATAGGTATCAAGTGATAACAATTGTACAACCCAGTGGAATTGCTTGTCAGCTCTGGGAGGGGGGAGGGAAGAGTGGAGGGAAGGAAAATGAATCATGTAAACATGAGAAAATATTTAAAAATACAAGACTTTATTGTCATTCTTTGCACAGAACACTCATCTCCCAATGCCATGCCAGGGGCTTATTCCCTGTGTTTAAAATGTTTTTTCTCACCTCCATCTCTTGGCTTACTTGAAGAAAAAGATCAACTCTCCCTTCTGCCAAGAGGCCATTGGGGACCTTCTCCCTTTCCCTCAAAGGACACAGACTACTGATTTCCTTTTGGGATTAACTCTCATTTTCAGTTTATATATCTCCTTTGTATATAATTGTATGCTGTCTCTCCCATTAGAATGTGAATTCTCTGAGGATCTTTCAGAAATTATAAAGGCTGGACCTGAATTAGGGTAGTGGCTATGAATAAGATGTTGTGGGAAAATAAACAAGATTTCGCAACTATAAATAAACTATCATATAAATATAACAAAAAACTATAATACACAATGACCCAGGACAATTCTGAGGGATTTATGGAAAAGAATGCTACCCACATTCAGAGGAAGAACTACAGGAGTGGAAACAGAAGAAAAACAACTGCTTGAACACATGGGTTGAGGTGGACATGATTGGGGATGTAGACTCGAAACTACCACACCAATACAACTACCAACAATTTGGAAATAGGTCTTGATCAATGATACATATTAAAACCAGTGGAAATACGCATCAGCCATGGGGGGGGGGAGGGGAAAGTAAGAGCATGAATTATGTAATCATGTTAACCTTTCTAAAAGATAAATATTAATAAATGTTTAAAAAATAAAAAATAATTTTAACACAATATATACAATGGCTACAAATAAAATAATTCAACAAGAAACAACAAAACTGGTCAGTTATAATGGTAATGTGGTCATACTGTCAAAGTTAAATGACACAATCTTCCTGTATAATAACAGATATATTATTTTGTCAGGAATTTCATTTCAGTATGTATTGGAAGATTTGTTTCAGAGCAAAAAGCTCCCCGTTGCTTAAAATGAGGTTTTTTTGGAAGGAAGAGCAAGTTAAAAGGATTTAATTAGAGGTTTAAGGCAAGTAGGGACTTGTAAATTATCCATTTTATGCAAAATAAATGATAGTCTGCCATTTTTGCCATCTCTAATGATCCTTGATTTGGGAGAATTCCCTTATATAGCACCTGCAAAGCCAGGATCTACAAGATGTATATATTGTCCAGTTTGGCAATAGTAAATGGAGTTTCTTGCCTCCTTATCTTTCTTATTCTCAGCAAAGACTGAGCAGATAATTTGAGGTGCTTGGTGGTTTTTTGGTCAGGTAATTAGAGCTAACAAGGTGAGGGAAATATTTTCCCTCTGATAAAGAAAACAAACAAGAGTTTGAAACCCACAAAGCTGGAGTAAGTCAGTCTATTTGATGTGCTTGGTGATTTTTGAACCTAAAAAAAGGTTCAGAGTAAGCTTTCAAACTGATATGTTTGGGATGAAGTGATAATTATATTGATTTCCACTCATACTACAGATTGAATCTGTTTTCACCTCTTATAGGCAGAAAGACGCTTCTGATCCCTCCTCTCTGATCCATCCATCAGACAGCTGTCAGGTTGGGAGTTGAAAGTACAAAGAAATCATTGATCTAGAACCTCAAGGGACCTCAGGAGTGTAACTCCTTCTTTTTGCTGATGGGGAAAATGTAACTCAGACTTGCCTAAGGTCCTGTGGGTTGAAAGTCAGATGTGATTGAAACCTCCGTTCTTTGACTCCAGGAGCCAATGATCTACTTTCCTAAACTAGATCTGATTATATATCACTCCCATATGCAAAAATATTCAGAGGTCTCCTATTAAAATTCAAATGTAACTTAAATTTATCCCTGGGATAAAATTTAAAATCCTCAGTCTAGCATTTAAAGCCTTCAACTTGCAGCCCACCTCTATTTCAATTCATTTTTCTTTTACTCCTCCTTCATGCTTACTCCAATCTAGACAAAATGGCTTACTAGCTGTTCCTAATTCTATCTTCTACCTTCATCCTTTGGCAAAGATGGTCCCCCATTAGCTGGAATGAATGCCACTCACCTCTGCCTCTTAGAATTCCTAGCTTCCTCTGAGGCATAGTTTAGGTGGTCAGCTCCTTTTAGGTCTTTTTCTGAACCCATCCCCCACCCATCCCAAATCAATTAATACTCTTTCAGTTTGGAAGTCATTTTGTTTGACCTTTATAGAACCTGACTAGGGCAAGACAACCTATAAAGTGTAATGAGATTGGTAGTTCACCATTTCCCCCTTATCCTACTTTATCTTTTCCCCCCACTTGTCTCCCCATCTCCTCTCTCTTTCCCCTTAATGTGTTTCCATGCTGGCAAGAAGTCTTTAGGATGACCTTCATAGATAATTATTCCTACTAACATTGTAGCTCAAAATGTTAGTTTTATGGTATGCCCTTACCAGTGTATTTTCCATTAATAAATCAACCACTGACAATCATTTAACCTTAACCAAAAAATGACATAAAGTGTAAGATGAAGACATAATACCCATTCCACCCATAAACGTGAATCACAGTCTCTGACCAATAACCATAGTGTACATGCTTAAAAAGTTTCACCGTTATAGAGCATTATGTGTAAGGAATATGTGTGGGCAGGGCAAGTCAATACTCTGACATGGTAGAATTTGATAATATTCTCTTTCCATTGTAGGAACTGTCAAAAAAAAGTTATATGAATGAGTCTAGCTTCTGTGTTAACAATACTTTTTTTCACAGCTAAGCTGGGCTGATCCATACTATGTTAGGCTTACATCTCACTGGACAAGCCAATCTGCTGGGCTCCATCCTTTGCTCAGTTGGATCATCTGAACTCAATCGATTCAGCAATTAATAAATATTTACTAAGTGGACAGTGTTAAGCACTGGATTTGCTTCTCTAACTTCCTGCTTCAGACAGACTTGGCTTGATGTCTTCAGCTGAGGTAGTGTTATATTCTTTCAGGTAGTGTGATTCATGTCCCAGGATTGGCAAAAAAACTTTCTTTAACTGCTCTTTTGGCAGTATCATTCTTCCCTCACTCTCAACAACAAGCACAATGCAGAGAAGTATCTTTTGTTTTCTATTCTTAACAAGTGGCAATAGAGAGCAAAGTATTACCAATTCCACTTCTCAATTCCAAACACAGAAGAAAACAAAGTAAATCATTCCCTTTTCTCCTTCTCAGGAGCAAAAGGCAGTTGAAAAAGCAAAGTACGCTGTTTCAACTCTTCTCAGCAACAAATTATATATAAAAACTAAGCAACTGCCCTGTTATTTGCAAATCAGCAACTAGTCCACAGAATACTCAGCAATTCCTTTATAAAACATCACTCAGGGGGCAGCTGGGTAGCTCAGTGGATTGAGAGCCAGGCCTAGAGACGGGAGGTCCTAGGTTCAAATCTGACCTCAGACACTTCCCAGCTGTGTGACCCTGGGCAAGTCACTTGACCCCCATTGCCTACCCTTACCACTCTTCCACCAAGGAACTAATACACAAAAGTTAAGGGTTTAAAAATTAAAAAAAAAATAAAAATAAAAAAAAAACATCACTCATCATTCATCATGAATTTCAATCATCGCCTTCCTTACAGTTGCAGAATTTATAGAATTATGTGCAGTTTTTCTCCAAAAGATGGTTGCACCCTTTAAAGTGCATGCTGTTTTATTTTTTCTTTGTATCCCAGAATCTACCATTGTGCCTTACACATAGCAGATGCTTAATAGAGACTTTTTGAATTAAATAAGTTCATACTGCTGTTTTAATTAAAGTCACATTTTTATCTGGATCATCAATCATTAATTCATAGTAATCATTTTCCTAAATTATCCCTAGATAGGGATATTCTACTCAGTAGAGCCATACTACTCAGAAGTATAACTTTAGAGGCAGCTATCCCGGGGACAGCTGGGTAACTCAATGGATTGAGAGCCAGGCCTAGAGAAGGGAGGTCCTAGGTTCAAATCTGACCTTAGATACTTCCCAGCTGTGTGACCCTGGGCAAGTCACTTGACCCCCCCATTGCCTACCCTTACCACTCTTCTACCTTGGAGCCAATACACAGTATTGACTCCAAGACAGAAGGTAAGAGTTTAAAAAAAAATACACACACACACACACACACAGGCAGCTATCCAAACTTTATGTTTTAGAGTCCTAGGGAAAACTGGGGATTCTAGGAAATGAGCTTTGAGAATTCAACCCTATGTCAGTGAACAAAATATCACACCTGTCTATGTTGTAAATATGAAATGAGTATATAGATATTAACTTGGAAAACATTTAAAAGCACCTTACATATGAGAAAATAAATTTCAAGGGCAACAATGAGAAAGAACTGATTCTTTTTGTAATCAGTCTTACTTCTCTAACTGGATACAAACAAATTAAATTCATTTTGCCCAGAAAAAATGAGTAACTAGCCAAAACCCAACATTATATATAAAGTTAATTTAGCATCAGGATAGTGTTATAAGAGAATTAGGGAAAGTTTAGAAAGAGGCATAAGTTAGCTGGATGGCTGACAGAGAAGGTTCCAAGCATGGAATGGTGGAGGGAGACTTTTTTTTCTGAGAGACTCTCTGGATACAACTGCTGGCAGTTAGGGGGTTTTCCTTAGCTACAGAAGGTGAAGAGCCCAGAAAAATAACTCCTGTAAAACCATCTACCCTGGGAAAGATCAAGTTGAGCAGTGAATCAACCAGATCAACCAGAATCAAACCATGATTGGTGGACATATCAAACCACTTCAGCTCTTTAACCTTACCCCTTTTTGGATTTACTTGCTGTGACTCCTGGTGGCTGTGAACATCACTGGAACAGAAGTGGACCCAGTAGTGAGACATCCAAATTCCTCCTAACCTGCCAGGCTTGACCTGACAGCATGTTTTAAGTGACAGAGTAGAGTGTCTGTCCTACCTTTCAAGGCCCTGGAGTCTGTCCTTAGATACCTAGGGTTTTTTGTTTGTTTATTTATTTATTTTTTTAAAACCTTTAACTTCTGTCTTAGAATCAATACTGTGTATTGGCTCCAAGGCAAAAGAGTTACCTCGTATCTACTTTGTAGTTACCTTAAGTATACTGATGTATATCAGTAACCAGTAACATGTATATGCTGTCTTTCCCAATATAATGTGAACTCCAAGGGACTATTTCTGTCTTATCTTTTTATCCCTAGCACAGACACTGGCACAGCACAGGAAGTGCTTAAAAAATATTTGCTGATTCAACAAGACCCACAGAGAAATGCTTTTCATGATCCCACATGTATAACCTAGACCAAATTTGTTTATATTTCAGGGAGGGGAAAGGAAAAGGAGGGAATTTTAGAATATGAATGTTTAAATTATTTTTTACATATAATTGAGAAAAATTAAATTATAATAGCTGAAAATAAAAAAGGATACCCATTTTTTTAATGTTTGCTATTTGATTGGTTCCACTCAAAACCATTTCTATCTTCAGTTTTAATGACTTTTATTAATCATGACTTATCACCCATGCTCACAACACTGGAGTCACCTTTGTCTATTCCTACCATAATTTCCATAGCCTGTTAGTTAAAATTTGGGTTACTTCAGCCTCTGCAATGCCTTTCCCACCTGTTCTTTGTTCTCCATTTCCTCAACTTCCCCCAAAGAAGTCATGACTACTCATGGACTAGTCACGAATTAATTAAGGGAGTGCTGGTCTCAGGGAAGGGAAAAATCAAAGTTCACATGCCACCTGACAAGGTGACCATGAGAGGCTCACAAGCTCTCCCTGGGACTCAGTGCCCTCATTTATAAAGTAGGTAAATCACTCCAAAGTCATTCAAGAGAGTGGTTGTGAGGCTCAAATGAGAAAATTTATGTAAAAGACTTTGCAAATATGAAAACAGCATTTGAGTGACAGCCATATCAATTTCCTCTTTCAATAATGTCACCAGTCTTTTTTTCCTTTCCAATATGACCTATATATTACTCACAGATTATTCTTCCTAAAACATAAGTCCATAAATCAGGAATATGGCAAGGTGACCTCAAACATTTCCTGGCTGTGTGATACTGGCCAGGATAAACCATTTAACCCCAATTACCTAGCCTTCATTATTCTTCTGCCTTGAAAGTAATACCTATACTGATTCCAAGACAGAAGATAAGGGTTTTTTGGGGAAAAAAGTAATATACATACAACATAGAAACATTTACAAAACACAATACATACATATATATGTTGCTTATTTTGATGATGACAACTCTGTTGGGAAAGTGTTGTTATTATACCCATTTTATGGATAAGAAAACTGACACTCAAGAGATTAAATGATTGTCTGAGGGTCACAGCTACTAATTATCTGAGTTGGAAAATGAAACTAGGTCATCCTGACTCCCAAGTTCAATACCCTATCCACTAAATAACACACTGCCTCTCTTAGAGCATGGTATGGGTGTTCTTGTCTTTATTTTTTAAATTATCACAAATAATTTTCAATACCAATATGACTAATTAAACTTATTTTACAACATTTAAATGAAAGAATTTTCAATTTTACTAACTTTAATAATTTTAAAGTCAATTTTACTAACTTTAATAATTTTCTAAGTCTCCAACAGTATAATTTGTCCATTCCTTCTCATTCACTTTTCCTTATATGTGAACCTAAAGTATAATCTTATTTCATTCATGTCTTTCCAAAAACCTTTCCTTATTTTTTTTATATTCTTACACTTGCTAATCTTAACTACTTTATAGTTTTATTACATTAAAATACCACAAATTAGTTATCCTTTCTATTGTTGGACATTTAGCTTCCAGTTGTTTTGTTATTATAAATAATGAAGCTATAAAAATCTCTGAACAAAGAGCTACCTTTTCAATACATTCTCATATCATATTCCCAATAATTAAGTAACCTTGCCATCTGTTCCTGTTTATACTCCCAGTGCCTAGTATAGCGCCTTGCTCATGACTGTCTGAAAATAGTCCTCGTTAACTCGTGTAGTGGATGGAATGGTAGGCCTAGAGTCAGGAAGGCTCTTTTTCCTGAATTCAAATCTGGTCTCAGATAATTACCAACTGTGTGATTCTGATCAAGTCATGTAAACCTCTTTGCCTCAGTTTCCTCATCTGTAAAATAAGCCAGACAAAGGAAATGGCAAACCACTCCAGTATCCCTGCCAAGAAAACCCCCAATGGGGTCACAAAGAGTCATCCCTGACTGAAAATGACTGAACAGGATATCTCTGATTCAATTCAGCAACTATTTATTATTAAATGGTTTCTAGGTGCCAGGTCCTGGGCTAAGTGCCAGGGAGATGCACAGTCAAGAGTGAGAAAATTTTGTCACTTGTTTATTTGGGTATACAATTTGGAGTGTGGGTTTTATGAGATTATTCTCTTACAAAAATGAATACTATGGAAATGTGTTTTGAGTGAAAATAAATGTATAACCCAGTGGAATTGCATCTCAACTCCAGGAGGGGAGAGAGAAAAGGGAAGGGAGACATCATGAATCATGTAACTTTGGAAAACTTAGGAGTAAACTTGTTATTAGAATAAAATAAAGATAAAATTTTTAAAAATTAAAAAAAGAGTAAGAAATGTCTGCCCTCAAGAACACAACTGAAAAATGACTGAACCACCATCACAAAAATATTTGTTGAATAAAGTATTATTTTCACGTCAGAAACTGACGAGTTTGCCTTATCTTTTGTAATAGTAGGACTAAATGAAGAGTAAATCACATTAATAAAGAAGAGCAATGACTAATTGAGAAACTTACAAATAAGCAAACCAACCAACAAAAGTCTTGAATTTAAGGAAATTTATCTTCTCAAAATGTCAACATCTACTGCAAATCAAGATGCCTGACATCAAAGCTACAAAGAGACTAAAAGGTTTATTTCAAAGAACCTTTTGTGAGTGAAGTCATTAGGGCATTAAAATAAAAGATACAGAACAAAACCAAACCAAACCAAAAATGAAAATAAAAAAAGAGAAAAGAGTTTAGGAGAGAGAGCAGGGGAAAGGTCACAGTGACCTACCTGGAAAAAAATAGAACTAATGGAAAATAAGCTTAATCAAAATGTCCTGTCCTTCACTGCTCTTGTTTACAATGAGAATCATCAATTTCTACACCACCTAACTCACGCTTGTGGTAAAGACATTATTTTGTAAAACCAAGTTTTAAGGCACAAAGGGCAATTTATTTACTAATAGCAAGGAATTGTAAAGCACACTTTAAAACACATTCTCTGTCACATCACTGGAAACCTGATAGCCTACAGAATTTGTTAAAAGTAATCTGTTATCAACAAAATTTTATATCTTACTTCTGTCTGATTAAACTCTCCTGACAGTAAAACCAGATGATAGTACAAAGTTCACAAGGACTTCCATGCTGCTCAACTGGAACTGGTCTCCCAAACCTCCTGAAACCAACCACCAGTAAACAAATACAAGACACACCCAGAAACTCTCTCAGAAACATTTACTTCATCCCTCTCAAGCTGCAGTTCACAATAGCTGGTCCTATTCCACCTACAGAGGCCTTTGCCTAGAGCTAAAGGTCAAAAGAAAACACTCCCTACTAGCTTTATACTAGTTTCTCTATAAAACATGAAGACTTTCTAGAGCAGGAATGAAATTCTAAAGGTGCAAAAAAATAACAAAGGATTTTTAGGTGCTTGACAGAGGGATAAACTCACAGTGTTCCAAGAAGGGTGTTATAATAAAAGATACAGAACAAAATAGAACAAAACCAAGAATAAAAAAAGAGAGAGTAGGGGAGAGAGTAGGGGAAAGGCCACACAGTCAGATGTTAGAAGACTTCCTCATTCATGCAGTGCCACAAATTGGCAAAGTCTCCATACCTAGGTTTCAGTCTTTCTTTAGGGGAAAAAAAAAGCCAACAGAATCAAAGATTTTTGGAGCTATAAGACTATTTACTTAAGGTCAATTCTCTCATTAAATAGGAAGGAAAGGAGCCCCAGAGTAGAAGAATATCTTCTTCAAGATCACACACAGAGTTAGTAGCAGGGCTGGACAAGACCCTGAATCTCTTGACTTTTGCCCAATTTTCTCATTTTGCTAAGGTTCCACCTGGGTCTATACTCTTGTGTAATCCCTCACCTATTGTGGGGGGAGTTACATTCCAGAGACCCCTCAGAGATAGAGGAAAATCCGTAAAGTAGTGGTGTTACATTTATTTTATTATTTATAAATATTTGAAGGCTTTATAAACCTTTCCCACTCTCCTATAAACCTTTTCCACACTCTTATTAACCTAGTCACTGAGCCAATCAGTGCCCAGAATACCGAACACAGCACTCTGGTTGGTCACCTTTCATTCCATCAGCCAATAGTGTGCCACAATAAGTGTAACTCCACAATACAGAATTAGATATATATATATTTTTAAAACCTACGATACAGTGAAGCCTCAATAAATGAACCGCAATATAGCAAGGGATAACTGTAACTTGTTCTTCAAACCTTTCTTCTCTCTTTATGTCCCTATCAAAACTCACTTATCCTGAATGCCTTTGTTTCAACCAGTTATGAGAAAAACTCTTTTACATGTTAATCCCATGGCATCTATTTTTAGCTTGTTGATCTTGACCATCAAAGCCAGAGTTCTAGTGTCTAGATCAGGGGTCGGCAACCTTTTTGGCCGTGAGAGCCATAAACACCACATTTTTTAAAATGTAATTTCGTGAGAGCCGTACAGTGCTCACAGTGCGCGCTCCTGCAACAGCGCCTGAAAAAAAATGGACTTTATGGCTCCTGAGAAAGAGCCATACGTTGCAGACCCCTGGTCTAGAGGTCAGATTTCAGGCATCAAAGGGTATGAAGGTTTCTGGAGAGAGGAAGACTGTCAACACACATACCACAAGGTAGCTACCACTGAAGCCATCCTGCCCAACATCATCTCTCCAAAATCACAACCAAATACATGTAGATATACTTTGCTGTAACACTATTTTTTTACATTGCTATGGTTTTGTGTAAAATATATATGTAAAACTATGTTCTATTACATTTTGCAAACGTTTTTACAAATAAAGGAGAAAGAGAAAAATGACATTTTCTGCAATGTTCAAATAAATTGAAATCATTTGTTACATTCATTTGGATGCCATTTTCTAAGCAGCTTACAGATCTATTCCTTTACAAAAGGAAATGGGAATCTGAATTTTCATATTATATTGCCATTTGATACCAACCATTTCCTTTTTTTTTTTTAATTTTAATTATTTTTTAACCCTTACCTTCTGTCTTAGAATCAAATACTGTATAAGGCAATAGAGTGGTAAGGACTATGCAATGACGGTTAAGTGACTTGCCCAGGGTCACAAAGTCAAGAAGTGTCTGATGCCATTTGAACTCAGAACTTCCCATCACAGCCTGGCTCTCAATTCACTGAGCCAGGCAGCTGCCTTTTCAAATGATAAAAATAAATTTATGTTTGTAAGATAAATTGATCTCAATTTTGAGAACAAAGGAAAACAAAACAGCCCTGAATCAAATAGAACAAAGAAGTCAACAGGATAAGAAATGTGTTCATTTTCATTTTTTACACTTACCCATTCCTCTACATTAGGAGGCTGCTCTTCAAAGACAGTTTCTTTGTCCCATAGAATGTTGGATTTGTCATATCTTTCCATCTTACTTCGGGTTCTCACAGCAAAGAATATCATTAAAGCAAAAGCCATAATAACCAGAAATCCCAGTACAATGGCAATGGCCTAAAAAGTTGAGAAAGTCAAACATTAACTTGTTTGGTTGTTTGGAAGATTTAAAATAATCTATTTACTTTTTCATAAAATAAGGAAATCCAACTTTATTGATATGCTAAGAACAATACTAAAAGACTATTAATTCATATTTACTAAATATTTTTATTTATTTCACTTACATAAAATAATTCATAGGATATGCCTTAATGAATGCATAAGACTATATACTTTTTCTTTTAAAACCTTACCTTTTACCTATATATACTATATATTGGTTCCAAGGCAGAAGAGTGGTAAGGGTTAAGCAATAGAGGTTAAGTGACTTGCCCAGGGTCACACAGCTAGGAAGTATCTGAGGCCAGATTTTAAACCAGGACCTTCCATCTCTAGTCTGGCCTTCAATCCACTGAGCCACCCAACTGCCCTCTGCAAATATGCTTCTAAAGCTTATCTTTCTAGGTAAAGTAAGCATTATAATCTTGTTTATACTATACCCATATAATCTTATTTAAACTATTTCCTTAACAAAGCCATTCTTCATAGATGACACAAAAGGATCAGCTTATACGTGAATGCTCAAAAATTCTTCAACAGTGTAATTTCATTTGGTCTTACTAATTAACTAGGTGGCAGTCTATTAAATGAAGATCCAAATTTACAAAATGGAAAGAACAAATCTGCCTCATTTTTTAAAGGTGGGCCTTTTCAGTTTTCCACTAATAGAAAGAAGGTCCAGTTGGGCTAATCTTCCTATCCTATTGTAGGGATCCTACAAGAAATACAGAGTTTTCTCACATAAAGGACATAGACTACAACAGTTTACAACAAACAACAGATTAAGAGTAACAGGTCTCCACTCAAAAAGCAGGACTATAAAGAGGTGGTCTCATACTGGTGAGAGCACCAGGTCATGCCATTGCCATGGCATCCTCTGTGTATATTAGTGACTAAGGGAGTTAGAGTCAGTCTTCTTTCTACATGGCTGATTTGTAACAAGGTCACTTTAGAGCTAGAAGGGACCTCAGAGATCGTCTCATTGAATCACTTCATTTTGCTGTAGAAGGAAAAACTTCCCCAAGGTCTTAGAAGTATTAAGCATTGCAGCAATGCAATAATCCAGGACAATTCTGAGGGACTTATGAGAAAAGAATGCTATCCACATCTAGAGAAAGAACTGTGGGAGCAGAAACCCAAAAGAAAAACAACTGCTTGATCACACAAGTCGATGGGGATATGATAGGGGATGTAGACTATAAACGATCACCCTAATACAAATATTAATAATATGGAAATAGGTCTTGATCAATGACACATGTAAAACCCAGTAGAATTGCTCATTGGCTATGGGGTAGGGAGGATGGGAGGGAAAGAACGTGAATCATGTAACCATGGGAAAAATATTCTAAATTAATTAATTTTTTTCAAATCACATTAGTATTAAGCATGAAAAACAGAATTCAAAGAGTGTCAGGGTTGGCTTGGGGGAGAGAACTGGCCTCCAAGCCATGAAATCTTAGGTTCCAGGCATACCTATGACACATACTGGCTGTGTAAGTCTGGGCAAGTTCTTGAAACTGTCAGCATTCTAGGCAATTTTCTAAGACTTTAATCTACAGAAAGAATGTGTTGTACAATTTCCCTTGCCTGAAAGTTCATCATATTGGTGAAAGCAAAGATCCTTTTCCATTTTACCATATTATCTGTCAAACAGAGGGGGAATTCAGTCACGAAAAGCAGAAAGAAGGCTTGGCCATGAAAACCTCTGGGCATAAGGAAGGGGTATTGAGATGTTTCTGGAATATCCAAACCTCCAGCTACTCTGCTGGAGAAGATCTATTCCTGTATTCCTGTCTTTTGAGCAGCAGAAATAAAACCCATATTTGCACAAACATTCTATTTTTGAAGACAATAGATTGATATTGTACAAAGTTGTATATGTTTTATAAAATCTATATCTGATTGCTTTCCATCTCAGGGAAGGGGAAGAGATGGAAAGCGGAATGAATGTGGAACTCGAAATGTTAAAAATTGTTTTTACATGCAAGTGAAGGGAAAATAAAATATTCTTAAAAAGAGAATGCAGACAAAAAAAAACTTTTACATGTTTGTATTCCCCTCCCCCAAAACTCCAAATAAATAAAAGAATGAAAGGTAGGGAATTGCCAAGTAAAAAAAAAAAAAACCAACACTATCCAACACCCCAAAAACATTCGTGTTAATTTGCCAATAATTAATGACTCATGTAGTAAATATATATATATATATATATATACTTATCTGTATTCATACCTCTTGGGGATCCACCACACAGAAGTGATAAAGATATTGATCCACATAGAGTCCAGTTGCCGTGGGTGCATAAAATTGGTTGCAGAGAGCATATATCTGAGCCGAGTACATCGACCCAGAAGCCTGTGCTGTTGGATTGACTCCCATTATGTAGACAATGGTAGCAATAAACACTAGGATGCCGAGGATAGCGCTTACAATGATCACCACCAAGAAGTACATTCTTGATCTGGATATTCCTGACCTTATAACACTGGTCACAAATATTATCAACGCAGCAATGAAACAAAATGCCGTCATGGCCAGGAAGAAGCCTTTTGCAGCCCTGGGGTCAGTGTAACTTCCATAGCTATAGCCGTAGCCATAGGAATAGCTGCTACCAAAGCCTCCGAAGCCACTACTTCCTCCATAAGGGTAGCCTCCTATACCACCTCCCAGAAAGGGGTTTCCATAGCCTGTGTCCCAGGCAAGTGTAGAAGCCACACAGGCAAAGATGGCAATGCACATGACAATAATGAGAACTGCCAAAATCCTGATCACTCCTGGAGGAGAAGTCCACTTGTAGAAATGAAGTATTTCATCCTCTGGATAGTAAGAGTAGGCTGGCTGAGAAAGCATTGGCCGAACGTGCATCTCTCCATTGTATAAATCATTGCTTGGTGCATAATGAGATGGTTTGCTGCAACACAATTTTTTTAAAAACACTTTTTCATTTATATGATTTTGGCAAGATCTCAGTTAAATCACATAGGATAGAGAGGGACTAAATGAAATCCCAGACAAAATTTATCATATAAGGTTATAGTATTTTATTTAAAAAATCATTCTGTAGAGTTAGTTATTAGGCCCTCCCATTAACCATATCTGTGAAGTAGGCCATGCATCAGAACTTCCATATTACTCTAAAAAGATTATACTAAAAAAAAAGAAGAAAAGGATTATGTGTACAAAAATATCTATTGTGGCTTTTTTTGTGTGGTAGTAGAGAAATGGAAACTATTGGGATATCAATTAATTGAAGAATGGCTAAGCAAACTATGGAATACTAAAGTGCTATAAGAAGTGATGAAGGCTGTGTGACCCTGGGCAAGTCACTTGACCCCCATTGCCTACCCTTACCACTCTTCTGCCTAGGAGCCAATACACAGTATTGACTCCAGACTGAAGCATAAGGGTTTAAAAAAAAAAAAAGGCATGAAGGGAATGGTTTTAAAGAAACCCTGGAAAGACTTGTAGGGAAAGAAATGAACAAAACCAGGAGATCTATTTATATAGTAAATGCATTGTGAAGTCAAATAACCTTGAAAGACTTAAGAACTGATCAATGCAATGACCAACCATGCCTTTAGAGGACATAAAGTAAGGCGACAGATTCAGGGTGCATATTGACACATATAATCTTTGGATGCATATTTGTTACAAGATTTTTTAATTCCTTTTTTCCAATGAGAAGAGGAAATGGATTTTTATTCACTAAAATTTTGATTTATTTAAATATTTTTAAGGGTTTTTTTTGAGCCTTTATTTTAAAAGATGAGGAAACTGAGGCTTACCTACCAAAGTCACAGCTATTATTAAATGGCAGAAACTAGGACTAGAAATTGTCTTAAGACAATTCCAGGCCTCCTTATTACCATCTCTCACAAGTTTAATTTTCACATAAACCAGTGAGTTTAAATAGAATGTCCACAGACTATCTTTCTGAATCCAAAGCTAACCATATTACTAACATATACCAACAGTTAAATTAAAAGAATCAGGAGAAAAATATGTAGGGAAAGTCACCTAATATCTCTGGGCCTCAATTTCCTCATCTGTAAAATGAGATGGTTGGTCTAGATGACATGAGGGGCTTCTTCCAACTCTAAATCATGATGCTATGATCTTTTAATGAATCAATCCAAAGGAAAAACAATACCAACAGAAATAAAGAAAGTTTTGATCTTTGAAAATTCCACATGATAAATGGTCAGCACAAATTACCAACTATGTACTTTTGGAAATAATTTAGGGCATTGTCAGTCTTGTTATTCCTTCAGTTTCCATTAAAAAATTTTTGTAGTAAACCTATGCAATGAATAATGATACAAATAGTTGAAAACACAAATAATGTTATTCAGTAAATTCAAATTAACCTTTAATAGCAAAGTTATTAAAGGTTTTACATTGTGTCAACTGTCAAAAATCTTAAGTGCAAGAGCCACACTCCACTGACAAACTATTACTACATAAAGAACTACATATCCTCCCTGACTATGGAGAGCTAAATTATTAAGAAAGATGTCAGGAGATATTTACAATTCATCTGGCCTGTACGGAGGAGGACTTTCAAATGGTCTGGATGACATTGTGGAAATCAATGGTCTAGAAAATTTCAAAATGAAGATTTCTTCTTAACCTCCTCCAAGATAAGACAAACAATCTAGAAAGAAAAAGAAAAAAAGAATAAGCAAATGAGTCAATAAATGAATGAATAAGTTTTAAAATGGATTTATTTCATAAACTTACACTACTTTAATACTAGAAATTTAGCTACATGCCCATCCCCGAAAATAAGGGCCAAGGAACCAAGTACTCTAGGTTTCATGAAATGTAATTTATCATTTACTTTCTTCAACTACTATTAACAATTCGAATGGTAAATTCTAGGAGAATTGTTTTACTTCATGCTTTACTAATGATTTCACAACAATAAATTTATCATTACAACTCATTAACATTACAACAATCATTAACAACTCCACATGTTTATAACATATTTTAAATCATTTTCCCAGCAACAACCCTGTGAGAGTGGTAATAAAGTATTCCCATTCTCCATTTTGCTATAGGTTGAAATGGTTAATTACAACCCTAGGTCAAGCACTATGAATACAAAGAATCTCACAGTCCCTCACCCACAGAGAACAGGGCTATATCAAAAAACATGAGAATTATTTTGTTTTCTACTGTTAGGAGAAAGATGGGCAAGAAAATTCCTTAAAAGTTTAAAACTTTAAAGGGAAAAAGACTCGCACAAAAATATTTATAGCTACATTCTTTGTGGTGGCAAAAAAACTGGAAAATGAAGAGATACTCTTTGATTGGGGAATGGCCGAACAAATTGTGGTATCTGTTGATGATGGAATACTATTGTGCTAAAAGGAATAATGAACTGGAGGAATTCCATGTGAACTGGAACAACCTCAAGAAATTGATGCAGTGAAAAGAGCAGAACCAGGAGAACCATATACACAAAGACTGATACACTGTGGCACAATCAATTATAATGGACATCTCTACTAGCAGCAATACAATGATCCAAAACATTTCTGAGGGACTTATGAGAAAGAACACTATTCACACCCAGAGAAAGAACTGTGGGAGCAGAAACACAGAAGAAAAACAACTGCTTGACCATATAGGTGGATGGGGATGTGATTGGGGATGCAGACTCTAAAAGATCACCCTAATGCAAATATGAATAATATGGAAATAGGTCTTGATCAATAGCACATGTAAAACCCAGTGGAATTGTACCTTGGCTATGGGAGGGGGGAGGGAAAGAATATGAATAATGTAACCATGGAAAATTTTTCCTAATTAATCAATAAAATTAAAAAAAAAGTTTAAAATGTTCCAATAGATAAAATGTACATTTTCAGTTACACATGTATCTTTCTACAGAGTCATTTGTTTTCAAATATATATACTCCTTTTGATATAGGGATTGCTTGGCTTTATCCTAAAAATCTCTATAGCAGAATTCTACAATTTTTCTGAGCAAAAGAAATGATCTGTTTTTTTGGTGGTTGTTTTTTTTAGGGAACAATGAACCATTTCCCCATCAATCTGAGGTTTATCCCACAAATACACATAGGAAACATGCATGGAGTTACATAAAGAGGAAACACGAGAGAAGAGAGTACACAATGTAGAGAGGCCCACACATAATGAAAGGAATTTAAATTTTTCATTTAATTATTATTAATTTATTAGAAGTCTAGGATATGTCCCTAGCAGTGAGCTAGGGTCTGTTGGGCTGCTACTCCCCAAATAACTTTCATTCCAGTGGCAAAGGCAAAACTAATTCATATATGAAACAGAAATAAATAATAATAAACAAATAAATAAAAATAAATAAATAATAATTTGAAGCAGGAATAAATAATAAGGAATAAATAATAAATAATAATGAAATATCAGAGAGAAAAATGACCTTAAAGAATATCTAGTCTAATTTCAATCTAAGAAATGAATTCCTTCTACAACACTTAGAAGAGTAGTCTTTTCTCGAAGAATCCTAAATTAAGCAAGAACCAGAAGCAACTGCAATCCAATTCAATAAACTCAATAACTCAAACCACTGAGAGGATGACTTATATTTAATAAGCACTGTTGGGAAAACCAGAAAGTAGTATGTAAATATTTAAATGGCATGATGCAGATTCTAAGAAGTATGGGTGATCACAACAAGGTAAATGAAGTTTAGAATCACTAAGGATGAAATAGAACTACAACTCGGTCTAAAAACTTAGGGAAGATTTAGACATGAGGAAGAGAGGAGAACATTTCTGGCAGGAGCAGAAACAGTGGGGATGGTTTGTGGGTCAATAGGAGACTAATCTAAAAGAGGCAAGGGTACATATTGGGAATAGTAGGGAGTAAGGTTGGATAAAAAGGTGAGTTCAAAAAATTAGGAACAAGAAATCAAAGATGATACAATAGGAAATAAGGAAACATGAAGGTTTTTGAAGAAGGGAAGGGCTTAAGGAAAGTAGTGATTAAGGAAAATTAGGCTGACATTAGGATGAAAGCATTGAGACTATGACTAAAAGAGGTCAAGAAGCTGCTGCCCCCAATCATGCTGAAGTGCTAAAAGGTTCAAGATGCATGGAGAAAAAAGAACTAGCAATGAAAAAAAAAATGCTCCAAGAAACTTTTGGGGAAAAAAAATCAAACAAAAATCAATTGGATTTGGTACCTAGCTGGGTACAAAGGATGAAAAATTTAAATCAGAGATGACAATTACACTTCCAAGTGTCTGGGAGAAATGGTAGTGCCATTGATAATGCAATTAGAAAGGGGGGAAATTGCTTCATTGAAGGAAATGAATTTAATTTTAGACATTCAGTTTACGGTGATAGTTGGAAATGTCCAAAAGGCAGATGAGGATATGAACTTAAGGTAAGAAGACTGTATGTAAGATACAGATTTGAGAAGCAGTAGAGATGAGTTAAATATATAAAAAAATAGAAGAACTCTCTTAAAGAAAAAGTATAAAAAGAACAGAGCTTGGGAATCCAAGAAAGAAGAGCCAAAGTATATAAAGCAGAAGAGTAGAAAAAAAATCAGAATAAAAATAATTTAATTATAAGAATGGGAACTGAATACAAATAAGGTGTTCACTACTTCAATGATTCCCAATATCAGTCCACCAAAGATGCTAGAACTGTTGCTGGTCTCAAAAGGTTTTTGAATCATTCATCAATGAGCTAACTGCTGTCGCTACTGCCTATATACATTGGTCAAAAAGCTTGGAGTCAAGAGAATTAATATTTGATTTGTGGTGGTGGTACTTTCAATGCCTCCACTACTACTATGGAAAAAAGAATCTTTGAGGTCAAATTCACAGTTGGGGACATTCATTTAGGTAAGGAGTCTTTGGTCTCCCACATGGTCAACCATTTCATTGCTGAGTTCAAGTGCCAGCATCAGAATGAAATCAATGAGAACAAGAGGACAGTTTGTGAACTTGCAATATGTACTCTTTCTTCCAGAACCAAGGTCAACATTGAGATTGACTCCCTCTATGAAGGTATCAACTTTTATATCTCTATCACCTGTGCCCATTTTGAGGCACTAAACTCTTCCATGGAACATTGAAAAAAGCCCTAAGGGAAGCCAACTTATGAAGTTAAGTCATAGATGCAAGACATTATCTTAGTGGGTGGTTCCACTTACATCCCCAAGATTCAGAAAATTCTAGATCTTCAAAGGCCAGAAAATGAACAAAAGAGTATCAGTACTGATAAGGCTATTGTTTACAAGGTAGCTGTCCAGGACTTGCTGTAGTTGTATGTCACTCTTTTCCTTGGTTTTGAAACTGCTGGTAGAAACATAATACCACCATCCAGGGGTATACAGGTAAATGATTAACAATGTTCTTCATGGGGGGGGGGGGGAAGGAAACCCCAAGAGTATGTCCACAACAAGTTTAATCTGCTACTTTCCTGATTTTAAGTCCAGACAATCAACAGAACAATGAATCAAGCCCTAATTTGCAGGGCTTTAACAATGAGGTCCTAAAAGCTGACTTGAGCCAAGTGTAACACATCCCTGCCACCAATCCTCCCAAGCAGACATAGACCTTTATTGGACTCAGACTCCCAGCCTGGTGTGTGCTTATTCTGAGAACAATGACAAAGGCTAAGCAAATCTGAGTTTACAGAAACTTCCTTGTCTCCTAGGCTGTCTCTCAAATTGAAATACTCTTTGATATTGGTGCAAATGGCATCTTCAGTGTATCTGCTATGGATAAGAGCATGATCATCATTGACAAAGACCATTTAAACAAACAAGCTTGAGCATATACGGTTACAAAAGCTGAGAAATACAAGGTTGAAGATGGGAAGTAGAGAAACAAGGCATCTTCCAAAAACTCCCTTGAATTTTATGCTATCAACATGAAGAGTATAGTGGAGGATGAGAAACCCCAAGGCAGAAATGGTGAGGAAGATAAACAAAACAGAGACAAAATGCAAAACAGTAACTAAATAACCAACTGGCTCCATAAGAACCTGACTGCTGAGAAGGAAGAATTTGAGCATTAGCAGAGAAAAATAGAAAATGTTTTGAACACCATCATTACTAAGCTATATGAAAGAGTTCAGAGAGCATGCCAGGAGGCATGCCTGGTAAATACTCAAGTGGCAGAGCATTCCATATATGGCTGATCCTTACAAATCCACCACTGAGGAAGTTGACTAAATGTACCTGCCAAGAGAGCACTTCATATGCTTTTTTCAAAACAGGGGCAGCTGGATAGCTCAGTGGATTGAGAGTCAGGCCTAGAGATGGGAGGTCCTGGGTTCAAATCCAGCCTCAGACACTTCCCAGCTGTGTGACCCTGGGCAAGTCACTTGACCCCCTTTGCCCACCCTTACCACTCTTCCACCTATGAGCCAATACATAATAAGTTAAGGGTTTAAAAAAAAAAAACTGACTCAAACCACCCCAAAGAGATTATAGATAAACAGACTTGTATGAAAATATTTATAGCTGCGCTTTTTGTGGTGGCAAAAAACTGGAAAACGAGGGTATGCCCTTCTATTGGGGAATGGCTGAACAAATTGTGGCATATGCTGGTGATGGAATACTATTGTGCTAAAAGGAATAATAGACTGGAGGAATTCCATGTGAACTGGAAAGACCTCCAGGAATTGATGCAGAGTGAAAGGGGCAGAGCCAGAAGAACATTGTACAGAGACTGATACACTGTGGTAAAATAGAATGTAATAGACTTCTGTACTGGCAACAATGCAATGACCCAGGACAATTCTGAGGGACTTATGGAAAAGAACGCTACTCACATTCAGAGGAAGAACTGCAGGAGTGGAAACACAGAAGTTAAACAACTGCTTGAACACATGGGTTGAGGCGGACACGATTGGGTATGTAGACTCGAATCTACCACACCAATGCAACTATCAACAATTTGGAAATAAGTCTTGATTGATGACACATGTTAAAACCAGTGGAAATGCACATCGGCTTTGGGGTGGGGGGGGGGGTGGGAGGGGGTGGAGGGGAAAGTAAGAACATGAATCATGTAACCATGATAACTTTTCTAAAAAATAAAAATTATTAAAAAAAACTGACTCAAACCTATATAGTCTGACATTTGAGTTACTATGTAAATATGGGCATTCTAAATACTTGAGTGTGTGCAAATGGAAGGAAGTCAACAACATTGTACTTGATCAGTATGGCAGACAAATAGAAATGTAATTTTTGTCCAGAAAAATAAAAATCCATTTTAAATGGGCACCATTAAAAAAAAAAAAAAAAAAAGGAAGGGGGCAGCTAGATAGGGTAGTGGATAGAGGACCAAACCTGGGTTCAGGAGGGCCTGGATTCAAATATGATCTTAGACACTTCCTAGCTGTATGAGCCTGGGCAAGTCACTTAACCCCAAATTGCCTAGCCCTTGCCACTTTTCTTTCTTAAAATTTATACTAACACAGAAAGGAAAGGCAGCTAGGTGGGCTCATTAGATAGAGCTAAGCCTAGAGATGAGAGAGAGCTCCTAGATTCAAATGTAGCCTCAGACACTTCCTAGTTGTGTGACCCTCAGCAAGTCACTTAACCCCAATTGCCTAACTCTTAGTGCTCTTCTGCCTTGGAACCAATACTTAGCCTTGATTCTATAATGGAAGGTTAGGACTATTTTAAAAAATGGGAAGAATGAAGGACAGAAGGAAGGATGGAAGGAAGGAAGGGAGGGAGGGAGGAAGGAAGGAAACTTAGAAAACAATACAAAACTATTAAGTAGTCAGAAAACCCACTCTTTAATCAGGAAAAAGCGATCGGTTCATTATTCTGGCCACCACACAGAGTCATAAGCTAAAACCACACAGAGCCAAAGGCTCTGGGAACCCTATCCCTGGGAGAAAGCACTATACTATGTACCAACTCCTCTGGGAGAAGACATAGCTCTTAGTGCAACCTCCGAAGGGAAACTGAACCTAAGATTCTCTTATACCCTTTTGGGTATGTGTGTTGGAATTCAGGGAGGTGCCATTTAAAAGTATCTTACAAACTTCCTGTGGATACGTGGGGACTTTGAGACTACATTCCCTGTGATCCAATGGGTTTCCGGTTTTTGGACGTGGGGATGTCTCTGATGTCCCCAAATATATAGGGCAGCTTAAATTCGGAGGGCAGCCTGGAGAAGGCCTCTTTGTTACCTGAGTGGGCTCTCTGGCATGGGAGACTAAGAAGATGGGTGGAGATACAGACGGGCGGTAATTTTAAAGAAAGTCAGGCTCGGTCATATATATATTTTACCAACATGACCATGGCAATTAAAATATTAATTTCTCTTATAATCCCAGTCTTTATCATTTTTAATCGTAACAGGTATAATGAAACATTATATACAAAACAGGGGTGTCTGGCATGGAGGGGGTCTCAAAAGGGCAGTGGCAAACTGAGGCATCCAGATTTCATGTTGACATAAGAAAGTTAGAAAATCCATGGAGTTGAGAAATTTGAGAAATGTAATATCTTATATGAGGAATAGCAAGTAGGCCAGTGTCACTTGGTCAAACCATACATGTAAGAGTAAAGTGTAAGAAGCCTGGAAAGGTAAGAAAAGGTCAGGTGCTTGAAGGGGTTTTAAAAGTAAAATGAAGGGGTTTATTTGAATCTTGGGGTAACAGGGAGCTAATAGGGAACCAATAGGATTGCTATGGTCAAACCTGGACTTTAGGAAGATCACGTTCTTATCTTTTTAGATCAGCTGTCAAAAAGCATCTGGCTACCTTTGATGAATTCAAGTCATCTGGTCCAGATGAATTACACTCCTGGTTCTGCAACAACTAGCACATGTACTAGCTGAATCATTGCAAATGATATTTGTTGGAAAATTCATAGAGCAAAGGAGAGGCTTCAGAAGACTAGAGACACACAAATTCCTAATTTTAAAAAGAGAAAATGGGATCTTTAAACTAGAAGCTAAAGTTTGATTTTAAGGAAAACTATAGAATGTATTACTGGAGAATTCGATCGTTAACATCTAGAAAAGGAAGCACGATCATAAAAGGCTCTTTTGCTTTGTCCAGAATGGTTCATGCTAGACCAACCTTTTTTAACACAGACGCTAAACTGGTAGATCTGGGCATGCTTTTGATAGAATTTACCTAGATTTCAACAAAAGTGTTTTTTTATAAACTATGTCAAACTATTCTTGTGAAAAAATGGAGATATACAGGCTAAATAGAATGAGGAGAAATGATTGAAGAGTTGAATTCAAGGAGTAATAAACAAATGGTTTGATGTTAGCTTGACATCTCCCAAATTTCATTCTTACACATCTCCAGTGGAGTATCAAGTATCAATGCCTGCCCCTGGAATGTATTATTTTTATCAAGGATAAATAGAATTTGATAAATAAACTTATCAAATTTATAGGTGACGCAAAGCTAAGGGGGACAACTAAAATCCTAGATGATAGTCAATATCCAAAAGATATTGTCAGGCTAGAAGAGTGGGTTGATTCTAAAAAGATATTTAATAAGCATACAAAGAAGTTATTTAACGATTTATTTATTTTAAAATCAGTTTGTTTAAGGAAAAGGATTCCTGCCAGAGACATACTTTACCAATTATTTTAACCCATGAGATCACTTCAGCTCCTCTGCCTTCCCTCATCCCTCCAGCTCAAAGCCTAGGTATTCTAAACTTCTCACTCATCTCACACATCCAATTGATTGCCCAATCTTGTTTCAACCTTCACACCCCTAATTTCCTGGTTCAGACCCTATCACTTCCCACCTACACTATAGTAATTGCCTTCTCATTACTATCCTTGCCTTCCATATTGCCCCACTCCAACTCATTTTTCACTCATTTGCCATAAGTACTTTCCTAAAGTGTAGATCTGATTCATGGCATTTAATAAACTCCAGTAGTTCTTCATAACTTCCAGAATCAAATATAATGTACTCAATTATCTAAAGGTCTTCACAACTTGAACTCTCTCTAACTTTAAAATCTTAAGACTTCAGTCCCCTCCATGCACACTCTACAATCCAGTCTCAATGGCTAACTAGCTCTTCCTGGAACAGGACACACCTATCTCCCCTTTCTACCTTTGTACCCAGTGTCTCCCAGGCCTGGAAGGCTCTCATTAATTCCCTTCTACCTCTTGCTTTTTATGACTTCTTTCCAGACTCAGTAAAACTTCTGCAGGTGGCCTTTTCTGTTGTGCCCAGCAATTAAATGCCTTCCCTCTGAGATTACCTTTTTCATATACTATACATATAATATATATGTCCTGTAAGTACCTAATAATTTGCATGTGTCTGTCCCATTGCAATTGTAAGCTCTTGGAGAACAGTGACTGTTTTCCCTTCTTTGCATCCTCTTGTGTTCCTGACACATAGTAGATTCTCAATAAAATCCGTGCTGAATGATCAGTGAGTGATTTCTTGATTCTATCATAAACTATGGCTACAGTCTTTTTAAGTGACTGAGGCTTGGGGGGGGGGGGGGGAGGAGTTTGCCTAGTACTTTTTAAATGCCAATTCAAATCTTCTGTGAAAATTACAGTGAAAACACATAGTATTATGTGGAAGCATATAAACCACTACTCTATACTGGCTATATCTCTAAACTGGGGGAGAAAAAAAAAGAAAAACATGTGAATATCCTGAAAAATTAACACAGAATATAACTCTCAAGGTCTACACTGGTACATTATACAGGCTACATTTGGGACCTAGGTTTCTATCAGTACAGCTATTTTTATGTCAATTCAATTTTGGTTTAAAAGAATCATCTCTGTCACAGAGAGAAGGGTAATTTTAACCGTTTGGACAAATAAGAGAAAGGGTGAGGTCTAATAAAAAATCTTAGTAATTGTAAAGCCCAGTGGAATTGTGCGTCGGCTAAGGGGGGTAGGGGGGTTGGGGAGAGGGAAAGAACATGAAATATGTAACTAGGGGAAAATATTCAAAATAAAAATTTTTTTAAAAATCTTGGTAATAAGAAGTGAAGATTCTCAAGTCCCATTCAAAGATGTCCCCTCTATCCGACCCAGACAATCAAGCATTTATTAAGCCCTTTCTATGAGTCAGGCGCTGAAGACAGTATCTACACCCAATTGATCAGCTATGTAAACATAAATTAAATCTCTTTTCACACAAATTAACCAAAAAAAAAAAAAAACATAACCACATTAGGCTTCAGTAAAAAGAAACTGCAACGACCCAAACACTGAATAACTAGTCGAAATCCTGATTCAATGTTTCTGTGGTACATTTCTAAGGGCGAAGCTTTTTCAGATGGTTATACCCAGGCGCGCCGCCACCTCCGCGGCTAGCCCGGCACTGCGCCTCCCAAAATGAAAACCAGACCAAACATCCAGGACCTTCCTCGGATTCTGTAAACCCCTCCCGGTCTCCTTTCCACAGGTTTCGTTTGAGTCCCAACAAGAAGGATTGAAAGAGAGAGAGTTGGACGTTCCCCAATTCACCCTGCTCCCCAAGAGTCCTACGCTGCACCCCGTTGGACAGTAGAACCCTGGCACCCAAGCGAGCGCAGGTCGGGTTTCCTCTTCCTGCAAAGTCTCCCAAACAAGTCTTATTGTTTTAAGAACACCACAACAAGAATCCAGGAAAGTGAAAAGTTTTCGCTTAAACCCTGGGAGTGCCTCTAAATATTTCGGCCGAAGAAAGCTAGGGGAAGGTTTTATACACACATACACGCACCTAAAACACCCTGAGCACCGCCCTCCCCGCAGGGGGGCAAGTTAGCTCTGGACGGATGGGTGGGCTTCCTCTCCCCAGCCCTCCACTTCCCAGAGTCTCTTCCACCATCCTCCCCCGCCTCCTTTTCAAGCCTCCAGCCACCTCAACTCCCCCAAATCCAGATCCAAAACCCCCTCCTCCGCAGAGTCTCAGGCCAGGGCTGAAACCAAGGCACAAAAGTCCCCCCTCCCCTCCTTTCCGCCGATCCAGCTCCCCAGGGGAAGCAGGCTCGGTCCTTCCCGCCTCCGAGAGGGAGGCTCGCACATACGACCCACTCCCCTCCCGTCCTCACTGTCTCCGCGCTGGGCGCACTAGCGGCGCACTAAAAGAGCGAGCTCACTTGCCACCCGCGCACCTCACCCCGGTTCTCTCTGGGTCCTCTTCCCGCGAGCAAGCGGCGGGAGAATAGGCTAAGATACAGCCACCTCCTCCAACTCCCCTGTCCCCACACCCAGCCCTTGGGCATGCGCAGCTCCAGTTCCTAAACTGGGGTTCCCCACGGCTGTAACCCAGCCAGCCCCTTCCCCTCCGCAAGGAAGTTCCCACCTGTGCTGCAGCCTTCTGGCGTGCGCGAGGTTCGAGGGACTTTCGCTGCTAATATTGCAAAGGGAAGAAGGAAGAGAAGGAAAGGGGAAGGGGAGGGGGCGAGAAGGAGCAGGTGTGGCGCTGCCGCCTTCTCCAGTGACCCATTCACCTGAAACTCGAGGGAGGAGGGGGAAAGGAGGAGAAGAAGGAGGCGGGCGGGGACTAACAGGTAGCTCTCTCGGTACATCAATCTAGAGAGCTTAAAGAGACAGAGCTGAGTTTCGCCTGGCGGAACGAATCCCCTCCAGGTTTGAGCGCTTTGGTGGGATTGAGTTGGCAGTAGAAGCTCCTTACCTAAGGCGGAGTCTTGTTGCGTTCTGCTAGGGGGCTTGGTAAGCTGTAGGCATGATCTCCCCACGAGCCCTAGTTTTCCTGGAAGGGTGTGAGCCTCTAGAACTCATTCGGAGCGAGTTCGGTATGTAATTCGGTTGGGAAAGGGCTGCTTCTCCCCCAGCTTCCACGAAGTGTAGTCAAAGAATTGTTGGCAAAGAAAAAACTGTTGAACTGGAAGCCAACTATGTGAGGGTGACGCATCAAGTCGGTGAAGAATTTTGAAGGAGATTATTCTTAAAAACGAGGGTGAGATCGCTGTATTGTGAGGTTCCGTTTTTCTGCCACTAACTGTGAGGCTTTAAGCAAGTCACTTTATTTATCTGCGACTCCGTTTAATCTAAACCGAAGGGTTCATTTAAGCTAAAATTTCTCCATGATCTCATTTCTAAGTCCAAGATCCGGTAGTGTTTGATATTACTTTGCCCTGAATTACTGGACATAGAGTTGTGGGTTTTCGGAACTTAGGAAATAAAAACGTTTGGACTGATCTAAAGGAGATAGTTGTTTTAAGGACCTTAGGAGAAAAATTATGAGTGTAGATTATTATGCTAATATAAAAGTGAAGTAATCGTGTGCAATTCCTCCCATCTCCGCAGTTTTGTTAGTGACACCACGTTTCTTCCTAGGCTGGAAATCTAGGAGTAGATTCTCCAGTCTTCTATCCAGTCACTTGCCTTGTACTGCCTGGCAATACAAGCTCTTTCCCATCTGTTCCCTCTTTACAAACCCAACTTCATTCAAGCTCAAGGTCTCTCTTTGGTGCTTTTTCTGGACTGTTCTGATAGCCTTCTGAACTCATAAAGCATAGGATTTAGAAACGGAAAGAACCTTAGAAACCATCTATTCATCAATCAGCTAATTTTATAGATGAAGAAACAGTTCTTGAGTACTGTAAGAGTAGCAAAGAGGAGCCAGAACTCAAAACCAGGTATTTGAACCCCAAATCCAGGGATCTTTCCACTATATTTTGTGTTCTATTTTAGGATGCTGTCTCTTCTCAACTCTGTCCTCTCCACCCCATTCTTTACCCTGCTGTCAGAGTTCTGATTTTGAGATTCCCTTGATTCAACATCCTTCATTGGTTTCCCTTTATCTATCTCTTGGGCTGGCTTTTAAGATTCTTTACAGTCTGACTCCAACCTACTTTTCCATCATTTTTCCCACTTACCATTCATACATTCTCCAGTCTACTAACTGGTCCTGATCCCTTCCTGCAGTCTTCCAAATCAATTTTTAAAAAAACCTTTCCGTGCCCCACCCCCAACCCCATTCACTCTGTCCAGCCTTGTACTTGTTAAAATATACAGTGGAAAAACTTTCAAATCGCTGGACAGGAATTTAAATACTCACTCTGCAACTTACTATCTCTGTGACCTTGGAAGTCACTTAACTTCTCTGGAACTAAGGATCCTCATCTATAAAATAAGGGGGGTTGGAATATGTGAAGATTTTGTTAGGGCCCAACTCAGATATCACCTTTAATCAATTCCCTCTCCAAATGAAAGTGACTTATGTCTATCTTTCCTTTGCTCCCATTATAATGTAACTTTTCTTATACTTCTCCATGTGTATTATCTTATCACCCCTAGTAAACTGTATACTTCTAGACAGCAGGGACTAGTTGTTTTTTGCAAGTTTGTATCAAATTTCTTCCCAGTGCAGGGCTCATTTGTTCATAGATTTAGATCTGGAATGATCAAATGACACTTAGTAAATGTTCATTGAGTTTAATAAAGGTAAGGAAATTGTATTGAATTCAAGAGCCTCCCATTAAAAAAGATTCAATGCTCCTTGTTTGTATTACTACCATTCATGGATAACTGAGAAGTTTGAGATCCTATTTCTTAACCTGTCTAATCTTATGTGGTCCATAGCTCTTTCTGGGGAAAAAAAACAACTTATTTTATTACAGTTCTTGACATTTTGCCTGCTTACGTTGAGCCATTAAATTTCATAAATTGGGCTTCATGTCCTGCTTCAAACTTTAAGGTCTGTGTTGCTAATAATTAAGTCTCTCATGCCACACAGAAGTATACACACTTGAATGTTATAATCTTTTAGGAACTATCACATTATATAAACATTATATGGAGTACTTTAAAAGATGACAGTCTTACTAATTTCTTTGGAAATCTTTTGCATTAAAATCATTGCTACAATTATATTTTTAATACAAGTGTATATTTCTCTGGGTAATGATGTTTTAATTGTTAATACAAAGCTGGAAACTTATTAAATTAATCTTTTAAATGTTAGCATTAAACCTTCTATCAGAACCAGATAAATTGAACCAATTTTTTTTCATTTTTTTATTTAAAAAAAGAAGGGATGTGAATGAGATGTTAGAAAAATTAGAGCTAATAGATATCCGGAGGAAAATAAATAGAGATTAAAAGGAATATACCTTCTTTTCATCAGCACATGACACATACACAAAGATTGACAATGTATTAAGGTATAAAAACATTGCAAACAAATGTAGGAAAGCAGAAATAATAAATGTAATTTTTCAGACCAAAATGCAATAAAAATAATCAATAAGGGCTTATGGAAAGGCAAATTGAAAATTAATTGGAAACTAAATAACCTAATTCTTCAAAACTAGTGGGTCAAAGAACAAATCAAAGAAACAATTACTGATTTAATTGAAGGGAATGATAATGAGGAAACCACATATCAAAATCTATGGAATGCAACCAAAGTAGTACTCAGGGGGAAATTTATATCCCTGAGTGCATATATCAACAAATTAGAGAGGAAAGAGGTCATCTTAAAAAACTAGAAAAAGAACAAATTTTAAATCCCCAAATAAAAACCAAACTGGAAATCCTAAAAAGCAAAGGAAAAACTAATAAAATTGAAAGTAAAAGAACTATTGAACTAATAAACAAGACTAGAAGCTGGTGCTTTAAATGTTAGCATTAAGATTCTTTAATCGTCTCCTAACAATCCATTCAGTCTATATAATTAAGCAGTTGTCCCAGATTTATCATCTATCTTTTTAAAATCCTAAACTTTGACATTTGCTGCAGAGAGAATAACTAGGGAAACTAAACTTGTCTTTTAAAAATTAAACTTTGTATTATTTTAGGGGGAGAAAAAAGAATGGTTTGCTAATTAACTTTGCTGAAAATGACAAGCATTTCTTCTTTCATGTTCTATTAATATAATTTAATTGGATTGTGTCAACTTGGAGAGGGGTCTCTAGTTAGACCACCCTAGTGAACTGTTTTTGTTCTTCTTGTTTCAAATAAGTTTATAAGTGACTTAGAAGTACATGCTTATCAAATTTAGCAAGGACATAGAAAAACAGAATCAAGCTATAAAAAACAATAGGCTAAGAATGATAAACTAAGTCCAACATAAAATTCAGTAGAGTTAAATATAAAGTCCTATGTTTGGAATCAAAAAATCAACCTCATAAAGAAGAGCTACCTAAAAACACTTCATGTGAAAAAGACAATGATGGGGGTTTATTTTGGAAATTTAAAAGAATAAGGTATATGGCATGACAGCAAAAATAATCTGATCTAGTCTACATTTTTAAAAAGCACAGTTAACTGAACAATGGAGGTGATGATTGCTTCAGTATTTTTGTAGTATTGTTACATTCTGGGTGCCATATTTTAGGAAGTATTTTTAAAAGCCAGAGCATGTCCAGTAAAGTACAAACAGATATCATGTGTGCCAAAACATTCATAGTAGCACTTTTAGAGTAACAAAGAAGTAGAAATAAAATAGGTACCCATCAATTGGAAATTGCTAAACAATTTGTGTTATGTGAATGTAATGGAATATCTATTATGGCACTGTAAGACAAAACAAATATGAATTCAAAGAATAGTTATATAGGATAATAGATTTAGAGCTGGAAGAGTCCTTCAAGGTCATCCAGTCCACCCCTCATTTTAGAACTTTAGAACTAAGAAAATTGAGGCACAAAGAAGTGAAGTGACTTTTTCAAAGTCACAAGATAGGAAGTAGCCAACCCAAGTCCTCAGACCCCCAAATCCAACATTCTTAATATTTTCTCACGTTGGATCTTATGATCTTGCAGTAAGAAGAAACAGGAAAACCACACACACAATGATTAAAACAATGTAAATGAAAAGAATGAAAATGTCAACTGAATGCTATATAATTATAAATGACAAAGCTTGGCCCTAGAGAAAAGTTGAAAAAATGTACCTCTCTCCTTCGTTTGTACAAGTGGGAGAGACCTCATGTGGAATGTTGTATATATACATCTAGATGTTTAATTTGGGGGGGGGGGGTTGGTTGAATTGTTCTTTTTTTCTTTCTTTTTAGAATTCTTTGATGCATGCAGTGGCTTGCAAGAAAGGATTAAGGGATTTCCAAATAATAGAAAAACCTATTAATAAAAATAAGTTCAAAAAATTTTAGATTTTCTCTCAGTGGATCTCTTTGTAATCTTTTATTTGAGGAAAGTAAAAGGTTCTCAGTGTTAAGTAGAAATGTGTTAATGAATAATGTGTATCTCCATACTTCTATAGTGCAAAATCAAGGAGATGAAAAAGAGGAACATCTCTCATTGTGAATACAGTGAGTGGTAATTTTATCTCCATTCATATGTACCTTTGGAAGTCTTGATGAAATTTTCATTTCCACCCCCCATATAATAATTAGTAGGGAGTCTCCCTGAAATTATCCCAGCATTTTGTGTGTTTATTTATGGGGAGGCTAGGAGGAAATAATTTCTAAGAAAGGGTGATGAAATAATAATGAGTAAACGCCTATCTCCTCAATTCTGAATAAGCAATTAGGTACTCTTATCCCTGGGAGTAACCAAAAGTTCATGGCATACAATAAATGTACAGGGATTAGGATGCAGGTATAGCCTGTTTTCCATTCATCTATGGATTCACATAGATTAGGGTTCAATTCAAGGCTGTATTTTGGATAATTATATTATCAATTGTTTTTAGAGAATTAAAATTTTTTACCTAGTTTCCTGAAAACTTTTTTAAAAATTAAAACCCTTACTTTCCATCTTAGAATCAATACTGTGTATTGGTTCCAAGGCCAAAGAGTGGTAAGGGCTATTCAGTGGGGGTTAAGTGACTTAGTACCCAGGGTCACACGGCTAGGAAGTATCCGAGGCTAGATTTGAACCCCGGACACCCTGTTTCTGGGCCTTGCTCTTGATCCACTGAGCTACCTAGCTGCCCTCTCCTGAAAACTTTAGAGGTCCTATAAATTCAGATCACCATTTATTAAAATAATAGGAAAGAACTATACATTGAAATAATAAAAAATTGTTTTCATTAAGACCAACTTGCAAAGCAACTGAAAAAAAGTCACTCCTTCCATATGTGAATATAAATTCTTCAATTCCAACATGGGAAAAATAGCTTGGGAAAAGGACCTTGCTGAGATTCACAGCTCTGAAATGAAATGGAAAAAAGTGCCTCTGTCTCTTTCTGTCTCCATCATTCTTTCTTTGCCTCTTCCTCTTGCATCTTTTCCTTTTTCTTCTCCTTCCTTTCCCCCTCTCCCCCTCCCCATCCTTCTCTCTATCCTTTTCTTGCTTTCTTTCTGTCTCTTTCTCTGTTCCTTCTGTCTTTCTTTGAAACTAGAATGAGATGGGTTACACCGTTAAATATTTGTTTCTGACATTACTGCTTGATTTGACAAAACTGTATTTGCCCATATTATACATCTCTGTCTTATTTCTCCTACCACGAGAGTCCCAGGAACATATTAAGACTCCCAGGTTCTTGAACATCACCATTTCAGTTTTAGAAATTCCCTCATTTAACATCCTTAGCCAATGCTTCTCTTCCTGGAACATTCCTTCCAGTTTCCTCCCATGATATAGTTACCTGGCATCATAGTCCCACTCATGTGAAACAGAGCCCTGGGGACTTTTCCCAAATCACTCTGTAAGTGTAGGTAGTTTGGGAATGCAGTCTATTTGCCATCTTGAGCAAGCCTGTTAGATCTTCTCCTCTTTGTCCAAAAAAAAGTTGCTGTTCCAGCAAATCACACTGGATATACTTGTACAACCTGAGGCCCACATCTTAAAATATCCAATAATGTGCATACAGTGTTGCAAGCTTATAGGTGATGTGTAAGTATTTTGTAGATAATGTCACAGACCAAGTAACAGTAGACCAAATAATCTCCATTAGTAGGAGTCTTTGGAATCCTATTTACATTTCTTGTGCAACCAGTCTCTATATAGTGCCAGAGAGTTTAGTCCTGATAACTGGACTGCTTCTGGTTCTCAAAGACATACCCATAGGTAGGATTTTTAAAAGCCCTTTAAATGTTGGCATCATAGTTTTTCACAAATTTCTAGTAGTAGTAATGTGCCATAGAAACTCCTCAAGTGAGGGCAGCTAAGTAGTTCAGTGACTGAGCACCAGCTCTGGAGACAGGATGTCCTGGGTTCAAATGTGGCCTCAGACACTTCCTGGCTGTGTGACCCTGGGCAAGTCACTTAACCCTCATTGCCCAGCCCTTACCACTCTTCTACCTTAGAACAATACACAGTTTTGATTCTAAGACAGAAGGTAAGGGTTTAAAAAAAAAAAAGACCAAAAGAAACTCTTCCAGCTCCCAGTGATTATAGCCAGAGTGAATGACTCTGGAGGGAGTACCCTACCTGTTCAGAGACCATTCTCACTCATATGCTTGACCAAGTTGCTAAAAAATTGGTATTTTCAATTGGCAACTTGAGAACTATATCTCCTTGCTTATCAGATCCTTCTAGCAGTTTTTCTTCATAACTTTACATCTTTTCAGAGAGGATAAGATCATCCAGATACATTATGTCGTGAGAAATGACCAGCATGAAGAATTCACAGAAACACAGTAAGATTTAAGTAAACTGAACCAAAGTGAAATAGGCAGAATCAAAATATTATATTCAGTGACAACAATATAAATGAAAAAAGATCATGAATAGGAAGTGGAACTCTGAGCAAATGAAAAACCATGATGAGTGAGTAAGTATATGAATGAATGAACGACAAAACATTTAAGGACCTGCTATGAGAAAAAACATTACCAAACACAGAATACAAGTAGAAAAGTAAATAAATTTTAAAAAATAATAATAAATAATTATAGATAAATAATAAAATAGAAAACAAGATAGTATCTGTTCTCAAGGAGCTCACATTCTAATGGGGGGTGGGGGTGGGAATCACACACAGAGGTTTCTGGTTTCAAGTTATGATTAAAATTCTCTGGAGGCCATATCTTCATTTATAATTATTTATTAAATAATAAAAAACATGTCAGAAAAACATAAGGCCCTAGCCACCTGTGGCTGGCAGTTTTCTTAGCCTCTTTCTCCCTTCACAGGATGAGCCAACTCCAAGCCAATGAGCTTCCAAGGGAAGAGAGAGATTTCCTCTCCTTTCTGCCAACTTATGCTCTTTTTGATTTCCCTTTTTCAAATCTCTTTGATTGAAGGACTCTGAATTCAGTTAGAACAAGAGATCTCCTAGAGTCACCACCAAATCCATTTGGTTTCTCTGGAGGTGGATAATATCTTCTGTCATAAGCCTTTCAGGATTGACCCAGATCATTGCATTGCTGAGAGCAGCCAAGTTTTCACAGTTGATCATTCCACAATGTTACTGTTATTGTGCACAATGTTTGCCTGGTTCTGCTCATTTCACCCTGCATCAGTTCATGAAGATCTTTCCAGCCTTTTCTGAAATAATCTTGTTCAGCATTTCTTTTTTTTTTTTTTTTTAAACCCTTATCTTCTGTCTTGGAGCCTATTGGCTCCAAGGCAGAAGAGTGTTAAGGGCTAGGCAATGGGGGTTAAGGGTCACACAGCTGGGAAGTGTTTGAGGTCAGATTTGAACCTAGGACCTCCCATCTCTAGGCCTGGCTCTCCATCCACTGAGCCACCCATCTGCCCCCTTGTTCATCATTTCTTACAGCACAATATTATTCCATCATCAACATATAATACAATTTGTTCAGCCATTCCCCAATTGATGGACACCCCTCAATTTCCAATTCTTTGTCGCCACAAAAAGATCTGCACAGTTTCGGTCTTGAAATCAAACTTTTTTTTCCCCTTTAAAGTCCAGAGACTTTGGGGTGCAAAAAGGGGTTCAGAATATTATTAACTTTCCACAAAGTTCAATAGAAAGGCCTCAAGGTCTATAACATGAAGCAGCAAAGCAAATGGTGATATATCTTTTTTAATTTCATTTCCAATGATAAAACTGTATCTGTTTCTGATGAGCCATTTGACAGTGCCAAGGACTTTTGTCTGGAGAATGTTCTTTTCCAGATCTTCAGTAGCTGTGAATGCTAAGGAGGCAGAGGCTGTATGAGAAGCAGGTCCTAGGCCATATCTTACCCTTTGTTGTAACTGTTGGCGCTGGTCTGAAAGCAGAGCTGGTAATATGGGTACTTCTAGGATTCTTGGGCTTCTAGGATGAAGTCCAAGACTGTCTTCATCAAAGTCTAAAGGTAGGTACTGGCAGTGATTTGATTTGCTGGATCTACTGTGTCTCCTGTTTCTTCCTCAGAATCTTGAAGAACCACCACCTTTCTTTCTTTTCTTTTTTAATTAATAAACTCTTACCTTTCATCTTAGAACCAATACTATATGTTGGTTCCAAGGCAGAAGAGTGGTAAGGGCTAGGCAATGGGGTTTTGGTGACTTGCCTAGGGTCACACAGCTAGGAAGTACCTGAGGCCAGATTTGAACCTAGGACTTGCCATCTCTAGGCTTGGATCTCAATTTGCTGAGCTACCCAGGTGTTTCCAGCTATCTCTTTTCTAATGACAGTCACAGAGACTACTTAGTTGGAGTGTTATGTTGCCCTACAGCCTTATCACCTCTCACCTAGCCTAACTTGACAAACCTCTTAACTGAACTCCTAGATTCTGATCTCTTCTTCCTTCCCACATGACTACCAGAATAATCACCTTAAAGCACAAGTCTGACCATATCACTCTCAGGCTCCTCTAAGAGAAAAATACCTCACCTTCACTTAAGAGTCCTTAGCAACCTGGTCCCAGGCTTCTTTCCTGGGCTTGTTGTTCAACATTCTCTTGTAGAATTCTGCATTTCAGCCAGTCTAGCCTTACTTTTTCCCATATAGCATTCTACATCCTGTTTTGGTGCTTATGTATTTGCTTTTCCCTATTTTTGGAATACCCTGGCCTTTCACCTCTGCCTTTTGGAATTCCTGACTTCCTTCTAACCTCATCTCATGAAGCACCTCATGTAGGAAGCCTCTTTTGAATCCTCTAATGTTTAATGTTATAAACTGCTCATTTTACACACACGCATACACACAAATCTGTTTATAGATTTTTATCCTTTTTGTAGAATATAATGTCTTCATAGACAGGGGATTTTCTTTCTCTCTCTCTTTTTTTTTTTACTCTTACTTTCTATCTTAGTAACAACTCTAAGATAGATGGGCAAGGACTAGGCAATGGGAGTTAAGTGACTTGCCCAGGATCCCATAGCTAGGAAGTATCTGAGGTCACATCTAAACCCAAGACCTCCTGACTCCAGGCCTGGTATTCTATCCACTAAGTCCCTTAGCTGTCCCTTAGGATTTTCTTTCATGTCATCTTTGTATGCATAGTTTCATGACCAACAAGATGGAGGACTACATATTTTTTTCTTATCTTTATGGCTTCTCTAACCTCCAAAAAAAAGAAGTGTTGCGCAATAAGGAATTATAGCTGTCTACACAATTTAAGACAACAAAATCTCTAAGGAGTTAGTCACCCAACACACTAACAACTAAGAAGGCTGAACTCTAATTCTAATGGGCTCTTTTGGAGCTCTGAAAGGTCTGTATAAGCCAACTCACCAACTTACAACAAAACTCAACTCTATTTTCTTCCCCTGTGCCATGAAACCAGATGCTTGATTTAACTAACTAGGATGTCAATTTAGCAACACAGTTGCTTCAAACAGCGCTCAGGCAGATAACTAAGGAACAGAGACAAAGGAACAGGTCACCAGCACTCGTGGGGAGATTTCATTAACCTTAAGCAAATGGAACTGCCATAGAGACAAGTTCTGTCTCTCCAGAAGTCACCTTTGGAAGAGACTGAGGCTGATGAAAAAGTGAATTCTTGGGGGCAGGCAGTTGAGTGGCTCAGTGGATAGAGAGCCAGACCTGGAGATGTGAAGGCCTGCTTTTAAATTTGGCTTCAGACATTTCCTAGTTATGTGACCCTGGACAAGTTACTTGACCTCCATTGCCTAGCCCTTACTATTCTTCTGCCATGGAACCTATACTTAGTATTGATTCTAAGATGGAAGGTAAGGAATTTTTATTTTCTTTCTTTCTTTTTTTTTTTTTTTTAAAGTAAATTCCCTACTGTGGGAATAGGTTGTGATAGCTTTGTGGTCTTGCCCTTGGATATCCACCACTAAAGAAAGAGTCAGAAATTGAGCAATAACATAATATAATGGAAAAAGGCAGTTACCAAAAAAATCTAAGAAGAAAGAAAACGTAGTTGAAGATTTGTAGCACAAAAAGCTAAACAGGGAAGATATTAATAACAGAAGGGAACATGGCCTCCAGATCATTTAAATGAATCCAGACATCTATGAATAAATATTGCAAGGCAAAGGAAAATGAATCAACACTTGATGAGGCAGAGATTGTTGTGGATTCCCAAAGGAGCATGGTACCACAGGAGGATGTTGCTAAATGGTTTATTGGAGAAACAGCCATAATAAAAGCAGAATTTGACTTGTACAGCAGAAATAATGGCAGATTTGAAAAAAAAAAAAAGAATCCATGTTGGCAGATCTCTAGCAAAGAAACAAAAGGGAAACAATTTAGTTGGAATGCAAGGACATTTAAGTAAAAGACAATAAGGAAGAAGAGAAGCAACTCTAAGGCACACAGTAATTAAACATTTACATAGACAGATTTTGCAAGTGACCAGGAGAAAAACATTTGAATATAAAGGAAAGGACATTCAAATAGCACAAAACTGTTGTATCCACTAAAAACCAAAGGAGGTAATGGAAGAATATTCCAAAGGAGCTCAAGTGGCATAACCTTATGAACTTGAGCTTCAATAAAAAAAAAAAAAAAAAAAAAAAAAAAGCATGGTCAATAAAAAAAGAGTCATCTGAAGAATTTCTACAAAAAATCAGAACTGAGCAAATTATTTGCTTTGCAAACACTTTAGGCAAAAGAAATACAAGAAAGTTAAACAAAGCAACCAAGGAAGATACAGATACTTAAATAAACTATAATCCTACATAAAAGGAAATGCTTCTTAGAATGTTTTAAAATGGGAGTTGGGGGTCAGAACAAGCCTTCAATATAAGCATTTTTAATAAGACTTTGAAGTGTTAGTGGGCCAGGGTCACACTTCTCAAACTTTGTATTCTAGTCTAAATAATTTCCTTGATTCCTATGATCCCAGGAACATGCCAGAACTTCTGGATTCCAGAGTGTGGGTATTGCAGTTTAAGAGACCTCCTTACATAGGTCCTGCACATTAGGTTTTCCTCTTCTTTTTGCCTTTCACTTTGTCAACCTTTAACACAGTCACTCATTGCTTTAGATACACATTTTAATGGGAAATGAAGTGTGGAATTTTTTTCAGTTCAGAAATTTATTTTGATTTTTTTCCCAATTACATATAGAAACAATTTTTAACATTTGCAACATTGGGATTTTGTACTTAAACTTTTTTTATTCATATCTTTTACTTTTTTATTGCCTAGATTTTCTCTTGTATCTCCCTTTCTCCTTTGAGGAGACTTTTTTTATAACCAAAAAAAAATTTTAAGAGAAAGGAAAGAAATTAACTGAAACCAACCAACACATTGAAAAAAAAATCTGACTTTATTTGCAATGTTCCACACCTATGGTTCTTGATCTCTACAAACTAGTGCAAGAAATTCTTTTTTATATCTCTTCTGTGGGGCCAAGTTTATTCTTTATAATTTCATGATGTTGAGTTTTAATTGTTTTGTGAAGGTTATTTCCTTTTACACTGCTGTAGTCCTTATACATATTATTTTCCTGGCTCTACTTCATTTTGTATTAGTTCATGTAAGTTATTGCATGCTTCTCTGTATTCATCGTGTTTAGCATTTCCTAGAGCACAGTAATATTCCATTATATGATGGGCATTTATTTTGTTTCCAGTTCTTTGCTGCCATACAAAGTGCAGCAATAAATATTTTAGCTAATTATGAAGGTGAGGGGTTTTTGTTGTTGTTGTTGTTGTAGTTGTTAATGGTCTCCTTGTGATGCATGCTTTGGACCAAAGATTTTGGACACTTAAATTTCATAATCCCAAATTGCTTTCTAGAGTGATATTACTAATTCACAGTTCCACCAACAATGTATTCATGTCTGTTTCCCACCTTAGCCACTTGCTAATAGAAGAACTATAATAAAACAATAGGCTTGGAAATCAGGAACCATCAGATCATAGTCATTTTTTTAAGTCATAAAAAGTAAAAAAATATATATGTATATATAATACCCTTGCACCAATATTTCAGGATCTCTGTCTCTACCTCTTCTGTCAAAGTGAGCCAGATGGCTCAGTGGATAGAGAGCCAGGACTAGAGTTGAGAGGACCTAGGTTCAAATTGGCCTCAGCCATTTCCTAGCTATGTGACCCTGGGCAAGACACAACCCAGATTGGTTAGCACTTAGTGCTTTTCTGCCTTCAAACCAATACTTGTAAGAATTCTAAGACAGAAGGTAAGGGTTTAAAAAAATAGGGTGGCTTCCCAGCTTCTTGTTGTTCGGCTTGTTTGATTCTTTGTGACCTCATGGATCATTGGTAGCTGTGGAGTTTTCTTGGCAAGGAAACAGAAGTAGTTTGCCATTTCCTTCTCCAGTAGAGCCTTTTGTGAGGGAATTAGAGGTTAAGTGACTTGTCCAGGGTCTTTCAGCTAGGAAATGTCTGAGGTTAGAATTGAACTCAGGTCTTCCTGACTCCAACCCCAGTGCTCTTAATCCCTGAGCCACAGCTATCCATATATTCCTACAACTGAGGACACATCTCATAAAGCTTGCCCCAGATATAGCTTCTAAGTTGTCCTGCATGCAAAAACTCCTAGCTAAAGTTCCAGACCTTCAATGTTCATCAGGTAGAGGAAGGGAAGACTCTCCCCAATCTAATCCACCCTCCTCAAGGCTATTAAAATGATAATTCAAAAATGTAGGTCTGACTATGTCACCCATCATCCCCGTACTCAATAAACTCTAATAGCATCCTCTTAACTATAGGAACAAGTATGAAAACTGCTATTTGGCATTTAAAACTCTTCATAACCTCATTCCTCCTAATTTTTTTAGTCTCTTGACATGTTACTCACTTTCTCACACTTTGCAATCCAAGTCTACTGGATTCCTTTCCCAGGATGCTCCTACCTCTTTGCTTTTTTACTGGTTGTCTTCTATGCCAGGAATGCTCTCTCCCCTAATTTCTGCTCCCTGAAATCCCTGGGTTCCTTTAAGACTCAGCTCAAGCCACTATCTTCTCCAGAAATCTGTCCCTTTTCTTCCCTGGATGAGTCCTTTTCCCTCGAATGTTACCTTCCATCTATTCTGTATTTCCCAGGTATATAATCATTTATATTGTCCCACAAGTTCCTAGAGAGCAGGGACTGTTTTGGCTTTTTCTTTTTTATATACCCACCTGCTTAACACAGCTGCCTGCACAATGTTGAACTGGAAAAAACACAGAACTACTAAATAGTCAGAAAAACCACATCTTTAATTAAGGAGAGGGGTTTGGCATAATTTCTCTCAGGCCTCCACACAGGGTTGCAAGCCACAAACCCATAAAGAGCCCCGAGACTCTGACTACTCTGGCCACTAACCCCTGGGAACATAAACCATAGGAGACTGACAGATCCAAAGAAGAGAAATTGGGGGACTTATATACTATTTAGAGGTCTGAGGAGATGAGTGTGTGTGTGTGTCTGTATATGTGAGGGATAGGGATAGGGAGTGGGGGGAAGAGGGGAGAGAAGAAGACAGACAGAGAGAGAGAGAGAGAGAGAGAGAGAGAGAGAGAGAGAGAGAGAATGAATAGTTGATTGACTTTACAATACAGTGGCTACAAAGAAAATGAAGAGCTCTAGACATGGTTATCAGCCAACAAGGGCTGGGCTACCTTGGTAAAGGATTTTGGCACAAAGGGAGAAACTACTGGGACCAAAAGGATATTTAACATCTGATTGGATAACTCCACCTAAACTACTTTAAGGTCTATGTTAAACCTAAACTTCTGAAATTGGGGTTTCCCTCAAGGAGAAACTCTCATGTGACAAGGTCAAACCTGAGGTCTTCAACTCTCAAGCTAACTAAAGTGGGGGGGGGGTATCAGATTCCACGTGGCTATAAGTTTAGGGGTTTCTAGATTCCATGTTGACAACATAAATATTTATTAATTTAATTGATTGACAAGATAATAAAGTACTTTGCAGGCCTTAGAGTAGAGCTATCATTATGAAAACCGCAAAGCTGACCAAAATGTCAGCATCATTTATTGTCTGATCTAATTTTAACTCTGATAGTCAGTTCCATATTCCCATAGTGAAAAAGGACTAAAGTCTCTTATCCCTTATCACTGAGGATTCAGATCTCATCAAAGCATTTGAGCTGGGTGGAATGAAACTGATACACTTTAATCATATTGTAAAGCATCTCTATTTTCAGTTTTCTAGGAGGTACCTTTCCCTAGTATTAGTTACAAATATACAAAATCAACTTGTGGATATCATTTTATTTGCAGATTGTTTGACTCTGTATTCATAGAGAAATACATTGTACAGCTTTAATTGTTTAATTTATTAATATATGCACTCAGGGTAAGTGACCTATTTAGAAAGTCCAAAGCTTTGCTGCAGAGCTATTAAACTGAATATTCAAAGAAGGTTTAGGATGAAAAAGAGAACATCTACATAATTTTATACAGCAGGTTTTGTTTGTTGAAAATGATAGATTTCTATGGTTTTGTCACCCCTGTCCTTTGGAGTATTTTGTAAAAAACAGCATTTATTTTAAAATAGATTCAGGTTAAAAAAAAAAAAAAGATAACCTGAAGAACTAGAACTAAGGTCACTTGAAACCCAACAGATAAGAGCCAGAGAAATGCAAACTACTCCCTTTTATCCCCTTCCGATATTAACTAGAGCTACCTTGCTATAAACAGCCACTTTTGGGGATGGAGAGAAGGGTTGGGATGGGGTGGTGAGAAAAAGTAGCATTCTAAATCCTGCTTTGATATTAGAAATTCCATACATAGCACTTTGCCCACTGCTAACTTCCATTCACAGTAGCAAATTGGGTACCAAGAGGGTGATGTTTCTCCTCTCAGGATTCTAGAGCTAACCCTAAGAGGTTTTTATTTTTTGTTTTGTTTTGTTAAAACCCTTACCTTATGTCTTAGAATTAATACTGTGTATCAGTTCCAAGATGGAAGAGTGGTAAGGGCTAGGCAATGGGGGTTAAGTGATTTGTCCAGGGTCATAGAGCTAGGAAGTAGTCTAAGGTCGGATTTGAACCTAGGACTTCCAGTAATCTCTAGGCCTGGCTTTCAATCAACTGAGTCACCTAGGTTGAAGGGTTTAAAATATAAGGAATCATGAGGGTATTAAACATATTTACTTGATCATTTAAAAAAATTTAGTGATAAAAAAGGCAAATTCTTTCCCTACCCTTTCCTCTCTCCATCACCCTTTCCTTCACCTCACCTCTCTGGGAAAAATTCCACTCTGGGAAAAATCTCATCAGATTTTTGTCTCCCTCTCTGTATCCCACTCTGTATATGTTCGCAATCACTCATATTCATGTTAGATAGCCATCTAAGCAATTAAAAAAATAACAGCTTCAAATAGCTTAGAAATAAAACTGAAAAATTTAAATGAACAAAATTACCAAATATTAGATAAACCTCTCTCAACATATGGGAGCTCACCTCAGATTACTTGTCCTCCAGCATGCTGGTCCCCTTCTCCCATTGTTGAGTTCATTCCAGGAAACCTCCATTTTAGAGACTGATTAATGCCAGCCATACTTCATTCCTTTCAAGTTATTCTTTTGACTCTCCATTCCACACCATCACACCCCCAATAGGTATCTTCTTTCTCTCCACCAGCACCCCATCTCCTTTTAATATGTAGTCTTACCCTATTAGAATGTAATTTCTTTGAAGGCAGGGACCATCTTTCTTTTTGTTTCTATTTGTATCTCCAGTATTTAGCACATTACCTGATATTTAATAAATAAAACATCTAATAAATGTAGTCTTGCCCCTGTCATGCTTTGTGAGTGGGATGGGACAACAAACAATACAAGACTTCCTTCCCAACACACCCCTTCTCCAGCTCCCACTGTAAGAGAAACAGGAAGTGAATGGAGAACATGTAAAGAAAAAGCAATTTCCTCTCTGAGGATAGAGAAGGGAAGAAAAGTATTATGGTCTCAGTTTGGACACCTCACCGACTCCATAATGACTTGCTTTTACCCAGACCCACCTCAGATCATTGCCTTGACTCTGTTCTAGTCTTGCCTTCTTCACCTGGTCACTACCTCAGGTCAGTCTTAGCCTCCTTCCTCCCCTCACCCTTTTGTTTCTCTATCTGCCCATCTGCCTTACAAGCAAGCAGGGAAGAGTCCTATCCATCATGGATGTCAGCCTACAGGGACTTTCCAAGCAGTCCTCCTTTTCCTTCATTAGTTTGTCTACCACCTAGGCTTCTGGGACAATTTGGAACACTCCTTCTATCTGAATGCCAAGCTAGCCTTCAGGAAATTTGTACATGCACAATATTTAATGGAGTGAGTAAATTTAATTGATTCCCCTTTCTTGTAATGCTGGTCCAGGATAAGATCAAGGGGCTACTGCAGGATAAAGTCTTTAGAATGCATATTTGGAACTCAGAAAGCAAATTCACTTATAAAAGTTCCTTTAAGGTCAAAAGCCATGGTAACTTGGGAAACTCTGAATAATGCTTGACCTCCCATTGTCCAACACTCCTGAGCCTCTAGGTCTCCATGGGAACAACTCTAGGAGAGAGCCATTCTGTGCCAAGGCGAGGTCTACATTCCAAAAATTTCATACACACTAAGGAGAAATATTTACTTTCTGAGTTTCAAATGTGTGTTCTATGGATTTCATCCTGACACAGCCCCTTACTCTATTCCCAACCAGCATAAGGAGAAGGGGTAGATCAATGTAATTTACTCATGACTTTAAATACTGGGCATCTCTAGACTCCAGAAAGCTAGCTCAGCATTCAGAGCACAATGAGTATTCTATATTGCCCCAGGAATGTTCTTCTGCTACACAGTCTTTTCCCTATTACTGTCTAGTCAGTCCTTCAGACATGTTGATTATGATAATAAGTTAGCTTAAAACATTTCCTTAACTTCCTTTCCCTGCAAAAATGGAGGAAAAAATAACAGGAAACCACTTCACTGAATATAATAAAAAGGAATATTATAAATATTTATTCCTTTCAGCACAAGTGGGCAGTCATTTGAAGTGCTATCAGCAATTTCTTTTGTCAGTCAAAAGAAGCCAAGATTCTCCTCTTCACCTCCAGAGAGAGAATTGATGAGCTCTGAGTGCAGATTGCACCATATATATTTTTTGTTTTGCTTTTTCTTTTTGCAACATGGCTAAGGTGGAAATATATTTGGCATGACTTCATGTGTATGAGTTTTATATTTCTTTCTCGATACATGGGGGAGGGAAAGATTCTTTTAAACCATTATCTTCTGTCTTCATGTATCTTCAGTGACATTTTCTCAATCCTTATTCTTCTTGACCTCACTACAGTCTTTGACGCTGTTGATCACTTTCTCCTCTTTGATACTCCCCTTTCTCTAGGTTTTCAGGACACCACTTACTCCTGATTTTTTTCCTACCTATTTGACCACTCACTACTCTGTCTTCTTTGCTGCATTCTTCTCCAGATTGTTCCCTCAAACTGTAGGTATCCCTCAAGGTTCTGTCCTGGATCCTCTTCGCTTTTCCTTCTAATCAGTTTCCATCTCTATGCTGATGATTCTTAGATCTGCCTTTCCTGCTCTAATCTCTCAGTGGACCTTCAATCTTGCAAATCTGACTGCCTTTCACAAATCACAAACTAGATGTCCAATAGACATCTTAAATTCAACATGGCTGAAATGGAACTCTTTATCTTTCCTTGGAAGCTTCCCCCAAGGCTGCCCCCCTCCCGCCCCACTTCCCTGTTATTATAAAAAAGAACACCATTTGGCAAAGAATCAGAAACTGAGGGGATATTCATCAGTTGGGGAATGGTTGAAAAAGCTATGGTATATGATTGTAATGGAATATTATTGTGCCATAAGAAATGATGAGAAGAGTGACAAGTAAAACCTGGAAAGAGCTACATGATCTGATGCAAAATGAAGTGAGTAGAACCAAGGGACTATTGTAACAGTAACAGCAATATTATTAGCAATACGGTGATCTAAGATAGTCCTCAAGGATTCATTATGGAAAATGTCATCCGCTTCCAGAGAAAGAATTGATGGAGTCTAAATGCAAACCAAGTCATACTAAATTTCACTTTATTTCTTTACTTTTCTTTCATTTGTTCAAGATCTCTTTCATAAAATGACTAATATGGAAAGTCGTTTTATACTATTACACATGTAAAATTAAAAAAAAAGAGAGCACATCATTTTCCCAATCCCTCCTACATAACCCCAGGAGTCATCTCCATTAACTTTTACTCCAGCCCCACCCAAACTGTTGCCTAGTTCTGCTATTTCACATTTGCAACATCTTTCAAATATATCATTTCTCTACTCTATGCTGCTCATCACCTCACTATTGCAATAACCTGCTGGTGGGTCTGCTTGCCTCAGGTCTCTTCCCAGACCTCTCTATCCTCCAATCAGTCAGCAAAATAATTTTCCTAAAGTATAGGTGTGATCATATCACCATCTCCCCTATTTAGTAAACTTCAGTACCAAGTACAAAATGCTCTGCTTAACTTTCAAAGTCTTTTTTAAGTTAGGGCTCCCCACCTTTCTAATTTTTTTATGCCTCCTTACTCCCTACTTTATATTCTTCCATCAGTGACCCTGGCCTCCTAGCTCTTCCAAGAATTCATTCCTTCTCTCCATTCTGGGCATTTTCTCTGGTAGTTCCCCTAGCCTGGAATGCTTTTTATGAGAGATTTCTATTGACATGTTAATTCAGTGGCCTTCCAGGTGCAAGTCATAGACAAAAGGCATTTTTTTCCTTCATTTATTGTTAGGCTAATATCTTGCCTAGTCATGAATCTGATTAAAGAGTCCTTGATAATCTCATTGGACTATCTATCAGTCTGCTTGCAAGCTAGAGGGAGTGTTTCCCTCCTTGTATTTGTTCACTCTGAAGGTGCTAATTGCATGCTTTCTATGACTGAGTAAGCAAACCTCCTATCCTCCAGTCTCACCTCGCTCTACCAGGGGTGCCAACTCATTACTGTTTGTTTTTAACTTTTACCTTTTGTCTTAGAATCAATACTAAGTATTAGGTATAGGGTCCAAAACAGAAGAACAGAAAGAGCTAGGCAACTGGGGATAAATAACTGGCCCAGGGTTACACAGCTAGGAAGTATCTGAGGTCAAATTTGAACACAGGACCGACTATCTCCAAACCTGACTCACTATCCACTGAGCTACCTTCCTGTCCCTCAACTCATTGTTGAAGGATGTGTACATACATGCTCCATTAACTTTGATGCCTGATGAAAAAAAAAAGCATTTCCTTCTTTGATTTCCTTTATTTCAGTGAGTGCTAGTCAAGGACCTTGATGTGAAGGTACTACAAGCTTGAGCCACTCCAGCTCCCTTTCTCAACTTTGTGGTTCAGTTGTGACCTACTCTTTGTGACTTCAGGGACCACAGCACACCAGTACTGTCTGGAGTGGTTTGCTATTTCCTTCTCTAGCTCATTTTACAGATGAGGAAATTGAGGCAAACAAAGTTAAGTGATATGCCTGGGGACATACAGCAAGTAAGTATCTAAGGTCAGATTTGAACTTAGGAAGATGAGTCTTCTTTTTTTTTAAACCCTTACCTTCTGTCTGTATTGACTCTGAGGCAGAAGAATGGTAAGGGTAGGCAATGGGGTCAAGTGACTTGCCCAGGGTCACACAGCTAGGAAGTGTCTGAGGCCGGATTTGAACCTAGAACCTCCCTCTCTAGGCCTGGCTCAATCCACTGAGCTACCCAGCTGCCCGGGGAAGATGAGTCTTCTTGACTCCAAGTCCAGTGCTCTATTCACTATACCACCTAGCTGCCATCTAGCCGCTTCTTTCCTTTCCATAGGCACAGGCAAATAATAACCTCTCTAGGTACCAAGTCCCTTTTTAGGTCCTCGGTGTATGTATAGTGGAGCTTTACTTGAGTTCTATGGCTCCCAATGCCTCAGCCTGGCATTCATTCTCTTGTATGATTATAAATCTATTTCTGACAATAATCCTTAATTTTTCTGGCTCATGTTTGTACCTGACTCATTGAGATTCTAATCTTTCCCCAAATGGATACTTATAAAGAAGTATCCAAAAGAAGTTTGCTTTAAAATCATTAAACTATTTATACTCTTTGACCTTGATACTGCTACTAGGTCTGTGCTGCCAAGAGATCAAAGACAGAGGAAACCGACAAAAAGTATTTATAGCTGCTCTTTTTGTGGTGACAAAGAATTAAAAGCTGAGGAGTGTCCATCATTTGGAGAATGACTGAATGAATGCTATATGCATGTCATGGAATACTATTGAGCTGTAAGAAAGAAATGATAAAAGGGACAGTTTCTGAGAAATCTGGAAAGACTTGTATGAACTAATGCAGAGTGGTGAGGAGAACCCTTTTTATAATACCAACAATATTTTAAAGACTAACAATTTGGAAATATTTTGGAACTCTGACCAACACAGTGACCACGAGACTTATTATGAAGCAAATACCCACTTCTAAACAGAAGTCAGGGTCTCAGAATGCAGCAGATTGGGGCACATAGACATCCACACATTACATGATAATGTACGATTGTGTTTTGCTTAACTGTACCAGACTGTAACAGGTTTTCTTTTTTTCTGGTTTTCTCATTACAGCCCGATGGGGAGAAGGCAAGGTAAGAGCTGGAGAATGCAGATCTGAAAAGTAAGGAAAATTGAATTTTTTAAAAGAGGGAATAGCCAAAAGGATATGTCTAAACATACAGTGTTATTATTTACTAACATTTTATTTTTTAACTCAATTACATTAAAAAAATTTTTTTAATCTTCATTTTCTTTACATTTGATCCAAATTCTTACCTACTCTTCTTCACTTCCCCCAGTAAACAAGCAACCTGAGAGAGATTTTTTACATATGTAATAGTATAAAACATGTTTCCATATTAGTCTTTGTGTGAAAGAAAACTCAAACAAATGAAAGAGAAGTAAGGAAAGAAAGTAAAATATAATATGTCTCAGTCTGCATTTAGACTCCATTAGTTCTTTCTCCAGAGGTATCTGGTATTTTTCATCATGAGACATTGAGGATTTTATTGGATCATTGAAGTACTATATTATCATAGCAAAGTGAAATTTAACAAAAGTCCTGGGTCAAAAGTCTCAAATAGTAGCCATACTCCTAGACAAAAAATCTTGACTGTCTCGACTCACACTAAAGTGAAAAAAAAGAACAATGTTGATTTTTTTTTTAAAAAGCCTTACCTTCTGTCTTAGAACCAATACCTCGTAAGGGCCAGCCAATGGGGATTAAGTGACTTGCCCAGGGTCATACAGCTGGGAAAAATCTGAAGTCAGATTTGAACCTAGGACCTCCTGTCTATAGGTCTGGCTCTCAATCCACTGAGCTACCCAGCTGCCCCCTAGATGTTGATTTTTTAAAACTCAAGTCACATTGAGTTTTTACAAGCCAAGTCAGCAACCAGTTTTTCTAGCCTAATGTTCCCCACACCCATGAAAATGCTATTTTATTTTATCTCCATATTCATTCATTCTTTTTTTTTTTTTTAACCCTTGTACTTCGGTGTATTGTCTCATAGGTGGAAGATTGGTAAGGGTGGGCAATGGGGGTCAAGTGACTTGCCTAGGGTCACACAGCTGGGAAGTGGCTGAGGTCGGGTTTGAACCTAGGACCTCCCGTCTCTAGGCTTGACTCTCACTCCACTGAGCTACCCAGCTGCCCCATATTCATTCATTCTTATAAGTGAATGATCCCATAAAACCCAAACCCCCAAACATATACCCTAATAAACAAGTGATAAATCAGATGTTTTCATCTGCACGAAAATGCTATTTTAAAGAATTATGGTCTAGAACCTCAATTTCAAAACATCAAGGGGAAAGAAAGAAGTCAGTTCAATGCCATCTTGCTGCTGTCTGGTAATTCAGTTGTATGTTTCAGGTTAACTGAAGAGGAGCTGAGGACAAGAGTCATCTCTTGAGTCTTCCTCCCAGGAGCCAATATTAAGTCTAGCATGAAGGAGAGGAGGAGTCTCCTAATCAAAACAGAAAGAAATAGAAAGAGTGACTACCTTGTCCAAGATACACCACCAGCAAAAAGTGTCAGAAAGAAGATGCAATGTTTGATTTCTCTACGGAGTCATTTCTGTAAAGCAGTTTTGAAATACTCTAGTCTGATGGTAGATTGACTCTCAGTTAATCATCAAGCTTTTATTTGTGTATTTATCTTTAAAACTCTTAACTTACATCATAGAATCAATACTGTATATTGGTTCTAAGGCAGGAGGGCAGTAAGGGCTAGGCAATGGGGAGTTAAGTGACTTCCCTAGGGTCACACAACTAGGATGCTTCTAAAGCCAGATTTGAACCTCTGCCTTCAAGGAGCTTCCATTTTATTGGGGGATACTAAATGTGTGTGTGTGTGTGTGTGTATGATTAAATACAAAATATATTCAAAGTATATAGAACCCAATTTGGTTGGGAAAAGGAAGCACCAACAGCTGAAGGTTGCAGGAAGGCGATGTTTGAGCTGAGTTTTGAGTTCTAGGGAATTCTAAGAGAGGAAGTTGAGGAGGAGTGGCCACTCAAGGCATTTCTAAAGGGCTGAAAACAAGGGATAGGATGCCATCCAGTCTAGCTATGCAGCAGGACACCAGGGTTTAGCCAGCACTGGCATTTTGCCATCCTCCTTAATGCTGCACAGAATTCCCACTCCCTGCTCCCAGGGTTACTATTGTTACTGGAGAGGATGTGACTCCCTGCAGTTCAACTCCATTCACCTTATCTGTGACAAGTTGAAGTACCCTCCCCTTTCCCATCACCCCTCAGTTTGTACTAAATCCCTAGATATGGTATATGCTAGAATATTAGCACTCTGAGGGCAGGAACTTTTTTTTTTTTTTTTAAATCTTTTACTTCTGTCTTAGAATGGATACTAGACCTTGGTTCCAAGGTAGAAGAGTAATAAGGGTTAGGCATTTGGGGTTAAGTGACTTGCCCAGGGTCACACAGCTAGAAAGTGTTGGAGGCCAAATAGGAACTCTTTTAAAAAGCTCTATATGGTACATAGTAAAAACAGTATTGTGGAATGATCAACTGTGATAGACTTAGTTACTCTCAGAAATACAATGATCCAGGACAATTCTAAGGGACAAAGGACCTATGACAAAGACTGCTATCCACCTCCAGAGAAAGAACAAAACATAGCATTTTTCACTTTGTATAATTAGAACCTGCTCCTAAATCCCAGCTTCCCATGTTCTTTCTCACATTACATGCTAATGAAGGGAGGATATAAGTTTTGTGTAGCTCCACCCTCTCTCTTTTCTTCACTGAAACATTGCTGTGGAGATAGGGTGAGGTGAGAGGCAGGAGAATTTTACTCAGGCTTTTACTTTTGTTCTTGTATTTTCCCCACTTCAAATGATTATTAATAAACTTTATAAAATATAATACTTAGAGTTATTGGATATTAATTTAAATTTTACAACTTGTTTATTTGGATTTTTGTTTGAAGTTTTGGATTTACAAGATAATTCGCTTACAAAAATGAACAATATGGAAATATGTTTTGCGTGATATAACCTGTATATAACCCAGACTGCTTTGCTTGCCAGCTCTGGGAGTGGGGAAGGAAGGATGGATCATAGAACTTTGGATAACTTAGGTGGAAATTTGTTGTTACATGTAATTGGTAAAAAAAAAAAAATTACATCACATTACAAAAAAGTTGTGTCCCTCGTGTCTGGCACAGTGCCAAGCATAAAGGAAGCACCTAGTAAATTTGTCAGTTGTTTTTTCTATATGAAGAATAGCTAATGGTTTAATTTAGCTAGAATATAGAGTTCACAAAAGAGAGTAATGTATAATGGAGCCATATTGTAAATGGTTTTAAATGCCCAAAAGATGAGTTTTGGTTTGGTCTTAGGGACAAGAGGAAATCCAGGAACATTTCCAGAGGTGGAAGGATGGAATCATACCTCTGCTTTAGGGCTATAATTTTGCCAGCTTTGTAGAGGATAGATTGGAAAGGAAGGGGCCAATTAGGAGGCTATTATCATTCATCTAAGTAGAAGACCTCTGAACTGAGGTGGTTGTGGTGGGAGTTAAGAGAAGGTGGTAGATGTGGAGGCAGAACTGATGAAGCTAGGCTACAGATTGTATGTGGGGGTAAGGAAGAATCAAGAACAGATTATGACTCCCAACTTGTGAGTCTGAAACTAAGGAATTTAGGAAGAGGAATGGGGTGGGTAGAGGAGAGATAATCAAGTTCATTTTGCATGGGGTTTGAGATGCTTATCAGCAGGAGTAGTTCCATGAGCAATTGGTGATGTGGGATTGAAGTTCAGGAGAGAGAAAGGCTGGGTGCATAGGTCTGAGAACTATCTGCAGAAAGTTGATCTTTGAACTCAGGGTAGCTGATAAGATCTCCTAGAGAGGACACAGATTGACCAGAGAGTCTACAGCAGAGTTTTGGTATATCCACAGAGGGAGGCAGTTAGGTGACTCAATGGATAAAGCACAGGACCTGGAGTCAGGAAGATCAGGGGTTCAAATCTGTCCTCAGATGCTTACTAGCTCTGTGACCCTGGGCAAATCATTTAACCCTGTTTGCCTTAATTTACTAGAAAAGGAAATGGCAAACTACTCCAGTAGCTTCAACAAGAAAATCCCACAGACAGTATAATCCATAGGGTCATGAAAAATGAGACACAACTGATTTGATTCAACAACCATAAGGAGCTAGTCCAAGATAATGACCCAGCAAAGGATTACATAGACATAGATGTACAAAATTAGATACAGAGAGAGGTAGAAGGGATTTTCTGGTCCATCTAATCAAGCACATTTTACAGATGAACTGACTCCTCCAAGTATACAGATTTGAGTTAACAAGCATTAGAAGTAGGATTTACCCTCGAGCCCAGATTTGACCCTAGAGCCCTCACTTCAGAGCCAGCAATAATCTTACTCTTATACCATGTTACCTGCTGAGATAAAGAACTGGTCAGAAAGCTAGATAGGGAGCTAAGAAAACCCAACAAGGAAAGACTATCCAGGAGAGTATAGCCAAATGTTAAGCCATTACTTTTAGGCTGAAGGAAGAAGGTTCCTTCCCGATTTACTTTGGAACCTTGAGTGGTAGGGATGCAAAGGAAAAGAAAAGCCTAGTCCATGGTGTTAAAATAGTGGAAATATTTAAATTTAAAAAATATATTAAATAATTTTTGTGCTTCTGTGAAGTATGGAGCAAATGAAAAGACTTTTGGTTATCTTTTTGTTCTCTGCCTCTGTCATAATATTTCTCAAGTACCATCTTGCATTATCTTATTTTATCCTTGGACCTAAGTAAACCTGAATGCAAACAAGGCAAAGGTTACCTTAAAAATGTAAACACAGTCAAACACAGCCTATAATAATCTTCTGATTGTAAAAAAACATAGGATTTTTTTTAACCTTCACCTTCTGTTTTAGTATCAGTTATAAGATAGAAAAGTGACAAGGGCTGGGACCAGGAATTAAATGATTTGCCCAGGGTCAGCTAGGATGTGCCAGAGGTCAAATTTGAACCCAGATCCTCCCTACTCCAAGCCTAGTATTCTATGTTCTACTTAGCTGTCCCTGTAATGTTTTTTTTTTAAACCAACTCATTCTTTTTATTATTTTTTTCAATTACACGTAGAAACAATTTTTTAACAATTGCTTTCTGACCCTTTGCAATCCAAATTCTCTCCCTTACTCTCTCTCCTCCCTCTTTCCCAAGAGGCAAAAAAATCTCGTTATCCTAGTGTCGTCATGTAATATAAATCTTCCTATTCCTTGTGTTGTGAAAGAAAATATATATTGCACACATAGGAAAAAATTCATGAAGGAAATAAGGCAAGAAATAACATGGTTTGATATGCATTCATCCTCTGACAGTGTCTTCTATAGCTGTGGAATAATATGGTTTTGAAGGAATGTTACTAAATTGACTCTGGTCATGAACTTGAAAAGATATCTGCTAGGCATTTGGAGCTTCTTCTAACACAAGTTCCCAGAGTTTTATTTCCTTGTAACTCTTTTGGACATTTGGTTAAATTTCATGTTCCTATACCCAATTGCATGTATTTTTAAAAATGTTTTAATTTATATTTTCTGTTTCTTACTTCACTATAGTATCCCATGTATTCTTCCTTCTCTTCCTTCCAGAGAACTATGCCCTATAACAATAATAGTAATTTAGTATTTTTGGGAGAGGAAAAAAAAAGTCAGTACAACTGATTCATACATTGAAAAACTCCCAAAACATATATCACATTTGTTGACCAGCCAGCTTCACAAGGGGGTAGGCTAAAAGTGGCTTTTCATATCTCTTTATTCCTAGACCTGCTTGATCTTTATCATTTAGTTACATTTACTTTTAATTTTTTGGTGGTGTTCTTTACATTTATATTTTAAATGATTTTGTATATTGTTTTCTTGGCTCTACTTCCATCCTCCCCTATATTCATTACTACATCAGTTCTCACAGTACTATTCCATTACTTACATGTACCACAATTTGTTTAGCCATTCCCTAATTGATGGACATTGACTTTATTTCCAATTTTTAGCTTCCACAAAAAGTGCTTCTATAAATATTTTGAAGTAGGGGGCAGCTGGGTAGCTCAGTGGATTGAGAGTTAGGCCTAGAGATGGGAGGTCCTAGGTTCAAATTGGACCTCAGACACTGCCCAGCTGTGTGACCCTGGGCAAGTCACTTGACCCCCATTGCCCACCCTTAGGACTTTTCCACCAAGGAGCCAATACACAGAAGTTTTCCAAAAATGACTGTACTACAATATAATGATCCAGGACAATTCTGAGGAACTTATGTCAAAGGATGATATCCACCTCCAAAGAGAGAACTGTTGGAGTTTGAATCAAGATCAAAGCATGTGATTTTTCACTTAAGTCTATTTGGATTTTTGTTTTGGGGTTTTAGTTTTCTGTGATTATTCTCTTACAAAAATGAACAATATGTGTGTTATTTAAAATCACTTGGGATACTTGGAACTACATTTCCCGTGATCCCCAACAGGTTTCCTGTTTTGGATTACTTATTCAAGGTGAAGGACAGCTTTAAATAGGGGGAAGTGACTTTGAACTTCCTCTTAGCTACCAGGCGCGGGAAGATACGAAAGGTAAAAATGGCTGAGGCAATGTGAATTCTTACAGGCGCGTGGTCTAATGATTTTATCCCTATCAGCATGGCTTTTATTAAAATACTATCCTCCCCTTTAATCTCGGCCCTCATCATTTTCAATAATGACAGTTTGGCCAACAACATGAGGAGACGGACCCTAAATTTTTTGGATAGCCTGAGAGTATTTAAAATCTTTGCTCGCCATGTGGCTCTGGGACCTGGAGTCTCAGAAACCATATTTTTCTGCTCTGGTTCCTCTCCCTATTTTCCCCAGCCTAGAGGCTGCTTTACAGGGAAGAGAGACAATGATTTTAATTGCAGCTGGGCTGCAAATTCCTTTGCCCAATGCCCTGGGCGTGGTGGCCTTTATGGACACTGATGGACTGCTAGGTTTCCTGCTGTCCTCTGAGGCTGATCTAGTGCCGTGTCACTTCCCTTGATTAAAGAGTGGTTTTATGACTATTTAATAGTTCTGTGTTTTTTAATAAGTTAACATCTATTTCCTCTATACTTTTTAATATCTCTTCTTTTGTGTTCATTTTGTTTATTTGATAATTTTAAAAAATGCATTGTTAATTCTTTTTCTAGTTTGCTAATTTATGATTGAAAGGATCTGATTTCTCACTGAGGATTGTTTTAGCTGTATCCCAGAAATGTTGGTAGCTATTTCATGACTTTTATTTTCTTTTATATAGTTATTGTTTCTATGATTTATTCTTTGAATCACTCAATGTTTATTATTTTATTGTCTACTAAAAGGTTATTTGACACCATCAATAATTTTGGTAACGTATCAGGATATTAAATAATCCTACATGAATCATCAGTATTTTTATATGTTACTTAGAAAGTCTTGCAAGAAGAGATTGTGAGAGATGAAGTTCAGAAAGATGGTAGATTTCTTTCATTGAAGCACTAAGATAGAGTCAAGGAACTCTTCCATCAAAACAAGTTAAGTTTCCTGTTCCCAATCTAAACGTCTTTTCAGATAGATAGGATTGAAACAACTCTTGTTTTGATTGGTTAAAAGGGTATATGATATGTAGATAGAATTGAAACAGTCCTTGTTTTGATTGGATAAAAGGCTTTAGGATATGTGAATAGATAGGATTGAAGCAATTTTTGTGTTGATTAATCAAAATCTTGAATAACTAGGATAATTGGTTTTGTAAATTGCCTGTTTGAATTAGCTAGCTTTCAGTTAAGATTGTAATTCTCAAATAACCAGCCAATGGTGAACAAGGGGAGGGACTATCTTTGTCTTAGGGTCTAGAAAAGAGAAGGCTGCTTACTCCTATACTTTGTACTTGCTAGCTGGCTGTAACATTTATAACACTGGCTGTGAGTACTCATTCTTGGGAGGATGAAATAAAAGAGCCTTTGCCACACTGACACCAAGTTCAAGATTCTTTTGCATAGGTGGTTGTTCCTGTCAAGATAGAAAGAGATAACTCCATTTAAAATAACCATAGAAAGAATAAAACACCCAAGTGTACACTGTCAAAACAAACATAGTGGGGGCAGCTGGGTAGCTCAGTGGATTGAGAGCCAGGCCTAGAGACGGGAGGTCCTAGGTTCAAATCTGGCCTCAGACACTTCCCAGCTGTGTGACCCTGGGCAAGTCACTTGACCCCCATTGCCTACCCTTACCACTCTTCTGCCTTGGAGCCAATACACAGTACTGACTCCAAGACGGAAGGTAAGGGTTTAAAAAAAAAAAAAAAACAAAAAAAAAAAAAAACATAGTAACTATACAAACATAATTGTAAAACACTTTATATAAATAGTCAGAATTAAATAATTGGAGAAATATTAATTGTTCATGGATGGGCAGAGTCAATATAATGAAAATTACACTCCTACCTAAAGTAATCTATTTATTCAATGCCATCCCAGTCAAATTATGAAGAAAGTATCTTATTGAGCTAGAAATAATTATAACAAAATACATTTTGAAGAACAAAAGATCAAGAAGAGCAAAAGAATTAATGAAAAAATATCAAGGAAGTTGGTCTGGCAATACCAGATTTTAAACTGTATTATAAAGCAGTAATTATCAAAACTATCTGGTACTATTTAAGAAATATAAAGGTAGATCAGTAGAACAGAACAGACATACAACAAATAGTAGTAAAAATTTATAGTGACCTTGTATTTGACAAAAATTTTAAATCCACTATGTAAACATGTTAACTTTTTTAAAAAAATAAATATTAATAAATGTTTAAAAAAATGAAAAAAACATGGGGGCATGACAGAAGGTAAGAGCTTAAAAAATATAATAAGGCTCAAAGAATACAGAGGTAAACAGGTTGTGAAATAGGGAAGTGGAGGGTGGAGATAGCGGTAGAAAAAAAGAGAAGAAAATGGGAAGGAGGGGAAGGAGCACAGAATCACTTATGTCTCTGTGGATCTGAGTTGGGAAGTACTGAGTCAGGCTGGACCTGTGACAGTAGGCAGAGTAATCCTGGTGTTGGGCAAGGAGTTTGGGGACCCATATTTATAGGGGTTTGGTGGTGGGGTAAGACTTTCTGAGACTGGAGAGGTCACTTTCTTCTATTACTAGCATTAGATTCCTGTGCATCACTCTCTTCTATCCCTTTGCTAACTTCCTCCCATGCTGATGTTGCCCCACCAAAGCATTCACCTAAAGGTCAGGTGTTGCTGAGTTCTGTTACCTCTATCAGATTTCTGCCTACATTTCCCTAGTGTACATATCTGTAGTCACTCTCTTGCTATCTATTTATTTCTCCTGCATTTCTGATGTTTGGGGAGTTCAGAATAAAATAATCTTTGGTTAGGTTTTCTTTCCAAAATGTTTCCAATTCTTCTTTATTACTGAACCTCCTCCTTTTGTTCTGTATGTTTAGGCTTGGATGGGAGGGATAAGGCACTGTAGGCTGTATCCTGTACTCCAAAGTTCTTTGGAACACATTATTCCACCCCTCCTCTTTTTTCTAATGGGTGTGAAATAGTTTTGTGTTATTTAAATATCCATTCCTTTGTAACTGAAGGTCTTTCTTCTGATGACTGGCAGAACTTGTTGTTTCTTAAATTTAAGCAAAATGTATCTTGGAGTTTCTAGGAACCTGTGAATTCTTTTAATTGGAATTTCATTTTCTGTATTTAGAAGATCTGGACAGTTTTCTTGTTATTTCCTTCATTGTGACATTATAGCAGGGGTCTGCAACCTTTTTGGCCATTAGAGCCATAAATGCTACATTTTTTAAAATGTAATTTCCTGAGAGCCCTACAATATGTTTAACACTGAATACAAGTAAATATGTGCATTTTATGTAAGAACAACACTTTTAAAGTACAATAAGTCTCTGAATTATCTTTAATAATGTTATTATGTGCTAACCAATGATGAATAAAGTACATTAATGTGACTTCTGGTGCTGCATGGTTTTGCTGATTATTAATCAAAATTATTTTGATTATTAATCAAAAAATAAGACTTAATGGGGCACCATAGTACTGATATAACTGCACACATACATATAAAACTCCTTTACACTAAGAAAATTGTTGAAATAAAGAGAGAAAAATTCAGGGAAGAATACTTTTTCCTCTCCCTCTCTCAAGTCAGGCAACAGGAGAAGAAAAAGCTGCCGGCCTGCTGGTTAAGCCATTTGGCCACATAAATTAAGTAGGAGATCAGGAGATTACAGAAAATAACATGATTTGTGTGCAGGCATTAGTAAGTAGTGGGGAGGAGGGTACCTTTTCATGGAAAACTGGCCAGGACACATCACACACATTTCCTGGTACAGGTGTTTATCCTGCCTACTAAATCATTCTGTATCAAATGAAACAACTACTGGGGAGAAATGCTTCTCACTAATGAAGCATATGTAAAGATGTAATGTGACTATAGTTCCCCTTTAAGAGCAGGTAAAAAAGTTAAAAACAATAACAACCCCACAAACAGGGAGTGCAGACCCCATGAAAGCACTGAGATAAAGCCATGTAAATCAGAGGCAGAGGGGTAGAGAATGTAGACAAAAGTGATCAATCACTATACAGAACCCCAAGATGTCAGTAACAGGTGTGGAAAGAGTAAAAGGAGGGCAGAAGGAGGAGCACACAGCACACCTACCATGCCGAACTAAAGACCAGGATTCGTCTCAAGCGGCAATATCAATGAGGGAGCCTTCTATCTTAGAAGATAGTTGTGGGACCAAAAGGATCACGTGACACACGATGTCATGCGTAAACTGTTAGTTACTGTGTCGTGGTTGACTTTATGACTCTTGCAGAAAGAGCCATATCTGGCCCTCAAAAGAGCCAGATATGGCTTGAGAGCCATATGTTGCCAACCCCTGCTCCAGAGGCTATATAGACTTATATTTTTTATATTCAAGATTTTTTTCTTCTTAGAATCTCTTAATTTCAGTTTCAGTCAAAAAATCTCTTATTTTCCATATCACTCACTTCCTCACTAGTTTTCTTCCTCTATTAGTGTGGTTTCCTTAGAGGCTGGGCCTCAGAAGTGTCTCAGCCTTCTTCCATAGTGAGTAATTTCTGGTTTACCAGAATATGTTTCTATCCTACTGACTTTTAGGTAGTTGGAACTGGTCCCAGCTGGGACTCTTTCCTTCAGGCCCCAGGTAGAGTGCTGTGCAGCTCACATCCTCATCTCTCTATGTGATGTACTGTCTTGGTGACCTATATCACTCCCTCCATTCCTCAGTTTTCTGGCCTGGCACTACCAGTTCAGAGTAATGAAGTACTGGTTCTTCTGTGTTGCAATCCCCATGTAGTTCCCAGCAGGCTTTTGCTTCTGAAGGGCTATTGCCAAGCTGGCTGGCTGTTTAGCCCAAAGCAAACTTTCTGTAGATGGGTTCTCCATAGCACTGGAAAGAGGGAGGGGTACCTATGATTTTAATGTAAGCCTCTGATTTGTCCTTGGATCTACTAGTATGGTTTTCCTGCTAGTAGTTCAGAAGTGGAAGAGGGGTTCTGAGTGAGCTCAGGGTGAGTGATGTCACTTCCTAGGTTTTAGGTTTTCTTCTAATTCTTTTTCTTCTCCTACTTTTTTCTTCCTTCCTTCCTCCTTTTTCTTTTTCCTGTCTTTCTTCTAGATTTAGCATCCTAGAATTTAGAGACAAGAAGTTCCTTTAGAGAAGTTTGAGAGATTGTGGGGACTGGAGAAAATGTCTGGTCTACCATCTTGTTGCTCACATGACCCAATAGATTGAATGTATATTAAAAAAATCCTCCTGTCCATGATTCATGATCAATTTCTTCATTCTTGATGCCTCATTCTCTCTTAATGCTTTCCTTGCTTACCTTGCCCCAAGGTGATTAGAAGTAAAAATTCCTTTTCCCTATCTTCCTCCATGTGGCAGTGTACTACTAAATCTCACCTAGAGGATCCTGGAATAAGTCCCAGCAAATCATTGCATTGTCACAGATATCATGGTTGGAAACCCAGGTAAAGATTCTCTAGGTAAATAACGTGTTCTAGCCCTACTCCTATTTCTATAAAATTTAAGAACACTTGAATTTCAAAAAGAAGAACCTTGAATACTACAAAGTAGCTAGTTATAAAGAAATTGATGCTGATGACCTGCTCAGTTCCTCTCTGTTTTTGCTTGTAGGGATTATTAAACTAGGGATTTTATTTTATTATTATTTTATTATTTTATTTTTATTGTCACTCAAAACATATTTCCATATTGGTCACTATTGTAAGAGCAAGGCCAAGGAAGCCAGCCTAACTTACCCACGTGACAATACAGGAGTGTAAGCTGTCTGTGGTCTCAGGAGATGCTTCTTCCTCCAGTTCCAGACGGCAACTGCCCCCACAGGAAGTTCACTCACTTACTTAAAGAGATCATGTCTTTCATCACTTCCTGTGGTCCACCTCTAATTCAAATGGACAAATGGCAGTTTCTACATTGATTTGGACTGCCCAAAGGGCAGTCCCTTATTCTTGATTTGTTACTTATTGTCACGTGTGGGTAACTCGTCTGTCTCCCCTCCCCACTAAGGGAGGTGGGAGTGACATCATTAGCACGCCTGGGTTGAGTAGATTTTTTTACTATTAATGGGATCTGGCTAATTCTATTTACACAATTCATACATAACCCAAACCCCCAAACAAACCCATAAGTACACTGATGAGAATGATGACTCCAACAGTTCTTTCTCTGGAGGTAGATAGCATTCCTTGTCATAAGTCTTTCAGTATTGTCCCAGATCATTGCATTGCTGAGAGTAGCCAAGTTGTCACTTAGTCATCATCCAGTATTGTTGTTATTGTGTACAATGTTCTCCCAGTTCTGCTTATTTTGCTCTGCATCAGTTCCTGCAGATCTTTCCAGCTTTTTCTGTAATCATCTTAATCATTTTATCACTTCTTATAGTACAATAGTATTCAATCACCAAAATGTACCACCATTTGTTCAGCCATTCCCCAGTTGATGGACATACCCTCAATTATCAGTTCTTTGCCACCACAAAAAGAACTGCTATAAGTATTTTTGTTCAATTAGGTCCTTTCCTTTTTTTTTTCTTATCTCTTTGAGATATTCAGTAGTGGTATTACCAGATCAATACCCATACTGGATTTATGCACATAAACTAGGAGTTTTCAAGAAAAAGCAAACAAATTAACTTTTTGAGGAGAGATCTTACAATACTTTTTCTGTGGTTATTAAACAATTTGTGTTGTCAGAGACAATCTGTTGTTTTAGCCTGATTCAAACTCCACTGCACCTAAGCTTTATTATTAAACTTTTTAAAGTTAAAAACAACAACAACAAAAACTGACCTTTTGTCTTAGAATGAGTACTCTGTATTGGTTCCAAGGCAGAAAAGCAGTAAGGGCTATTAGGGGTCGGCAACCTTTTTTGGCCATGAGAGCCATAAACGCCACATTTTTTAAAATGTAATTTCGTGAGAGCCGTACAGTGCTCACAGTGCGCGCTCCTGTAACAGCGCCTGAAAAAAAATTGACTTTATGGCTCCTGCAGAAAGAGCCATATCTGGCCCTCAAAAGAGCAAGATACGGCTCCGAGAGCCATACGTTGCCGACCCCTGTGCTAGATAATGGGGGTTTAAGTGACTTGCCCAGGGTCACACAGCTAGGAAGTGTCTGGGGTCAAATTTGAACCCAGGATCTCTCCTCTCTAAGCCAGCTCTCTATCCCCTGAGACACCTGGATGCTCCCATTATTAAACTTTAAAGGTGGTCCTGCTAAGTCTGTTTCCTGGGGTCTTAAATTCCCGTGAGTTAACAAGATTTAGGTTCAAGTTACCTTTTAATCCAAAAAGCCAGTCATCTAGCTTCTCTGCTAGAAGAAATTGAGAAATATCTTTGCCAGGGGTGCTGTAGTATCTTCATCAAGCACCAGTCTGACTCCTTTAATTCTCAGGTGAGGAACTGGAGGTCCAGAGAGGTTAGGAAACTAGTTCATCACTTTCATTAGTACAAGAATGTCATATCCATTGAGAACACACTCACTTCTCTTTAGGTGTCAGCTTCCTTAGCTGTAAAATGAGGGGTTTAGAGTAATTGATCTAAATGATCTTTAGTCTCTTTGGGTGCTAACATTTTATGAGTCTTCAGGCAGTTCTCTATGCCAATGAAATCACAGTCTGTATCTTATCAGGTGAAATAAAGAACAGGAAGACATATTTCCTTTTTTTCTTTTTTTAATTTTAATTTTAATTTTGAATATTTTCCCATAGACATATTTTCAACAAAGGGGCTTTCCACTATTATTAAAGAGTTCCAATAGAGAAAGGAATGATGAACTGGAGGAATTCCATGTGAAATGGAAAGACCTCCAGGAATTGATGCAGAGTGAGAGGAGCAGAACCAGGAGAACATTGTACAGAGACTGATACACTGTGGCACAATTGAATGTAATGGACTTCTCTACTAGCAGCAATGCAATGATCTAGAACAGTGATGACCCATCCGGTGGGCCAGATACAGCCCCCTGAAATGTTCTATCTAGCCTAGAGACATTATTCCTAATCTGACTAATACAATGAATAGGATATAATTCAATGAAACTTTGAAAGAGTTGCCTTAGAAGCAGACTGACAGATGAGCATTTCCTTTCCTTTGGCTCCCTCTTTAAAAAGTTTGCCCATCACTGATCTAGAACAATTCTGAGGGACTTATGAGAAAGAATGATATGCACATCCAGAGAAAGTAGAAACAGAGAAGAAAAACATGATTGATCACAAGGTTCTATGGGTATGTGATTGGGGGTGTTGAATTTAAATAAAATTTAAAACTCTACTGAAAATATTAATAATATGGAAATAGGTTTTGACCAATGTAAAACCAAGTGGAAATGCTCGTTGTCTCTGGGAGGGGGGAGAGAAGAAGGGAAGGAAATAATATGAATTATGTAACCATGGAAAAACATTTTAAATTAATTTTAAAAAGAGCTCCATCAGAGAATACAAGTTGAATTGTCCTTGAGATGTTCCCATTTATGACGGTTGCCTCAAGTTCCAGAATATTGCAGTATTTCCTGCATAAAGTCCATCTCCTCTCAAAAGAATTTGGTTTAATCTTATCCATAATAGAAGAATCAAGTGGCTGAAGACTGCTGTGACATTAGATGGATGGTGAATGAAGTTTGTTCATTAATACATACATTTTTTTTTAAATATCTATCTGGACTTTATTTCATATTTTTATTTTGTATTTTTTATTGATCTGATTTGATACTATATTCTTTTTTTTTTTTTTAATCCTTGTACTTCGGTGTATTGTCTCATAGGTGGAAGATTGGTAAGGGTGGGCAATGGGGGTCAAGTGACTTGCCCAGGGTCACACAGCTGGGAAGTGGCTGAGGCCAGGTTTGAACCTATGACCTCCTGTCTCTAGGCCTGACTCTCACTCCACTGAGCTACCCAGCTGCCCCCTAATACATACATTTTGAGCAAACACTACAATTGGACTATGAGTTGGGCCTGGGATTGAACAGGAAGAAAGTAGAGAGTGGATTACTGTTAGGAAATAGCACCATTCTCTAATTCAAATTTCTCCCAGAAACAAAGGGCTGTCCTTTTAATATCAACATTATATTGATGTTTTTAGCCATGAAATAAGATAGCCTTTGAAGAATTAAAAATAAGTTTCATCCATAGTACATTGGAAAGACTATGAACAGGTTACAATTACTTCTGGGTCTTGCTTATTTTATCCATTCTACTGATCGACTTATACTTTTAAACTAAATTGCGTTATGATGATGATTTTTTATATTCTTCCTAGAAAAGAATAATTTGAAATCTGGAAGAGTTCTCACTGGTTATCTAGTACTACCCATCCTGGAAAGAAATCCTTCAACAAGTGGTTATCCAGTTCCTATTAGACCTCTGAGGATGGGGAACCCATCATGTCTCTGGGTAGCCCTTTCCTCTTTTGGATAGCATTGACTAGAAGTTTTTCCTGACATCAAATCCAAATTTTCCCCTTTGGAACTTCTATTGATTGCTAGAATAGGGAGTAGCAAGGGCAGCCCTGACTGCATTTCAGGAATTTCGAGAGCTGAGAGGAGGACAGATTGGAGTAGGGAGAGAATTGAGGCACAGAGGGTGATCAGGTTACTGAAATAGTCCAGGCACGAGGTAATGAAAACTGGCACCAGAGTGATGGCCATGCTGAAGAAGAGAAGGAGCCTTATATGTTGTTTGTCCTTTGTTTTTCAGAGGACCAATGACAGCATTCTGTGATGTCTTGACTTGCAAGTAAATTGAATTTAAGTAAGTTATACAAAGTCATCAGCCTCTTTTTTTTTTTCAGAGACATCCAAGTTCATTGGCAAGACAAAAATTGGGACAACTGGAGATAGCCTGGATGGAGTGGATGACCTTAGCATCTTTCATGTCTGCCCAAGCTCTAACCCACAGCTGTGTTTGTGGTTATTGGAAGAGTGTCCTCATCTGCTCCTTCCATGGAGGGGGGGGAGTCTTCTCATGATTGGGGTAGACATCCCCCTAACTCACTGAGTTTGAGGCTTGCTTCTGTCATCTCCTCTTGTGACCTTTCTGCCTCAAGGATACTGGGAGAGGAGGCAGCGGTATTGGAAGGAGAGGCAATCCCTCAGTAGGTCTCTCCTTCCTTTATGAACAAGCCTTCGGCCCCTCAACCTGGTCCCTGGATCTGCCCAGCCACATATTCCTTCAAACCCAAGGGTCAGGGATGCCCTTCTCCCAGGTCAGGCTGAGAAGTATCCCACTGGGGCAGGATTGGCTAAATTCTCTTCTATTCTCCTTGGTGGCCTCATGGGAGATGCTCAGTAAGAGATCAGTTATGTCCAGATGAGAGAGAGAGCTAAGAAGTGGAGAATGGTTGTCATGAATGTAATTCCTGATGAATTCAATTCTTCATACATAATCATTATGATCTCATTTTCCTAAGATGGCATCTTTATTGTTATATCCCACCCAGGCTTATTCTAAGAATTCAGAAAACATGAGGATTAAGAGCTCAAGTCTAAGCTACACACCACGAAATTATCTGAAGAGCAACAGTTGGCTGACGTTGGCAAAGCGGTTGCATTGGCCTGGCTGAGTCATGTGGTAGAGCCTTGGGCAGGCTGGGGAAGATCAGGCTGAGCAGTTTAGCTTCTGGCTGCTTATCTCCCTCCTGACCTTCACAAATGGAGGAACCTTGAATAACAGAACTTGTGTGGAAAGTCCTGAAGATGAGAGGCAGGACAGAACCCCATTTAGAACAGGTCAAACGATTGTTTTGCTCTGGGGGCTGCAAGGGCAGGCTGAGACAGTTCATCAATTCTTTCTCTTGTCCAGTCTTGGACCTGACCCCCAAGCCCTACAATGTTTAGTCTTAATCATAATAATAGCATCTACGTAGAGGTTTTAGATTTGTAAAGTGCTTTACATGCAATTATTTACATTTGATTCTGACTACACTTCTAGGAGGCAGTTGTTACATGTTTATTTTTAAACCATTACCTTCTGGCTTAGAACTGATAGGAAGGCAGAAGAGTGGTAAAGGCTGGGCAATGGGGGTTAAGTGATTTAAGCAGAGTCACACAGCTAGGAAGTATCTGAGGCCAGATTTAAACCCAGGATCCCATCTCTAGGTCTCTCTGTCCCCCTAGTTGCCCCTATTACAATTTTTTGTTGTTCAGTCATGTCTGACTCTTCCTGACCCCATTTGGGATTTTCTTGGCAAAGATACTGGAGTGGTTTGCTATTTCCTTCTCCAGCTCATTTTACATTTAAGGAAAGTGAGGCCAATAGGATTAAATGAAAGTCTCCCAGAAAAGATTTGAACTCAGGTTTTCCTGACTGTTGGTCCAGTACTCTATCTACTATGCCCCTATTGCTATCATTATCTTCATTTTACAGATGAGGAAATTGAGGTACAGGCTTTTAAGTGACTTGCCCAGGGTCATACAGAGTTTTAGGTGGACCAAGCCCTAAGCTCTATCCTCTTCTTCTTGCCTGCCTCCCTTCACAGGCTGGTGGTGGCTATACACTCCTTTGTTTTGTTTTGTTAATTAAATTTTTAAAAAAATTTTTTTAAACCCTTACCTTCTGTCTTGGAGCCAATACTATGTATTGGCTCCAAGGCAGAAGAGTGGTAAGGGTAGGCAATTGGGGGTGTGTGTGTCAAGTGACTTGCCCAGGGTCACACAGCTGGGAAGGGTCTGAGGTCAGTTTTGAACCTAGGACCTCCCATCTCTAGAGCTGGCTCTCAATCCACTGAGCTATCCAGCTGCCCCCTAAAATTTTTTTAAAAATTTATCTTTATTTTATTCCAACAACAAATTTACACATTTTCCTAAAATTACATGATTCTTGTTGTCTCCCTTACCTCTTCCCTCCCCCCTCTCGGAGCTGACAAGCAATTCCACTAGGTTAAAAATGCTATATACCCTTTTGAAAGAGAGCTTCATTCTCTAGGTCTTGGAGGATTGGTGGGGAGGGAGCTGACTGATTTCTTCCCTGGTAATGACTTTGAGGACTCTTTCCTGTCCACTTATGCCACACTAAATTTACTCCTGGTGCAGAAATTCCCCATTATTAACTCCCTGGGTGGGAAGGACTCTCGCTTTTCATGTAGCATTGACCAATGTTTATTTTTTTTCCCATCAGTTCTTAGGTGGACCCATTATCATCTCGGGTATGTGGAGCCAATCTGCCTTCAGAGGTTTTCAGAGACCTTTTCCTATTTCCTGGATACCAGGATACCATTTACTATACCCATCTTTCATTCTTCATTCTTGCTCTGCCCACCTCTTATTCTGTTGAGATGGATATAGATAGATATCCTTATAGATACAGATATATATCCCTAGAATATCTTTGGGCAGCTGGGTGGTGAATTAGAGTGCTGGGTCTGATGTCAGGAAGACTCTTCCAGTGTTTAAATTTGGCCTCAGATACTAACTAGCTGTGTGATCCTTGCTTGCCTCAGTTTCCTCCTCTGTAAAATGAAGGAAATGGCAAACTGCTCCAGTATCTTTGCCAAGAAAACCCCAAAATGGGGTCAAGAGGCAGACATGACTGAACAGAGTACTTTCATTCAAATCAGCAAGTATTTATTAAGTGGTTTCTAAGTGCCAGTGATGCAAAGTTAAGAGTGAGAAAATCTCTGCCCTCAAGGAATTTCTATCCATCTCAGTTGAATACTACTTCTCATGTGCCAGTCATCATTGGTAATTTGTTCCAGCCTACTCACAGAACTTTTTCCATTGCCTTTTCGGGCACTGACAATTTGGATTCATGTGACTGTATTGTACAATTTCCAGCTATGCTGCATCATTGGGAAACTATTAATGTTGAAAAGACATTTTCTTTTTACCTCTGAATGTGTAAGCAATGGAAATTCTTACTTGTATTAGGAACAGGTGTAGCCCAATATACACACAAACACATACACACACACACAATACAAATGGTTTGTGAAATATTTGGCAAATCCATTTCTTTGTTCATTATTCTATAAATATGAGTGAAAGTGAAGAGGGACAGTCATCAATAAATAAGTTATGAGTATCAGAAATTGAATTGACAGTGTCAGAGACAGGATTAGAACCCAATCCTTGCGGCAGCTGAACGGCACAGGGGATAGAATCAGGCTTGGAGATGGAAGGTCCTGGGTTCAAATGTGATCTCAGGCACTGACTAGTTAAACCCAAATTGCCTAGTTCTTGTCAGTCTTCTGTCTTAAAAGGAATATTAAGATAGTAGGTAAGGTTTTAAAAACATCTAAGTAAAGTACTCTTCGGCACATTGCTGTCTTTCTTACAGTGTCCATCAAATTAGATGTCAATTGTGATTATTAAGAGTTAAAAAAAACTCTCACCTTTCCATAGGTGAGGGCTCACTGCTTAGACACTGAGACACAATAGTTTTCCTGAACTGCTTCCCTCCTCTCCCCTTACCCCATTTGAAAAATCTTTGAAACAAGGGCTAGGGCACTCAGGAGCTACATTCAAAAATGAATGTGACATATATTTTTTAAAAGCCTCAAAAAAAATTAAAATAAACTATAGGAAGGATATATACCTGCATCATTCTTCACAGTTTTTCTTCCTTTTCTTTCTTTCTTTTTTTTTTTTAACCCTTGTACTTTCGGTGTATTGTCTCATAGGAGGAAGAGTGGTAAGGGTGGGCAATGGGGGTCAAGTGACCTGCCCAGGGTCACACGGCTGGGAAGTGGCTGAGGCCGGGTTTGAACCTAGGACCTCCTGTCTCTAGGCCTGACTCCCACTCCACTGAGCTACCCAGCTGCTCCCTCTTTTCTTTTTTTTAATCCTTACCTTCTGTCTTGGAGCAAATTGGCTCCAAGGCAGAAGAGTGGTAAGGGCTAGGCAACTGGTTTTAAGTGACAGGCCCAGGGTCACCTAGCTAGGAAATGTCTGAGGCCAGAATTGAACCTAGGACCTCCTGTCTCTAAGCCTGGCTCTCAATCCACTGAGCCACCCAGCTGCCCCCTTTCACACAGTTTTCTAATGGAATGTTTGTTTTAAGTACCATTATCAACAAATATGGAGAATTGTAACGGTTTTCTTAGCTAGATTCAATGATAGTAATCAATACAGGTTGTTCCCACCTTATAAATGGATTGAATTTCAAAAGTTTTTAAGTTAGTTGCCTGAAATCTGAACATTTTCCCACACAAGAAATCTTATCTGTGGTGGTCTGGCATCCAGAAAGTCCACAAATGTCTCTTTAGCACAACATAACTGAACTATTGTACTAAAAGCACTGCAAAGTAATTGTATTTTGCAACATTATTTCTATGAGAAAAAAATTCCCTCCTCCAATTTGGGATGCTAAGAACACATTTTCTCCTGTTTGGGTAAAGGGTAGAGGCTGAGAGATTCTGCTTTTCTCCTCCTAGCTGTGTGTTCTTCTCCAGCTCACATGTCCACAGCCCCTGACTGACTGCCCATGGTTACTGGGTGTCAGGCACCATGCCAAGCACAAGGGAACATGTTCAAATAGGAGTAAGTTACCAGGTCTCCAGATAAAACATGTGCTGGTAGATTTGTATCATACAGAGGGTGTTTCTACACCAGAAGTTCCCCAAACCAAAAAATTACAGATCCTCTCCCCTCCAACACCACCAGAAAGTTATATTGCAGAAAAGATCAGTCTAGGTAGCTCAGGGGGTACAGTGCTGGGCCTAGAGTCAGGAATACCAGAGTTAGGAATACCAGAGTTCAAATCCAGTCTTAGAACTATTTGTATGACTCTAGGAAAGTCACTTAACTTATTTGCCTCTCATTTCTTAATTTGTAAAATGGAAGCTATAATGACACCTACCGCCTTGGGTTTTTGTAAAGATCAGATGAGATAATAAATGTAAAGTGCCTGGCACATAGTAAGCACAATATAGATGTTAGCAACTGTTATTTTTATTAAGTGATGGCTAGAATTCATATAGTACTTTAAAATTTGCAAAGCCATTTGTTCATCCCATTTGACTGTCACAATAACTCTGTGAGGTAGGTGCTATAATCTTTATTTTGCACATGAGGAAACTGAGGCAGCAAAGATTTAAATCTTATCCAGGGTCATATAGCTTGTAAGTGTCAAAAGGCTGTATTTGAACTCAAGTCTTCCTGATTTCAGATCCAGCATTCTATTTAATTAAATAACTATCTAGTGAGCTCCTACTATGGGCTTTGTTGCTAAATTATTGTTATTCAATTGTAAAATCCTGTCTTGATGACTTGTGATCCCATGGAGTTTTCTCATCAAAGGTACTGGAGTAGTTTTGCCATTTCCTTTTCCAGTGTGTCCCTGTTTTACAGGGAAGGAATAGAGGCAAATAGAGGTTAAGTGACTAGCCCAAGGTTACATAGCTGGCAACCGTTTGAGGCAGAATTTAAACTCAGATCTTCCTGTCTCTAAGCCCAATAAGTGCTCTAACCACTTGCTGCCCCCATTATATGGCCTTTAGTCCTATAGTATACAAATAAAATTTTAAGAAGTAAACCATAGGAAGGAGATATACCTACATCATTCTTAACAGTCTTCTTCTGGAACCTTTGAGTTTTAGGGAGCATTATCAACAAATATGGAGAATTGTAATGGTAAGTGTTTTCTTAGCTAGAATCATGATAGTAATATTTCCAAAACAGGACGCACACACACACACAAATACATATCTATATATGACATTAAAGTCATTATCCATCCATTATAAATGATTACTTAGTTATTAAGGCTATAAATAAGATGGCCATTAGTGATAAAGATTACTGGTAACTAGAGGGTATACTAGAAAAAATATTGTACTTGGAAGAGTCCTGGCATTGACATTCACTCACTTTGTGATCAAAACACCTTAAGCCTCAGTTTTTCCATCTGTAAAATGAAGTTAGTACTTCATTACCCGCCTCACATGGTTATAAGAAAAATACTTGTAAACATCCTAAACACTCTATTAGAAAAGATGGGCTGTGTTGGCTATGGGAGGGGAGTGGGAGGAGGGAAGGGAAAGAACATGAATCATGTAACCATGGGAAAATACTCTAAATTAATTTAATAAATTCAAAGCAAAAAAAAAAAGAAAAGAAAAGAAAAGAAAAGAAAAGAAAAGAAAAGATGAGCTATGGGACAGCTAGGTGGCTCAGTGGATTGAGAGTCAGGCCCAGAGACAAGAGATCCTGGGTTCAAATACAGTGTTGATTCTAAGATGGAAGGTAAGGGTTGAAAAATAAACAAAAACACAGTGAGCTATGATGATACTGTCCATCAGTAAGTTTCAGAAAAGGTACTTAAAAGCCAACAAGTTAAAAAAAATACAAACTGCATGAAGATAAATGAATGGAAAAATGAACAACCAGGCCTTAAGTCCCGTGAACTGAGAAAGAACAATGTGGTAGTTAATTTTAGAAGTTTTCTGCATCTCAGCCTACATCCAGGCCACCTTTAGAGGTCACCCACATCTTTCCCCCAGTGAAAATAACAGGATTTTTTGGTGCCTGCTGAAATGGACAGATTTACCTTAATTACCTGTAATTGCCTGGAGGACACTCAAGGACTTGCTAAAGGTTATCCTGTTCCATTTGAAAGCTAGAGTCAACTCTCTGCTGCACATCTTCTGATACCTTTGATTTCCTTTTCCCCAATAAAGCAGATAATCTAAAAAGATTATGAGTCATAAAAAGTATTCACAAATCAAGTAATAAAATCTTGGGGGACTGATCCTCATGTTTGTTCATCTTTTGATGAAATTCAAGGTAGTTCAATCACATTATTAAAATCACTGCTTTAATCCAATGGAGAAGGAAATGGCAAACCATTCTGGTTTCTTTTGCCAAGAAAATGTCATGGACAGTACTGGTATGCTGTGGCTCACAAGGTCATATGAAGAGTCAGGCCCACTGAACAAGGTGGTGCTATAAATAAGTGTTCTGAACCCAGAGCTAGGAATCCTTGAGTTTGAATCTGGCCTCAGACACTTACTGGCTGTAGGATGCTAAAAATGTCACCTAATTATTGTCTGTCAGTTTCTTCATCCTCTGCCTCTATGTTTTAAGGAAAAAGTGAGAGTTACAAAACATTTTGCAAACTTTAATGTGATATAGAAATGCTATTAAGTTTCCCTAACTATAAAGTGAGAATAATAATGGCATCTACCTCACAAGGTTAAGTATCAAATGAGAGAATATTTGTAAAGCGCTAAAGCCCAGTGCGTGGCACAGAGTAGGTAATTAATAAATGCTTCTTTCTTCCCTTTCTTCCATTATTATTAAAGTGAAATTATTTACTAACACCCAAGAGTCATATATGTCAAGACTGATCCCCACACTTTTTGGGGCAGTTACAATTTTACTTTTACATTTACTCAGTCATTTTGAAACCCCTTACTTTTTGTCTTAAAACTGACACTAAGCAACAATTCTAAGGCAGAAGAGCAGAATAGGCTGAGCAATGGGGGTTAAGTGACTTGCGTGTCACATAGCTAGGAAGTATCTGAGGTCACATTTAAACCTTGATCCTCTTTACTCTAGACCTGGTGCTCTATCCATTGCACTTCCTGACTGCCGCTTGGGGCCATTACTATTGATATGTCTTCATGTATTTTAACTCGTAAGTTGGAAAATTTAAAAGTTAGGGTGAGAAATAGAACCTACTGCTATAGAAAGGGGATATGCTTTACTGAGGAACCTTATTAATAGGCAGAAAGTGTCTCTGACCAGCAGCTTCCTATGATGAAGACAGCAAAAATAAAAGCAGTGATGAAATCATAGGTGCACCTACAAACTCTTGAGTTTTCTTTTCTAGTTCTTCTAATATACTTTTTTCCAAGTAGCAGCCTACCCAATAAACCAAAGTTCCAGACAAACTATGAAAAGAAACACATAAGATAATAGATAACTAACATTTTAATACCCTGAGGCACTGACATGTAAAAAAGTTACAAAATTAAAATAGACTTTCATAGGTTAATATTTACAACTGTAATAGAAATTTTATGAAGTTAATTTTCCTAGTACTTGATTTTATTATCTAACAGTTTACATTAAACAAAATATTGACAAATAAACATTAAGGATTGCTTTGTTATAATGAAAAAGGAAACTTGTTAGAGCAACTAACACTTTCTAGTGCTTTTTTCTCCCAGAAGTGATCCTGAACATTCAAAGGGTAAGCTTAAGACATTAACTTTATAAAAAAATTCAGTTCAAACAATATTTTTTTCAGTGTCTATACTCCATGCAAGAGATTACTCAGATGGCCAAGTGCTTAGGACAGGAATGGTCACACTGGACTCACCAGTCATTGCTTGATGGTGGTCAAATTACAATGATTTTAACATTAAAAAAAAAACCAACAACTCCAAGTCACCATTTGTGCTTTTGATAAGAATGTCAAAGCTCTCACAAATAAAGCATTACTTTCTGTATGTTTCAAGTTATTTCACTCAACTTGTGAGATGATGTATGCATGTGTTTGAAAGGAATCAGAAGAAACTTTACTATTTGGAAGATTCCAGGTTAAGGTGAAAATATGGACCTTTCGATATCACAGACCATTAGAGGTACAAAGGAGGGGTGAAATATTCACACCTTAAGGTCTCTTACTATACAATGCCCATAGGGTCACTGGGGATAGAAGTTGGGCTGAACTGGAAAGACCAGTTGCTACACATTCTTAGCATTCAATGACTTTAATATCTATGAAGTACCCATTGTAGGTAAGACACTGGACTAGGTGGGGTGTGTGTGTGGGGTGGAAATAAGGACAGAGAGCCAGCTCTTCAGGACCTTATTTTCTAGTAAGATGAATGATGGAGAGAAGGTAAAAATATATACACAGATTAAATATAATACAAGGTAGAACATGATAGGGACAAAAGAAAGGGTCAGAAAAGTACTCTAGGGGCAGCTAGGCAGTGCAGTGGATTGAGTGCCAGCCCTGGAGTCTGGAGGACTTGCGTTCATATCTGGCTTCAGACATTCCCAGCTGTGTGACCCTGGATCACTTAGCCCCCATTGCCTAGCTCTTCTTAGAATTGATACTGAGACAGAAGATAAGGGTTTGAAAAAAGAAAAAAAGGAGTACTCTAGGATTATCTATGAAAGAGAGAACACCTTCCGCTTGATGGTAAAAGGGATGGTGTCCCAAACTTCAATAAACATGAGGATTCTGAGTGGCAAGGATGAGGAGAAAGAACATTTCAGGTATGGGGAAAGTCTTGTGGGAAAGTGCAGATTTCAAGGAACAGCTGAGTTTGAAGAACAGTTAATCTATTGGGCTGAAATGTTATGAGTATATGAAGGGTCTTCCATGTGGCCCAAGTGAGCCATAGACCCCATGTAGACAGGTTACACCCAGGAGGTTAAAGATTGTTTCTGTCTCCTCTCAATACTTAATATTTTCTTGTTCTTGATAGGGCTAAGAGTATAGAATGGAAATTCACAATATCTGGGCTTGCTGGTTGACTACTTGGTGGCTTGCCAGTTGGGAACTTTGTAACAAGGATGTCTTCTGTTTCTTTCACCCATGGAAGCAGATGACAACTTTGAGTAAGAAAAAACATTCATCTTTTTGGGGAGGGAAAACCTGAGGGGATAGCACTGTGACAACAAGAATAGCCTAGTAGTTTCCCCTATTAGAGATACTATTCCTATATCACTTTTCCTGAGGACACTTTCTAACAAAAGAAATCGGCATAATTTTCTTCAGAAATGAACACATGAATGAATTCATTCTAAATAAAGGCACATACTGAATTAGAAATTAGAGAGGTATCTAACACACCTTTTAGCACTCATACAAACAGATAAACTGGTCAAAAGCTGGTTCCCCATAGCAACCAATTCTATATATCAAGAAATTGGTAAAGATATGGCAGTAAATAAATATTGAACAAATTTTCATATAAAAATAATTTTCATCTAAGGTTTAGGAAAAACCTTGTATATTCCAATTCATCACTTTATCATATTCCTGAATTCTTTGTTTTATGTGAGAAAGTTTATTCTTCAGGTATTCACAACGTTCCTTTTTTTCCAAAAAGGTAGGATCCTGTAAGAAAGATAAAAAATATGTCACGGTTAAAGAAACCTGCTTTTTTTCTTCGTTGGAACAAGGGAAGACAGTAGCAAAACGTAGTCATTAAATGATGTGTTTAGAAAAATACCTTTCAGTTTAGACTTTCTATAAACATAAGTCAATTTCTACCTAACACTATAATTAACCTCTTCTAATGATTGAGATCCTGTCTTTTAAGAAAAAGGGGTGTAATCCAATGGAAAGAATAGTGAATTGGGAGTGAGGAGACCTGTATGCAAGTCTTGGTTTTGCTTATTATTAGTTTATGTCTGTGGACAAGTCATTAGCCCCTTTGATTTTGTGTTTCATCATCAGTAAAATATGGATACTGACCTTCTCTCATAGGGAGATTATAAAGAGAGTTCTTTGTAAAGTGTAAAGCCTTGTATGAATATGAAATAATATTCTACTTATAAATCAAAAACATGAATAAGAGATATAAAAGAGTCAACAAAACTTCTCTGTCCTATACTATAAGATCAGGTCGGTAAGAGAAGAATGATCTTCACCAGGACTCTCATTTTTAAAAAAAATTTCAGTTCCATATTCTCTCCCTTCTTTCTGGCCCCCTCCCACTCCACTAAGAAGGCAAGCAATATGATATTAATTATACATGTGGAAGGGGCAGCTGGGTGGCTCAGTGGATTGAGAGCCAGACCTAGAGATGGGAGGTCCTGTGTTCAGATTTGCCCTCAGATACTTCCTAACTGTGTAACTAGGCAAGTCACTTATATTTTTTTATTATTTTTTTTAAACCCTTAACTTCTGTGTATTGGCTCCTTGGTGGAAGAGTGGTAAGGGTGGGCAATGGGGGTCAAGTGACTTGCCCATTATCTCTCTTTTGCCTTAGAACCAATACATAGTACTGATTTTAAGACAGAAGTTAAAGGTTTAAAAAAAATTACGCATGTGAAGTCATGTAAAATATATTCTATATTAGCCATCCTAAAAAAAGGCAAGAAAAATAAAGAAAGGAAGAAACATTATGTTTTAAACTGTGCAAAGAGTTCCTTAGTTCTTTCTCTGGAGAAGGGCAGCATTTCTCATCAGAGGTCCTTTGGAAGTGCAGGACTTTCATTCTTATAAGGAAGAATAAAGAATTTGTGAACTGGTCATCAAAACTTGGGTTATTCAACCAGGATATGTGGGAAATTTGGCTAAGAGAATAGAAAAGAGGGTATTGGGAATATATACTACTTGTTTCCCTGCATAATTTGGTTTTAAATGACTTACAATTATCCCATCATTTAGCAGTTGTTTGCTTTAAGAGCCAAAATACTTGGCTATTTGGTAGCATTGAAATTACAGTAGTTGAAATTTATAGATATACTTACATTCTTTTTCTTCTGAAATTCTTGAAGAATTTTTGAAATTCTTTCATGTTCCTAAAAATAGAATTATAAAACTGAATATGAGAACTTCCTTTTTTAAAATTTAGAATATTTTTCCATGGTTACATGATTCATGATTTTTCCCACCCCTCTTCCCTCCCCACTCTCAGGAGCTGACAAGCAATCTCACTGGGTTATACATGTATCATTGTTCAAAACTATTTCCATGTTATTCATATCTGCAATAGAATGTTCCTTTAACATCAAAACCCTAATCATATCCCCATCAAACTATGTGATCAATTATATGTTTTCCTTCTGCGTTTCTATTCCCACAGTTTTTTCTCTGGATATGGATAGCAGAGAACTTCCTTTTACAACTCATAAACCTCTCAAAGTTGGAAATTGGAATCAAAAACATTTTTTTAATCAGGGTTATAATGAAAGCATTTGAATGACATCCTTACCCCAAATTATATAATTATATTAGGTAAAAAATGAAATTTGAAATCTTTTATTTTAAAAGTTTTTGAATTTTCCAGTCAACATTCATTCTACAAATATTTACTGAGTATTGAAGGAATAGGAAGGATCTGGGTTCGAAACTGGACTCACCCAACTCCTAGCTTTGGGACCGTGGGCAAGTCTCTTAACCTTGTTTGCCTAGCTCCTGCTCTTCCGTCTTAGAGTTGCTACTAAGGCAGAAAGTAAGGGTTTAAAAAAACTATATTAATATTACATAGTTCTCCCTTTCAGGAATTTTCAATGGCTGAGCACCTTTAGGACAGAATGTACATATCTCTAGCATACAAAGCCCTTGACAATTAATTGATAATCTCCAACCTACCTTTTGTGGCTGGTTATATAATATTTCCTTTCATCCCTTCTGTTTGCTACCCACAGAAGGCATTCCACCTCTGGGCCTTTTTGCAGGTGGTCCCTCATGCCTGAAATACATCTCCTCCTTGTATCTGCCTCTTAGGACCACCCCCTACAGGGTTTTTCCTGAGTTACTTAGTTGTTTATGACATCTTCTTTCCCTCCATTATCGTATATTTATTTTTCATACAACGTGTTTACTGATCTGTAAAAATGCCATATTCCGTAAGCTCCTTGGGCACTGGTACTATCTTACTTTTGAATGCCTGATATAAGCCATGTTAGTTTTTTGAAATAGTCATTTCCCAGTAGAAGAATCTCACCTGAATACAAAAGCCTTTCCCACCTGGTATAAGCCACCAGAGCTTCCATGTTCCTGGCATAACTTTTGAGGCCCCAGGACCTTCAAAACCCCATCCTGCTGTATCAGTGTAAAATTTTCGTGGTGTCAAGAAAAGACAATCACAGTGCTGCTCCAGAGCATACAAAATGTTATAGGACTGAAAAGAAGGCTCCCATTAAGAGTTATTAGAGAATTCTCCCAAGAAGGGCAGCTAGGTGGCACCACAATACATACAGTGCCAGGCCTGGAGACAAGAAAACTCATCTTGAGTTCAAATCCAGCCTCAGACACTTCCTAGGTGTGTGATCCTGGGCAAGTCACTTAACTGTATCTGTCTTAGTTTCCTCGTCTGTAAAATGAGCTGGAGAAGGAAATGGCAAACTAGTATTTTTGCCAAGAAAAGTCCAAATGAAGTCACAGAGAGCCAGAAAGGACTGAAAATGACTAACAACTCCTAAGAAGGTATGGGTAAATTGTGATCTCCACCAGTAAGTGTAGATATCTATGATGAGATTAAGGACCAAATGAAATACTAGTTTTTTATTTTTTATAAAAAAATTTTTTTAAGCCCTTACCTTCCATCTTAGAATCAATACTCTGTATTGGTTCTAAGGCAGAGGAGTGGTTAGGGCTAGGCAATGGGAGTCAAGTGACTTGTCCAGGGTCACACAGCTAGTAAGTGTCTGAGGCCAGGTTTGAACCCAGGACCTCCCCTCTCTGGTCCTGGCTCTCAATCCACTGAGTCACCCAGCTGCCCCCAATACTAAGTAGTTTAAAAAGTCAATGTAACCATTCTTTTTTACTTAAGATAAAAGGGAGAAACAACATAATAGCCTCAAAAATTTGAGTATTTTCTTAATATGATTATTTCTGCTCTTGTAGAGGAATTCATTCCTTTCCCACCTAGCAAATACAGACATAATCAAGAACAACCAATTCCTTTAGGGTTCTGACTAGTCTCAGCTACCCCAAAAACTTCTGAGACTCTGCCCATCTGAGCCTCCCTGGGAGTATAAAAGAGCATCCAGTCCCTGCTGTACAATCCCATTTGTAAATGAGATTCTTTTTTTCTCTTAAAAAAAAAATAAGAACAGTAATCAGCACTATATGTGAATCTGTGAGCTTTTGTCCTCCAATTTACTTTAAAAAAAAAAAAAAAAAAAGATACTTTGGCCTTAACAAAACTACCCTACCTGTCTGTGTTCCTTTCTGAACTTCCTTTTTCTCATCTTACATGTATTTTTTTTAAATACCCTTACAATAAATATTGTGTATTGGTTCCAGGGTAGAAAAGATGTAAGGGCTAGGTGACGGAAGTTAAATGATTTATTTAGGGCCACATGGCCAGAAAGTGCTTGAAGCTAGATTTGAAACTAGGCTATCCCATCTCTACGCTTGGCTCTCAATCCATTGATCCACCTCACAGCCTGGTCATAGGTATTTTAAAAATATTTCACCGATTTTTCTTTTTTTTTTTTTTTTTTGTATTTGCAATCATCATTACTCACTAATTCCATACTATTTCCCACTTTTGTAGACATTAAATGTGGTCATGCTATTATTTAACCTGCTACTATTACCTTTGTATATGTCTTAGCCTCTGTTTTCAGTCTCTTTGTCCAGCTCCGTGATGGATTCTTCTTCCCCTCTACATCAGGGGACCTTCTAAACTTGATCCTCATTGGCCACCTCAACACAGACCTCATTCTACTTAATTAGACTCCAGGTCCTGTCTGGTTTTCTCTTATTACCACCTAAACTAATCTTTGCCCAGAATCAGTTTAGGAAAAACCATGTTCACAACTGGCCTATACTTAAGGTCCAAGCCCAGTGGGAAGGCTTCTTTCTTAGGAGGGCTGCACCTACACATCATGGATCCAACACTACTTTTGCCCCTCTGGAATGCACTCCTTCCTCCTTACCTCTCTTCAGAATCCCTACTTTGCTTGGCCCAAATATCATCTCCTACATGAGCCCTTTCCTTCTCCTTCTCTCTGATGGTGATTCCCCCTAACTCCATCTTCTTGTACTTACTTTCCATATACTTATAGTTGTAGAAGTTTTCTTCTCTTATAGAACTCCTCCAGGGCAGGGGTTATTTCTTTCTAGTCTTTGTAGCCCCAGGACAAAGCACAGTCCCTGGCTCAAAGGAGGCATCAAATAAGTGCTTGTTGACTGCTTAGATTATCCACTGCCCTCTGAATCTACACTGTCTACAATGTCTTATCTTGGCATCTCCATTTGGAGAATTCCCTGTGACTAGATGGTTCATTCATTATCCACCCAATTCCTATCAACTGCAATCTTTAAGGTCCAGCCTATATGTTTTAACTTAAGATTTCTTTAAGTCTTTTTGTTTCTCATCCACAAATGAATGTGATCACTTCTCTCTTTCAGTTCTCACACTACTTTGTTTCCCTTCTCATGAACTTATAGTTATGTGGGGTCAAGTTTTCTCTCACACTATGGACCATAAGCTGCTTAAAGGTAGGGATCTTTGTATCTCCCATAGCGCCAGCAGTGACCTGCACAAAGCAGGCTTTATAGAATAGTTTGAATGCTGGAATATTCTTGCAATTTAATTAAATACAAAATTGAATATGAATCAAGTTGGATAAATTTATAATGAAAAAAATTATAATAGATTTTACTTTGAGGTTGATCTTGCCATATGACCTTACAATGTAGTTTGGAAACAGATCTTGACCACTAATCCCCTAAAATTCAAAAGACTTTCTTAAAACTCAGAGGACTGAACTATAAGTGGTACATTCTAAAAGTGTGATTTGTATATTTTTTTAAACACTTATCTTCTATCTTGGAATCGATACATAGTATTGATTCCAAGGAGAGTAAGGACTAGGCAATAGAAGTTAAATAATTTATCCAGGGTTGCACATGATTTGTATTTCTATTTATAAACCATCAATTTCTTTCTTTGGAATACCATAGATCTTCTCCTCCTCCCTGCCAGAATAATATCATTAATAGAGGAGTGTGATCTATTAATAAATGATGGGTCCATCAAGTCTACTTATTATGAAGAAAGTGGTACTTACCTGTCTGTTTTCCGAGTGATGTGGCAATTTGCTCATCACTGCATCTAACTCATCAAACTTTCTGAGGACTGCTTGGACTTCAGCAGACAGCTCTTTATATTCTGAAAACTGGTCTTTGAACACAGCTTTATAGCGTTCTCGTTCATCATCTGACTGAATTACAGGGTACTTTCTAAAGGGAAAAAAAAACCAAACACAAATATGTAAATTTATAAGAAGATATAAAGATGGTAGCTTTGAACTGTTCTTTGACAATTGCTATTTATGAACCTTAAACTCAAAGAGATAACTAATATCTAAATCAGTTAAGAAATTGTGGAGAAGAAAATGAAAACCACAAAATGGAAATTTATCACAATTCTAATGAAAGATATACTTAATACTTTTAGAAAAATGTACTCACGCTACATAATCTGGCATCACTATGGGCTTAGGAATGTGTCCTGATGGGATATGTCCACTAAGCAGTTCAGGCTTTATTTTTGTTGCTCTCAATTCTTTGAAATTAACTTCTAAGTCTCTTTGTCTCTCATCACTTGTAGGCACTTCATGCTGAAATTAAGATTATTACAAATGTTTTATTTAAAGAAAAGGCACTTAAGGCAGAAAACATTCTCAGCAGAAAACTTAGAGGAAAGGAAGAGGGGAAAAGAACAGTTATGATACATAATTTACTTAGCAACCAATAGTTCATTTTCATGAGAAAAGAATCTTGAATATTTTAAAAATAGACTTATATTAGATTTTAAATTTAGTGAGACTTCATTATGTCAGAAACATTCCACTCTCTACAAAGTACTATAGATGGTAGAAGTGAATGGATATCATAAGTAATCTTTAAAATTATTATATGTTTAAGATTTCTATCTTGCCTACCTCAAATGACTTGAGGTAGTTTCCAAGATTAATAATAAAGTATATGTTACCAGGCCCTTAAGAAAAAGTGATTACTCTAGATGAAAAAAAAAAAAAAAGATTGTCACAGGTCAAAAAGGGTATATGGGGGGCAGCTGGGTAGCTCAGTGGATTGAGAGCCAGGCCTAGAGACGGGAGGTCCTAGGTTCAAATCTGGCCTCAGACACTTCCCAGCTGTGTGACTCTGGGCAAGTCACTTGACTCCCATTGCCTACCCTTACCACTCTTCCACCTATAAGTCAATACACAGAAGTTAAGGGTTTAAAATAAAAAAAAAAAATTAAAAAAAAAAAAAAGGGTATATGTTTGATTATATATAGCTTTTGTCTTCTGAGTGAAAAGACACAACAACAACAACAGGAGTTGGGGGAACCTGGGTTCAAATCTGACCTCAGACACTTCCTACCTGTGTGACCCTGGGCAAGTCTCTTAATTCTCTTTGTCTAACTCTTGTCCTTCTTGTCTTAGAGTTCTTACTAAGACAGAAAGTAAAGGTTAAAAAAAAAGAAAAAAGAAATGTAACGACATGGATATTAAGTATTTATGTGTTATAAAACAATGTTGGGATTCTGTAGATCAAAATAATGGTTGTCTTAATATGTTGAAATATACCTGAGGCATGTGACTATACGAAGGTGATATGGTGGTTGTTGGTGGGAGTGGTGTGAGAGTGGGTGGAGAAGAGGACAGACCCTTCTCCTATCCAAAGCAGATCAATGATGCTGGCTTAGTATTAGTGTTCTGAAGAGCCAAATGGGGTGTTTTAGTAAAATTGTGTATTCAGAAAAAGAATAAGATTGGAAGAAATGATCTTGGCTTGCAAAATTAGTTTGTTGTGAAACAACAATAATGACTATGACTTATATAATGTTTTAAGATTTGCAAAATGTTTTATACATGTCATCTTGTTCGATCTCACAAAAGTATCCATCTTACAAATGAGAAAATTCTGGCTGACAGAGAATAACTGCTGGAAAAGAAGCTTCCATTTGAAACCAAAGGAGCTTTTTAATCTCTAGAGTAAATGACAACTCCTACAGAAATTCTGGGACCCTGAAAAGGAAGGCCGAACTCAAGGAAACTGGTAAGAACAGATAGAGACCAAGGGTTCCAATGGAGGGAGCAGGGATGAGTAGCCTGGGGGGGGGTGATATTAGGGAACAGTTAGAACAGGGGTTCTCTTTTTAAGATCCTTACCTTTTGTCTTAGAAGCAATACTAAGTATCAGATCTAAGGAAGAAGAGCAGCAAGGGCTAGACTATGACTTACCCAGGGTCACATATCTAGGAAGTGTCTGTGGTCAATCTGAGATCAGGGCTTGGTTTCTAGCCCTGGTGCTCTATCCACTGAACTATTTGGCTACCCTTTAGAATGGAAGTTCTTAATCTAGGATATGGTTATTTTTTTTTTAACCCTTACTTTCCATCTTGGAATTAATACTATTAATTCCAAATTAATACTATTGATTCCAAAGCAGAAGAGTGGTAAGGGTAGGCAATCGGGATTAAGTAACTTGACCAGGGTCACACAGCTGGGAAGTGTCTGAGGTCAGATTTGAATCTAGGACCTTCCCTCTCTCAATCCACTGAACTACTCAGCTGCCCCCTAGGACATGGCTATTCATTCATTTATTCATTCATTCATTTATTTATTTAAATTTTAGCCCTTAACTTCTGTGTATTGGCTCCTTGGTGGAAGAGTGGTAAGGGTGGGCAATGGGGGTCAAGTGACTTGTCCAGGGTCACACAGCTGGGAAGTGTCTGAGGCCAGAGTTGAACCTAGGACCTCCCATTTCTAGGCCTGATTCTCAATCCACTAAGCTACCCAGCTGCCCCCAGGAAATGGCTTAAAAAAATTTTTTTTTGATAACTATTTCAGTAGAATTAGTTTCCTTTGTAATTTTACTGATTTAAAGAACATTATTCTGAGAAGGGGCTCAAAGCTTTCACTAGACTGACTGCCAAAGGGGCTAATGACACACAAAAAATTTAAGAACCCCTGGCCTAGAAGATATTATAATGTTTTTAACTCTAGTTAAGCTAAGTGAATCATTGGCAAACTCATAACTACAATTTATCTCAAGTCTAGCTTGTCAATGAAAATTCCTTTACATTGTATTAAGGATGAGGAGTAAACCTGAACAGGCCAGTGTGCTAGAAAAACAAATGGAGGAATAGGCTCCAGAAAGTCAGGGATGACCATGATTCTCTAGCCTAGTCTCTAGGGAAAATATCTTTCCTCACTTCACTCCTCTATATTCTTTTACTGATAAAACTGTCAAATCTATTGGAAAGGTGTGGTGATGGAGAGATGTAAACGGGAAAAAGAGGGGTTTTTGGTTGGGTAAATATTAAAAAGTTGGTTGCCAGGGGATTAAACAATTATCATTCCCCAATTAAGAATAACCTCAGGTTAAAATGACTTTTATGGAAGTTTATTTATAAATATATAGGAGAGAGTGGAAGTAAAGAAGAGAGTAGAATAAGAGATTTGTATTCAGGTCTGGGCTTTACTCTGGCAGGGCTTCAGAGGCCCAGCCAGAGTCTAAAAGTCAATTAACAAGGGTTTTAGCCACAAGGGCTTCTTCCAATCAAGGGAGCCTCCCAGAGGCTAGTACCTCCTGGGAGGTTAAAGGAGTCAACCTTTTTCATTCACCATGTGTAGTTCTAAGAGAGAGATTTAAGAGCAGTCTCGCCAAGGTCTCAGGGTCCCAGGTCCAGTACTCCTCCACGTCCAAGCAAGAACCAGAAGTGAGCCTGATTTACTCAACTCTCTCTTTTTAAAGGGGTCACTTATGCATCACTTTCTGTGCCTTCCTCCTAGTTTGTGTGTCCAATCATGACAGATGCTTCTCTTAGGACCGCACAGGAGGCAGTAATTTCTGATTTGTTACTCTAGCACACATAGGTTACAGACCACCCAAAAATGGAGATGTTTTCACCTTGGGTGATTAAATCTAAAGATGGGCAGTGTAGATTTAATCTAATTATCACATAGAGAAAGAGCACTGTGATGGACTTTAAAAAACAATGGACTCTATAGGAATTAAGACACTGCCTTTGAGCCTGGGGTCTCCTATTGGTCATGATAGGCCTTCATCTAGAACATGTTTCCCTGTCAAGCACTTTACCTCCTGAGGCCTCAGACTGTTCATCTGTAAAATGAATGAGTTGGACCAGATTGTCTTTTAAGATCCTTTCCCAGGTCAAAATTCTTTTTTTTTTTTTTTTAAACCCTTAACTTCTGTGTATTGGCTCCTTGGTGGAAGAGTGGTAAGGGTGGGCAATGGGGGTCACACAGCTGGGAAGTGTCTGAGGCCGGATTTGAACCTAGGACCTCCCATCTCTAGGCCTGACTCTCAATCCACTGAGCTTCCCAGCTGCCCCCAGGTTAAAATTCTATAAATTAATGGATGGGGGTTTTTAGGGGGAATACCATACATACTGATGACAATCATCTAAAGATCTTTCTTCATGATTTCTTTGTGTACACAACATGACTATTTGGCTTCAATCTTTAGTTTAAAGTTAGCTCATTCAGAAAGCTGCCAGCTGCAGTCAGACAAGATGAAACACTATGGATTGGATGGCTCAGGACAAATGCTAAGCTTAGTTCCATATCTGGCCCAGGGGAAGGTTATGGCAAGGGCAAGCATGAGGTTTGTGATTGGGGAAGGGAGATCAGATGCTTTCAGTGCTCCAACTTCCTACAGCCACAGGATTCTGAGCAGTGGGAACACCATCACAGAGAAGGTGTTTTAGAAAGGAGCACCACTGTAAAGATGAACAATTTGTAAATGTGGTTTGCTACACAGAATATAAGATATTCTTCCAAAAACACCAAAAGGTGTTTTTTAAACTTACCCTCCCTCTCTATAGCCAACACTATAACAATGACTCACTATTTAGTGAAGGTTCTTCTGTGGGGAGCAGAGACATTATCATAGGGGTCAAGGATATAGGGTTTTGTTGGTTTTTTTTTTAACCTTATCTTCTGCCTTAGAATCACTACTGTGCACTGCTTCCAAGGCAGAAATGTGGCAAGAGCTAGGCAATGTGGGTTAAGTGACTTGCCCAGGGTCACACAGCTAGGAAGTGTCTGAGGCCACATTTGAACCCACAACTTCCTGTCTCTACACTTGGCTCAAATATATAGCTTTCATGTTCTAATAATACAGAGAGGACCTGGTGGACCTAGAAGAATATAGAGTTGAAATCTGCTTGTTTTTCTAATATCAGTGACTTAAGGGCAAGATCACACTTAACAAGTTCCCAGTGGGTCAAGATTGTGTGTGTTGGTGCAGTCAGTCAACATTTATTGTACTCATTAGTTTTCAGGCATTACGTAAAAAGTTAATAATTTTTGTCAACAAAGCCAAAAACACAATTCCTACTCAAAGGGTTCACATTCTAAAAGAGACAACATGAAATAATTGTGCACATACAAATATAGAGTATAAATGGAGAGTAATCTCAGAGAGAGATTCTTAAGGAGTCGGGAAGACTTGAGAATCTCTAATTAGAAATATTCAAAAGGCAGCTAGGGATGAGGCTAGCCATCAAGAAAGATTAGTGATGCACTTATCAGACTGGCCAATATGGCAGTAAAGTGGTAAATGTTGGAGAAGATATGACAAAATTGGGACACTAATGCATTGTTGATGGAGCTGTGAACTGATCCAACCATTCTGGAGGGCAATTTGGAACTTTGCACAAAGGGTTATATGCATATCCTTTTATCCAATAATGCCACTACTGGGTCTGTATCCCAAAGAGATTTAAAAAAGGGGGAAAGGACCCACTTGTACAAAAATATTTATAGTAGCCCTTTTTGAGGTGGCAAAGAATTGGAAACTGAGGGAATGTTCATCAATTGGAATGGCTGAACAAATTGTAGTATATGATGGTGATGGAATACTATGGTGCTATAAGGAATGATGAACAAGGATGATTTCACAAAGAGCTGGAAAGACCTTCATGGATTGATGAAGAGCAAAAAAGCAGAACTGGGAGAACACTGTATACAGTAACCACAATATTGTAGAATGATCAAATGTGATAGACTTAGCTATTCTAAGCAATACAGTGATCCAGCACTATTCTGAGGGACTTAAGACTAAGGATGCTATCCACCTCTAGAGAAGGAACTGTTGGAGTAGGAATGTACATGAAAACATATGATTTTTTACTTTATTTTATTTGGCTTTTTATTTGGGGGTACTGGTTTTATATGAGTATTCTTACAAAAATGAATTTATATCAAAATGTTTTACATGAGAAAACATGTAAAACTCATATTGCTTGCCAGCTCTGGGAGTGGGGAGGGAAGGGAAGGAAGGAAATAATTTGGATCCCATAACTTTGGAAAATTCATGTAGAAATTTATTATTACATGTAATTGGTAAAACAAAATATCTTCATAATAAAATTGAAAAAAAGAGATTAGTGATGGATATTCAGGCATATGCATAAAATAACTGAATCCATAGGATGATCTGATAAGATCATCAAGTGAAATAATATACTGGGGAAGAGGGAAGTAGCAAGGGGGTTCAGTGGATTGACAGCCAGACTCTTGGGTTCAAATTCAGCCTCAGACACTTCCAAGTGTAAGGGGTAAAAATTACGGTTGGACTGAATATTTAAGAGTTTTGGTTGCCAGGAATTGATTATTCAATTCCAAATGAAAGAAAGTTTGACTCAAGTCAGAATGACTTTTATGGTAGTTTATTTACAAATAGGAAAAGTGAAAATAGGGAAATAGAGGTGGGGGGAGAGAGAGAGACAGAGAAAGAGAGAGAGAGAGAGAGAGTGAGAGAGAGAGAGACAGAGAGAGAGAGA
>NC_058130.1:333668576-333745488 GCF_016433145.1 Gracilinanus agilis | reverse complement strand
GGAGGTCCTAGGTTCAAATCCGGCCTCAGACACTTCCCAGCTGTGTGACCCTGGGCAAGTCACTTGACCCCCATTGCCTACCCTTACCACTCTTCCACCTATCAGTCAATACACAGAAGTTAAGGGTTTAAAATACAAAAAAAAAAAAAAATAACAATAATAAAGTACAGGGTTTCTTAACCTTTGTTGTACCATGAACCCCATAGGCAGTCTGGTAAAGCCCATGGAATCCTTCTAAGAACGTTTTTTTAATGTACAAAATTTTTAAAAAGGGTAATAAAAAGAATCGATTATAATGAAATAGTTATCAAAATACTTTAAAAATAAGAGGGGAGGAGGCAGTATCACCATCCCTAGATTAAGAACCTCTGGAATGAAGGAGTAGAGGGCTCTGGATAGCCTTGGAAGAAATCCACAAGTAGCAGGCAGCATTTGGTGAAGATCCAGCAAAAAAGAGTGAAAAGGGAGACAGGTAGGAGGAAAATCAGGAACCAATACTGAACAGCAGTGTGATCAATACTGAGACAGGAGAGATTATTGAGAAGAGACTGATCAACAGTGTCAAAGGTGACAGAGAGGCCAATGATAAAGACTGAGAAAAGGCCAGTGGATTTGGCAATTATTTGCTAAATTTGGAGAGAGGAGTCTCATTTGAATGATGAGGTCTGAATACAGATTGAGGAATTAGAAGCAAATAAGTGAGGGGGCAGCTGGGTAGGTCAGTGGATTGAGAGTCAGACCTAGAGACGGGAGGTCCTAGGTTCAAATCTGGCCTCAGACACTTCCCAGCTGTGTGACCCTGGGCAAGTCACTTGACCCCCATTGCCCACCCTTACCTCTCTTCCACCTATGATCCAATACACAGAAATTAAGGGTTTAAAAACAAAAACAAAAACAAAAAAGAAGCAAATAAGAGGAAATTGAAGCATAGGCACAGCTGGTGTACATGGTTTACTCAAAAAGTTTAGTGGAGAAGACAGAAAGGATGTCGGTTACCAGGGATGGTTGAATTAAGTGAAGATTCAAGCAGGATCCACATACTTTAGCTATATTTGTTTTGTTTTGTTAATTTAGATATTTGCTAAAGGCAGAGGTGATGTCTGTTTTGAACACCTAAGAGCCTAATATATTTCTATCTAGTCAGAAGAGGGGGAATGTCATAGACCCTTAGATAGTCCATGAAATATACAATCATTTAAGTGGAAGAGATTGCCCTTAAGTTTTCTAATACCATTTATTCCCTACCTTGTGTGTGTGTGTGCTTAGAGGGGCTGGGGTGCTTAAAATATTGGAATTAAATACGTTGAATAATGCCTTATACTTTCTAGCTACATTGGGCAAGTCCCCTAACCCTCACTAACTTTTACTACTCTTCTGCTTTGGAACCAATAAAGTATTGATTCTAAGATGGAAAGCAAGAGTTTTAAAAAAAAAAAAACCCAATGAGGGTCACAGGGAACAGATAAAGAACTATACCTTCCTCAAAGCATTAGGCAATGGAGGCTTCTTGGTCTAAAAATGGTGCATGTCATGAGATATGGTCAGTTAGCTGCTTTTCCTTAATCTTTTCTCTACATAGAGGTGTAAGGGTATGTGTTTGCTTTTTTCTCAAGAAAGGAATTTTGATTCTACTTAAGCACATAGATAAGTACTTCAGAGTTCTAGACTACAAAGCACAGAGAAGACAATTTGAGCCTATAAAATTTTATGAGTGGGTATTACCAAATTCAGCTGCCTTGACCATAAAAGAACTTAAGAATAGTCTGAATGAAGGGTCTAATTTTATGAAAGACTGCATTTTGATTGGCCCACTAGGAAAAATTGTTGCAAAATTTAAGGAGCTGAATAAGTTGGGATCATAGAATGGTGCTATATATCGCTACTAATAATACCAATGATGATTGGCCATGCTTATAGAGTACGCTATCATAATTACTGTTATCATGTTCTTCTCATCAGAGGTCAATGAAGTTCTGATAGAAACAGTCCTGGAACAAGTTGCTACCGTGCTATTATTCTTCTAGTCTTTAATTTTTGGTAGTTTATTAATTAATCTCGAATCTTAAAATTTACAAAGAACTTTCCTCACAACCCTCCAAGTATTCTTATCCCCATTTTACAGATGAGGAAACCAAAGCTGCACAAAGTTAGGCACCTTGTTTATGATCACAAACCTAGTTAGTGGAAACTATTTGAACCCAATTCTTAAACCTCAAATCCAGTCATTATTCCACTATGCCACCATGCAAATGTTGAAGAATATTTGTCAAATTTAACAATTTTAATTTTAGTACAGTGGATTACAGATTGCCCTGACAATAATTACCCTGGAGTTATATTCTTTTTTGTTTTAAAAAATCTATTTTATCAATGCTTCTTATTTTAAAATTATTATATTCATTTGAGGGAAACCCCCCCAATTCTTAAATTCCTCCAACTCAATTGAATCATTTCTCATGCAAGAGAAACAATTAGGCAAAAACAGTTAACAATGTGACCATGTCTTATGATGTGCCCCACTTTCTATTCTAAAAGCCTCTGGATGCCTAAATGTTAGAAGGGAAGTATGCTTCCTTTATCTGTTTCCCATGACCATCACTGGTGTTTTGTTGTTTTTTTTTTAAACCCTTACTTTCTATCTAAGAATCAATACTAAGTATGAGTTCCAAGGCAGAAGAGCAGCACAGGCTAGGCACCCAGGGCTAAGTGAGTAGGCCACCACACAACTAGGAAGTGCCTGAGGCCAAATTTGAATCAAGGATTTCCCAGATCCAGGCCTGGCTCTCAATCCATGGAACCACCTAAACTGTTCCTAAATAAAGTATCTTTTAAAAAATAGTCAGGAGGCTTAGGGATTTGGGATATCTTGTGCAGATTATTTTCCTTGACTTCTGACTTTTTTCTCTTATGTTGTTTCCCAAATAACTCTAAATACCTATGCTCCACTTTTCAAGTGTTTTTTTAATCTAGTGTAAATTAGGAAGTCAAGTTCAGATATACATCAGCAAGTTAAAATGGCTTCGAGATCTCCAGAGGTTTAAGTGTGATTTATGAGCTGTAGAATATGACATATTAAGGCTCAGAAACATTTTTAATTAAGTATAAGCACACCAAAGAAAATGGACAGTATCCAAACCATAAATAGTAGGTTTAATACTGTGTTTCATTACTTTAATAACACCTTCCTAATACAATCTTGTCAGCAAATATCAGAAGGGACGCCTTCTGAATTGAACCAGCTGGTAAAAACAAAACACTTCACAAATTATCATCTTGCCTCTGGCATTTGTTTCCACTCAGAAAGCAGAGGAAGCAATGGAGAGAATGGCTAATCCAAAATTAATTCTAATTAAGAAGGAAGAGCTCCAAAATGTACAAGTGAAAGAATCTTTTGGAAAAATTGATTACATAAAAAAAATTTATATACACTATCTTTTTGACCCTTATGCCATCTTCTACTTTATTTCTTTCACGAGTTTTTTGTTGGGTGATGTGTCTTCTATCATGACATGAACAATATGGAAATATGTACTGCATGAAAGCACCGGCATAACCTAATTACTGCCTCAGGGGTGGGGAGAAGTAGGAAGAAAGTTTGAATGTTAATGTGTCAGAAAAAATTGTCTCTATGTGTAACTGGAAAAAAAAAAAAAATAGGGGGCAGCTGGGTAGCTCAGTGGAGTGAGAGTCAGGCCTAGAGACAGGAGGTCCTAGGTTCAAACCCGGCCTCAGCCACTTCCCAGCTGTGTGACCCTGGGCAAGTCACTTGACCCCCATTGCCCACCCTTACCAATCTTCCACCTATGAGACAATACACCGAAGTACAAGGGTTTAAAAAAAAAAAAAGTAAAAATAAAAAAGTATTTTTATTGGGTCCAGATCCATGATGACTTTGATGTAGGGCAAGGAAAAAAACTAGTGTTTTTAGGAAAATTCTACATTATTAAAGAGATGGTTTGTAAACAAGCAGAAGAGGATTTGGAGATTAACAGGAAGCAGGAGGGGTTCATGAAAAACAAAAATGGTTTCCTTTTCATGTACGGTCTCTGGATTGTTAGATTGGAGAATATCTTAGTCACGGTGATTTCAATAAGACATCTGACAAAGTCAAATGAAACTGATCTAGTCCCTGTTACAACAGTAAAATTATCTTAAATTTAAACACATAACAAATACAAGCAACATACTTTCATCACTTTTAATTCTGTTAGATTTAGACTGGTTAGTTTTTAAAGCATAATGAGTTGAAATTCTTGATTAATTTTTGCATTTAAGAACGTTAGAAGTTTGTGTTGTTGAAAGAATTGAGAATATAATTGGCTTTGGTAGTATCATGCAGGAGATGAAATCATCGTAGCTTTTAAAAAAAGCATATTGTATGGGGGCAGCTGGGTAGCTCAGTGGATTGAGAGCCAGGCCTAGAGACGGGAGGTCCTAGGTTCAAATCCGGCCTCAGACACTTCCTAGCTGTGTGACCCTGGGCAAGTCACTTGACCCCCATTGCCCACCCTTACCACTCTTCCACCTATAAGTCAATACACAGAAGTTAAGGGTTTAAAATAAATTAAAAAAAAAAAAAAAAAAGCATATTGTATAACTTCCACAACTTTTGACATAAAGTAACATATAAAAGTGAACTATTCTTACCATTGTTCTTTTGGATGGAATACAGGGTTCACTTATCTGAAAATAAAAGAGCAAACATAATTTTCCACAATAATGTGAAGACATTCTCTAAAACATTTTGACTGACTTAGGGCTTAACTTTTCAATTACTTAAAGACTGATTATATAGCTGAGTGGTGGCAAACTGAAACAGAAATGGATCCCTGCTGGTTGAATTAGAAAACCAAAAATTAATATTACGTATGTTGTATTTCATTTTTATTTTGTTAATTATTTTCCAATTAAATTTTAATGGCTGCTGATGGACCAGGAGGAGTAAGAATAGAGGGCTTTCATTCAACACTTCTGATCTAGTTTATGGATGCTCTACCATAAATTAGTTTAAAAGGCATTTATTAGGTGCATACAACATGCTGAGTCCTAGGGACATAAATACAAAAGCGAAGAGAGTCTCTATCCACAAAGAACTTATCTTCTAATGAGGAAGACAACTCAAACAGGGGAATGATGGCCAGGCAAGTTGCAGATATATTGAGTGGGGTCAAGGCATAATAGGCTGTTACAGTCCATTCAGGAACAAGAGCAGTGTGGATCTGATAATGGTTTTATAACTAGAAAAGGGGTTACAGTGGTCCAGTAGCAGTGAGGCTATGGAGATCTGAGCCAAGTGAATGAAGTATGAAGGCTTGAATTTTCCTAAAATAATAGTTAGGGAGAGGCAGTCATCACGCATTAGGAAAGCAGAAACCCAGGGAAGAAGCTTCTGTGAGGCTGTAAATTCCTTAAGCACAGGACCTATATTCCATTATTTGTCTTTACATATGTTTGTTTTAAATTCCGGGAAGTGCTATTTGGAAGTGTCTAGCAGACTCCCTATGGACACGTGGGGGCTTTGAGACTACATTACCCATGATTCCAATGGGTCTTAGGGTGTGGGGACGCCACGCAGGGGGGCAGTTTAAATTCAGAGGAGGGCCTAGAGAATGCCCCTTGGTCTTCCTGAGGAGTTGGCTGGTGAGCGGGAGAGAGAATGGGCTCCGGAGGTAAATTTAAAAGATAGGCGCAGTCCCTAGAGACGGGAGGTCCTAGGTTCAAACCCGGCCTCAGCCACTTCCCAGCTGTGTGACCCTGGGCAAGTCACTTGACCCCCATTGCCCACCCTTACCAATCTTCCACCTATGAAACAATACACTGAAGTACAAGGGTCTAAAAAAAATAAATAAATAAAAAAATAAAAGGATAGGCGCAGTCATATATATATATATTTACCAACATGGCCATGGCTTTAATTAAAATACTAATTTCTCTTATTATATCAGTCTTTATCATTTTTAATGGTAACATTAATGGCAACCACTACATCGGAAAAGTAGCTCTCAATTTTCCAGATAGCCTTTCAGAAATGATAGCCATGCTTTCTTTTTGGCCATCTTGCTCAGCTCTTTTGAGCAACTTTTTTAAAAAGGAGACTGGCTTTCCTCGCCATGCTTTCACTATAAGCAACAGCATGTTCTTGCCTCCCCTGGGGCTCAGCCAGCCAGTCTAGCCCAAACCACCTTGGGAGGTCAGGCCAGCTGATTCTGGCTTCTGGCTTTAAAACCAAAATGCTGGTGCCCAGCCATTATGTTCTCTGTTGCCGCTTCTGACTCCTGACCTGGACTCCATTCCTGCCTGGCCCGCCAGTACAGACTGCTGCCTCACGTTCCTGCCTGCCCTGCTTCTCTGCCAAATCCAGAGCCCACCAGTACAGACTGCTGACCTCTGTTCCTGCCTCACTGAATCCTGAGATTTCCGAGGAGCAACCCCAGCCCTGACTTAGCGAACCCCGCCATTTCAGCTTCAGCTCTGCAGCTAAAGATTTGGGAAGTATTTCCCTTTCTCCCTAATCTCTTATTGAGTACTCTTAACCTGAAAGACCATTCTTGCCCTCCACGGGAAACTCCCGCCCACAATTTCTAGACGTGGGATTTTCTACAAAACTGACCTAAGCTTTTCTCTAGCCCCAACCCCACGTGGACGCTAGCGTCTGAACCTTGAACTAGTGATTACTCTTCATTGGGCACATGGCCTATTCAAACTTTCTTGCGATTAAACTAAAACTCAGGAGAAGAAATTCACCCCATACCTGCTTAAAACTAATTATAGGACCTCGAATTAGAACCTTTCAGGACTGAATGGGTTTTAAAAGACTGTATCTTACTGTATTTTGCTGATTAGTTTTGTGAATTAATCTTGCTTATTTCATTGATTTTCCTGTTGCACTGAATCATTTTAAGCTAATGAAGTTTCTGGTTATGATTTTATTATATTTCCTAATTTACTTAAAGCTTACTGTATCAAAAACAATGCGGTTATGTGTACCATCTATGAACATCTTATAGGAGCACATATCTTTTAAGTTTTATTCTGTTTTGGTAATTGTAGAGAACCTTGGAAGTTTCCATGCCTTGAGATTTAAATTGTAATTTTACAAGAGGTCTTTTAACTTTTACTTTAGATCCTATAGAATTGTTGTCTTAAAGGATAAGCCTTTATATATTTTATTATAAAAAAAAAATTATTGCCTTAAATGGGTAGAAGCATGAAAATTTCCTACCCGGGATTTTTTTTTAAAACAGAAAGCCAAGGAGATCCTATATACTTTTATTAGAAGGATCTAGAATTCTTGAGGTAATTTAGACCAGAAGATTTTTTAAATATCAGATTTTGATATGAAAGCAGTAACAGTTTGTTGAGAAACTCTTAGCCAAGATTTAAAAGTTGTAACAAGCATATGATTTTTTAAAACATCATTGTTTATTGTTTTAAAATGTGTTATTAGAAATTATGGTACTCTTATTTGAATGTGCATTGTGAATCTGCTATTTTGTAAAGCCCTCACAGAAAGTGAATCTCATTTTTGGGTAAAAAAAAAAAAAACCAACACTAGTTCTAAGCTATATGTATATATTTTTGATTTTTAAAACATTCTTTTTTTAATTAGAGCAATTGATTTTTCCTTTTTCTCATCTTGTACTGGAAGTACATATATTATCATTATTTATCCTTTTTTTGATTTTACAGTGATATAAGCTTAATGCAACTACCTAAAGAGCCTGAGAACTATGGGACTGTGATTTAATGCCCTTCTGTCTGATTCCAGGAGAAGGGAACATAAAAGCCGTTACTAGTGCTAAGAAATCACAAGGTCACAGAGACTTGACTAAAAATTTGCATGGATTGCAGAGGTCCATGCCAATACTTTAGGGCTTGAAATTGGGGTTTGAGTCCTAGAGTCCCAGTCTTTTCTAAAACTTTTAGAGGACGTGGGTCCCCTCAACTTAAATTCCTAGTGAAGCACCTAAGATTGGTTATTTATTTGGCTCACTTCCCTGAAAAGCTGATGGCAAATCAGATCAGAGAGAGACATTTCCCTTAAGTCCTGGCCCTGAATGGGTAAAAGCAAACTGCTTAAATCACTTTCATTGGGCCTTGATTCAAAGGCCTGTTACAAGTTTCTTTTCCCTACATTTTTTGCACATTTTACATTTCATTCACAAGTTAATTTTTTCTTCTTTTTTCTTGAATTTTATTCTTTTTTTTTGCCAATTGATTTCATACAAACCCCGTGACTCAGCCACTCATCCTTAGCTGACCTTTTCAGGAAAAAAAGGTGTGTTTAGAATTTTCCTCAGGGGGATTGTGTTAAGTTTTTAAAAATTTGATAATGTAAAAATATATGTATATTTAACTCTTTTAGGAGTAATTTCAGGGGGAAATGTATAATTCTTAGAAGGAAATGTATGTTTTATAATCTATAATGTTAAGTTTAAATTCTTTTGAGAATAATTTCAGGATAAGGATTTTGCCATCTCCCCAGAATCCAGACGATGGACCTGTTTGGTAAAGGCACCAAAAGATGCCTAAAGACCCTTCACTGGATCATGAAGACCAAAATTGAATTTTGGGTGCTGTTGATTTTGAACTATGGGGAGTTAAATGACCTGAATGCAATTTGTTTTGAATGTACTCTATTATGCCAATAGGGGACTGCCCCGAAATTGGTTTTTTGTCAATGCGGCTAGTTTTATCCATTTGTTCATCTATTTCTTTTATCCCCCAAATTCCTGAAAATTAGAAGTTGTCTATGTTTACAGATCCAGCGAAGAAAAAGGGCCAACTTTTTTTTGCCGGATCTCAGCGGGAAATGTTTGTTTTAAATTCCAAGAAGTGCTATTTGGAAGTGTCTAGCAGACTCCGTATGGACATGTGGGGGCTTTGAGACTACATTACCCATGATTCCAATGGGTCTTAGGGGGGCAGTTTAAATTCAGAGGAGGGCCTAGAGAATGCCCCTTGGTCTTCCTGAGGAGCTGGCTGGTGAGCGGGAGAGAGAATGGGCTCCGGCGGTAAATTTAAAGATAGGCGCGGTCATATATATATATTTTACCAACATGGCCATGGCTTTAATTAAAATACTAATTTCTCTTATTATATCAGTCTTTATCATTTTTAATCGTAACACATGTTTCCCTGGACTCTAAGAGTTTGCTTTATACAAGTGTGTGTATAAATGGAAATTTTGAACCTTGGACTTCATCCCCCATAAGTCCCTTAGTTTTCCCAAAATTCCCTTTAATCTCTTCTGTGCCTCCATGTTTGTGTGGTCACATTATTGTTTTATAGTTGGCTGTAACTCCTCCCTCTCTCTCTTTGGTTCCTGGGAGTGGTTAATACCTTTTAGTTAGTCTCTTTTGTTAGTTTATAATTAATAAAATATTCATAAACATAATATTTAGTATTTTGCATATTAATCTTCACATTATGACAAAGACGAAGGGATAGAATTCTCACATTTTTTGAAAAATAGGTTTACAGTATAGTTAGTAATTTGCCTGAGAGCTGGGAGCTGGGGTTTCCTTTTCTTGCCCTATGCTCCTGCGGTTTTTTTTCTACACTGGCCACTCAGTTGGCCTGCTTTAACCCCATCTCAACCACTGCAGACTCTGACTGCCAGCCCTCCTACTCTACCTGCCCATGCCTTTTCCCACCCATTTGCTTGAGCCAGCTTTCTGTGTCGCTCCCTGCCAGCCTGCAGCCTGCCAATCCAAACTGCTTTTTTCAAATGGATGGGCGAGAACCCCTATCCCTTCCCCCCACCCCACGTGGGTTTTTCAGCCTGTACTAGCCATTTTTTAAGCTGAAGTCTTAAATTGATCCTAAACTCCTGGCTGAGAGAGCCTTGCAACTGGGGATTTTTTTTCCCTCCCACAGGAAGGGGACTTCTCTGCATTTTTTTTTTTTTTCCTTTTGAGGGCAGAGAGACTAAATCAGTTTATTTGAAGTAGAAGTTTTTGGGATTTCATCTCTCCCTTTTGGCCAGTTCTCTCATATGCAAATACCCTATTATTCCCCAGCAAGATTTTGCCTTTTTGTGTTTAATTTGTAAACAAACTTCCATTCAGTTTTTGTTTGTTGTTTTTTGAATAATGTTGTTTCAAAGAATGCTTGAAACTCTAAAACAATAGTTTGAGTTGGTAAAGTTACAAAGTGCAGTTTGGATCTGGTTAATTCTTTTCCAGGGTTTTTTTGTGTTGATTGAATATCTTGCAGTTGAGAGCTTGACTAATCTTAATATTCCGGGGAGAAATTCATCCCTCTGGTTTTTTTGGTTTACCCATACCCATCATGAGGGTCGTGTACACTATGTTCAGGGCAGAATTCTCTCACTATGACGAAATTCAGAGCTCTGACAAACAAAATATGAATGGATGAAAATACTGGGGGAGAGGAAATAACTTTAAAAGAGATCTGAAAGTTTATTGCTTGCTAATTATTTTCAGCCTTCCCCCTCAAGATAGTAAACAAGCCTATTGGGATTGGTAAAAAGGATTTTTGATTACACTGCTTGTAATTTGTCATTTGCTTATATTAATGTATTTGCTAATTTCTTTAAGGTTTAAATTTTTTAAAGTTTATCTGTATTAATCTAATTAATATCTATTTTGTTATATGATTCTTTATCTGTACCATTTCCCTATGATTTTACTGAACAACATATCATTGTAAAAAGCCCATGAACATTTTACCCAATTTTTTTTTTAAGTTGTAAAAACCCCGTAAGTCTTATATATCCTGGATTTGTCATTTTAACTAACAAGGTCACATGCTGCTTATACAATGTTAGAGAATATGACTTAAGAATTTAAACTGTAATTTTATAAGGGGTCTTTAGAAACGACTTTAGATACCTTCTGAATGGATTATAGGTATATATATATATAAAGCAGGAAGCCAAAAAAGAGCTCCTGCATGCATGATATTTTAACTTTTTAGTATAATTTACTTTCCCACCAGAAGGATCTAAAATTCTTGGTGATGTTTTAGACCCAAACAGGTTTTCATCAGCAATTACCAAGGTTGAAAAATTTGCTATACCTGTAAAATTTGTGACAAGTATAGATTTTTTAAACATCACACAGCAAGTGAGCTATCTATAAACTCATGTGAATCCTACATAATAATGGGTTTGTTTGCTATTGTCAATAACTGGGCTATTGTGAATTTTGGGAATTTGGTACTCTATTTGCATGTAATTATCTATTATCTATTATTGTTTTTATAAATCTGTTATTCTGTAAAAATAATTTGCATTCATAGTAATTCATGGCCAAGTTTAAAAAAGAAGTTGGATCTCATTTTTTGGCTGAGAAACCTTTCGCTGATTCTAAGCTATATATTTTTGATTTTTAAAATATCCTTTCATATTTCCCCCTTGTATGTGCAATACAGTTTTGAGTTTCTTTTTTCTCTCATTTTTGTACCTGAACACATTATCAATATTAATCTTTTTTTAATTTGCAGTAATATAAGTTTAAAATACATTTGTTTTAATATTAATGCATACCCAAAAGGCTTTAAACTATAGCATAATGCCATTGATTGTTTAAATAATTATGGGATTTAGCTTAATGATTCTGTCTGATTCCAGAAGAGTATTTAAAAAGAGCCACTGCACAGTGCTAAAGAAGCACATAGCCGACCTGCATAGTGCAAATCGAGCACAGGGTCAAAGAGACCAACCAATCCCATTGGGATTGATGTAATTTTGAGCCAAGAAAAGAGGACTTGAAATTGTTTTGGGTTTGAGGTTGCAGCACTTAATATATATTAAGATGCAGGACTTCCTCTGAACCACATTCTATCCAAGCTCCTCATCTTGGTTACCATTCTGGCTCCTATAATCTAGTCCCTTTTCTGTCTTTTATAAGTGTGGCAAACTTTCTGTAGTCCTGGCTACTGATTGGGTAAGTGTATAATTACTTAAATAACTTTAATTGGGCCCTGATTCAAAGACCTGTTATAGTTTTATTTTTCCTTTACTTAGGTTTTTTAGATATCAGACTTTGACATTTTCTATTACATCCACAAGTTATTTTTTCTCTTTTATGTGGATTTTTTTATGTTTTTTTATTTCTTTTGCAATTGATTCGTATACCTTATAACTTAGCCATGCATCCCTGAGTGATCCCTGTATTATTATCTACCTCAGGGGGGGACTTTGTTATTGTTGTGAACTTTGATTTGAATTTAGGAAATTTTAGGATAAGAAATTTGCTACCTCCCAGAATCCAGACAACAGAACCTGTTTGGATAGGGTGCCATGAAGATGCCTGCAGAGACCACACACTGCATCAAGAAGATCCAGAATTGAACTTTGGGATGTGAATTTGAACTTTGGGTGGTTGAAAGCATTTGTTTTGAATGTATACTTTTATGGTAAAGGGGACTGCCCTCAAATTGGCTTTTTGTTAATGTAGCAATCATTGATTTTGTTCTTTTCCCACCTTTTAACCACAAATTATTGTAATATATATGTTGACTATGTTTTTATGATCCGTTGGGGAGACTGGTCTCCCAAAGGATCACGGGGGGTATGTATAAATGGACATTTTGAACCTTGGATTTCATTCCCCATAAGTCCCTTAGTTTCCCCAAAATTCCCTTTAATTTCTCCTGAGCCTCCATGTTTGCGTGGTCACATTATTGTTTTATAGTTGGCTATAACTCCTCCCTCTTTCTCTTTGGTTCTTGGGAGGGAGCTGGTTAGTACCCTTTTAGTTAGTCTCTTTTGTTAAGTTTATTATTAATAAAATATTCATAAATATAATATTTAGTATTTTGCATATTCATTTTAATCTTCACATGTATTTATTAAAATGTTTGCCAGAAATTTGAATAAATGAACCAGTAAAACAAACTAGGTACATTTCTGACCTTTGAGCATTTCTTCATTGCTGAGGAGAAAGTTGGTAGGGGCAGTAAGAGGAAGTTATTACTATATTGTTTGTCCTCTGAATCATTGTGCTTGTCTCATATTTAAAGTGAAAATGATGGAGTCAAATGATACTTGGGGTGAAGCTATTAACTAAACTGACTACATGCCCTCTGGGGTTCTTTCTAGCTCTAAATCTATGATCCTATAGTCTTCTTTTTGATTTGTTAAAATCAATGAATTCTTTGGAGAACACTGATACTCAATTCATATCCTCAAAATTTTTTTTTCAATATTTAATTTTTCCCAATTGCATGTAAAAACCAATTCCTACCTTAAGATTGGAAAATGTAACTTTCTGGCTACTTTAGGAAAACATTCATTTTGAATAAGTTAGGAGAGTTGATAAGTTGGGAATACTGACAGGGATCGCTAAACTGCAGAGTTTTTTAGGATTAACTACAGATTTCAATGGTCCATGCTATGTTTTGCTAGTTTCCATTACCATGAATAATTAAGAGTTTGTCTAACTTGTACAAGGAGTCAACAGGTTTAAAAAAATACTTCAGGTCGTTCCTTATAAACATAAACATAAACATAAATGTTTGTTATTATTTTATCATTTAAGTCATGCCTGACTCTTTGTGACCCCATTTGGGGTTTTCTTGGCAAAAATACTAGAATGATTTGCCATTTCCTCCTCCAGCCCATCTGACAGATTAGGAAACAGAGGCAAACAGGGTTAAGCAACTTGCCCAGAGTCACACAGCTAGGAAATGTCTGAGGCCAGATTTGAACTTAGAAAGATGAGTCTAGCTGACTCCAGCCTGGGCAACTCTATCCACTGTGTCACCAAAGCTACTACAACATAAATGTCAGTGCTTCCAAGACTTTGTAGAATAGAGGAAAGAGCCCTTCACCAGCTGTTTTGAAACATGGATTCCAGTTCTGGTTTGACCACCAACCCCTTGTGTGATCTTGGAAAAGTCACTTCTCTGTCTTTCTGTTTCCATACTTAGAAAAAGAAGAGTTTAGATTAGATTTTATATTCTAGATTTGTGAGTCAAAATAAAGTGCATAGGTAACAAGAGCTTTAGCACAGAATGAGTAAGCCCTGCCAGTATTAGGAACCTAAGACCTGCATCTTGTGTCAATCACTTAAGCAGAACACCTGGAAAAGAAAAGGTCTTTTGAGTTTCCTCATGCTATACACAGGGGGCTTATTTTTAAATTATTCACATTTTTTTAGACTAAGCTATAAATCAGCTAGATAGGTCTAGCAGGGTGGTGAATGATATCATCACAGGTGTCAATTTTCACTTGATCAGGTGGCGTGCAGCTTAAGCCCTACTATATTGCAGGTCCTTTTTTATAAAGCTGTCTGTGACATCTTGGTGTGGCAAAAAGAGAATCTATGGTTTGGTGACTGTTTACAACTCAGATTGAAATGAAGATAAATACTGACCCTTTCATTGGTACAGGAAATTCCTCTAAACACACTTCCTTAGAGTAGGAAAGAAAAACATTAATTTGTTTCAGTTTAAAATGGAGTTTAAAAAGTGTACTTTAAGATTTTTGCCAGTTTGATTAAAGTTAATTTCAACAAAAGGTTTTGCTATAATTCTTTTTTTTTTTTAAAGGCTCTTAGATGGCCAAGCAGATATTTTCGTAATGTCTGTAAGTGAAAGCAGTTAGTTGAATAATTTTTTTTTAAACCCTTACCTTCTGTCTTAGAGTCAATACTGTGTATGCTCCAAGGCAGAAGAGTGGTAAGGGCTAGTAAATAGGGGTTAAATGACTTGCCCTGGGTCACACAACTAGGAAGTATCTGAGGCCGGATTTGAACCTAGGACCTCCCATCTCTAGGCCTGGCTCTCAATCCACTGAGCTACCCAGCTGCCCTCTAGTTGAATAATTTTAAAAGAATTTATTTCTAAAAAATTTTAGATTTGGCAGCTGCAGTTTTATTTCAGTAAATACACTGTTTCATGGAATTTTATTTATCCAACAATTTAGCAAACTATATACCTAACAGCACATCTACAAAATTTGATTTACATCAAAGAACAAAAAAAGAGACTTCTTAAAGTGAATTAGTTATTGGAATTCTCTTAAGAATTTTATTTTAATAATTAAAAACTAAGATAATAGGTTCATAGATTTAAACCTGGAAGAAATCTCAAAGATTATATAGTCAAGTTAGTTAGCAACCTCATTTTCACCTCAAACATCAATAGAAATGATTCAGAAGACAAACCATATATTGTTTGGGGCAGCTGGATAGCTTTGTGGATTGAGAGCCAGGCCTAGAGTCAGGAAGTCCTGGGTTCAAATCTGACCTCAGACACCTTCTGCTGGGTGACCCTGGGCAAGTCACTTAATGCCCATTGTCTAGCCCTTACTACTCTTCTGCCTTGGAACCAATACATAGTATTGATTTTAAGGCAGAAGGTAAAGGTTAAAAACAAAACAAAACAAAACAAAAAACTGCTGCCCACTTCTGAAGTGATGCAATGTTGAAATACTGGCCTGGAAGAAAAGGAATGCCATGGCTTATCAGTAGCATAGGTCATGGATTTCTACACTCTAAAAGATAAAAATTTTTTCCTCTACACAAACAGATCCATTCCTTCTGTCCTGTAGGACAGATGAAGAACTATTAGTAGATCTCCTGGCATGGGACTATTTATTGAAACCTCAAAGACAAAAGACAAAAAAAAAATATTCATTGGGCTCATCTGAAAACAGCTTTATGACTTACCCCTTGTTGTTCCATATACTCTCTATGCCTCCTTGCTGCTTCATGCCTCCATAATTTTAGGCAAACTATCGCACTAATGAGATAAACAATCATTGTGACGAACAAAAATATCATTGCTGCGATTTGTCCTCCTTCTACTCGGCAAAACGATGCATTTATAGGTGTGTTAAATAAAGGATAATAGCAGAGTCCACCTCGATTGGTATCGTTTACATAGACAATGGCTGCAGCCATGTACAAAATGAAGAGGGAGACATTAATTCCAAACTCGGTTAAAGGCCACCAACTGGAGTCCAAAAGGATGGTTCGATAATACATGGACATGCCAAGAACTAGAACGATAATGGTTGCAATCCAAGCAAGTCCAGCAACAACAAGTATAAAGGGGGTCTTAGGGCCATTGTAGTAGTAGCCTCCGTACGTGCTGCCCAGGCTACCCGTGCCCATCCCATACGGCTGGGAGTATCCAAACAGGTTATACCATTCATTGTCCTTATGTATATAGGCTGTGACACAAGCAAAGACACCGGCCCCTAAAAGCAGCTCCACAACCCCAAGAATTCTCAGCAGTCCTGCCCATGACTTCATGTAGGAGTATCTCTGGTTGTACTCTTCCACCTTCTCGCTGTAAGTCAGGGCCGTCTGTGTGTGGCGTCCTAGAGATCCATATGGATCCTGAGGAAGAAACGCTTCTGTTTCTTTTCGTGAACTGTAAGTGCCACTTGATTCTCTGTATGGATCTTTATGGGAGCTGGGTTGATTCGATCTTCCTGGTGAGGCTGGTGGGGAACACTCAACACCATCGGAAATATACCTAATCTCAGACACGGGCTGGTCCCATTCTGGGTCATTTCTTTTCCCCTTAAAGAAGTTCTTCCAAGAGTCTGGAACAAACCTCCTTACAGGTTTGATATCTGGGGCTAGAGCTGGTTCTTCTGCGTCACTTGAATTAAAGTCAGGGCCAAATGGTGGCTGTAAGGGGAGAGGTGGAGGAGGCAAAGGATCTGCACTCACAGCTAATTCACTGTCTCGAAGACTCTGCAGTGTCCTCATTGTACCATCTTGATAGGAGGAGTCTACTGGAACACGGTCATAAACCCTCCCTTGGTTCCTAGATCTCTCAGGCACTGTGCCATTTGACGACATTTGTGATTCTTACTCCTATTTCAGAAAATTAAAATTATATATTATGCAGTTATAATCTCCTTTGGTTTATCCCTTTCTCTTATACAAGCAGTACCCAAAATTATCTTTTTGTTCATATTCTGAGGATCAGAAACCAAGCTTCTAATAATCAGAACTGCATGTTTAAGCAATTCTAGTAAACAGAGACAGCCTGAGATGCAAATTTAATTTCCAAATTTTAAAACTTGTTCTAAATTTCAAAACATAACATGAAATATTTGCAGCCTTGTTCTCCGTAAATTAGATTAAAGAAACCCTATGTACACATTATTGTAAAAAATGAAAAGCTATTTCAGATGTTTTATATACTATTTTAATAAGAAACCACAAATAAACTTCTGTTCTCAGATGTTGAAGCAAAATATTAAAAGTATGATTATATCAGTAATTTGATGAGTTAAGAAACAATACTCTTTTCAGGTGGCTCAGATTTCTTTCAGCCCAAATTAGGAGGCTATTCATAGTACAGGGAATCAATTTTGTCTTAATTAAGAAAGTTCATTATGGGAGCTCCTTGATAAAGATCACAGGTTAAACATAATAGCTAACATCATAACTGGTCCATATAAAACAGAAAAGATAAATATTTGACAATGTGGAATTTCAAAACTGAATCCTTGATGATAAAACACCTCAAAACAAAAAATGTAATAACTAAAAAGCATAAAAAAGCACATCAATCAAAATTATGCAATTTAAAAAATATAAACCTTGTTCCCTATCCTGAAGTTTAGAACAATGGGGTTGTATTTAACCAGGAAAAGGGAGTATCACTCCACAAAATGCATTACTTTAATAACAACTTTTGGTTGATCTTCAAGAATAGACCTTTAGCTCTCTTTATTTAAACCTGGAAAATGCATTTCAGGAATCACCTGGAAGAATTCACAAAAACAGCACTTAAGTTCCTTGTTTGCAAAGTGCCATAAAAGTTATGAAGTGGAGGCAGCTAGGTGGTCCAGTGGATTTAGAGCAAGGTCTGGAGACAAGAAGTCCTGGGTTCAAAATGTGACCTCAAATAAGTCCTAGCTCTGTGACCCTGGGCAAGTCATTTAATCTCAATTGCCTAGTCCTTTCTGCTCTGCCTTGGAACCAATACTTAGTATCCATTCTAAGACAGAAGTTAAGGGTTTTTTAAAAAAAATTATAAAGTGGATTATTTTATTTTATTGCCTTGCCCAAAGGAAGCTTTATTTTTAAAAATTAATTAATTAAGAATATTTTCCCATGGTTATATGATTCATGTTCTCACTCCCCTCTTCCCTCCCCCATCCTGGAGCCAGACAAGCAATTCCAAAGTGAATTATTTTAATAAATTTCTTGATTGCAATTAATTATCTGAATCCTCAAAATGAGAAAATAGTTTGCCCAAGTAATACCTAGGATAAAAAGATTTCAGTTTTCCCCATCTCAAGTATCAGTAAATCCTTTGGGAATGTATAAAAGATTTGTTGCTCCATTAGCTACTATACAATTCACAAAGTTTAAATAGAAGGCCACAGTGCTTAATTATTTTAAACTGTCAGAGAAAGTCAATGACTGAATTTGCTGTTATGCTGCCCCTAAACCAAAGGGGTAACTACTCACTTTCACAGATACATCAGTTTCTCTAGGACCAATGACAATAAAGCCTGGCCAATAACACTTCAATAGAATTAATATTAGGAAGTATTGGTGCTATAAGGGTTCAATTCCCTCATCTGACAGGAGGAAAAAGGAAACCCAGAGATGAGAAGGAACATGTTTGACATCACTGACATTTGGAGAACTGTGGACAACAGTAAATTAAACCACCAAACTGTATGATTTCAAAATAGTAGCTAGTGGAGATGCTAATTCATTTCTTAAATATGAGTGTACCTCATTCACTTCCTAAGGACTCTAAATAATTCATTCCATTCAGGTGAGTTCAAGGACTACTGCGGTGTTCCAGTTGAAAAGTTTTTAAAATTTTGATTCGAGCTTGCAGCTGAGTGTTTTTAAAAACAGGTTCAGCATCCAAGAGCAGTTTGGCTTGTTTTTTGGTCTTTGTTTTGGTTCTCCATGTGTTCACTGTCTCCCGTGAATATGCAATTTGTTTAAGTATATCTCACAAGCAAGCCTGCCTCCCTCCCCCCAAATGACAAAGACAGATCCAGACTTCGGTCAGTTTAAATATAGCCAGAGAATTTGTTGGACAATATTAAATGTTTTTCAGTGTTTCTGTGCAACGCAGTTTCTGGACTCAAAAGATCACAATTTTAGGGCAAGAAAGGACAGTTCTCAGAGGTCATTTAGTCCAATGGATCTACAACTCTGGTCAGAGAACAATCTATCCCTTTTAGAGATCTGCTGGGTCAAAACTATGCGTTTTCATCATCATAATAATTATATAATATTAACAATAAAACTAAGCCGTTTTAATTACTAATACTATAAAAATTCCAGAGATAATCTACATAAAAGCATTTGGGGATGTGTAAAGTGCTCCTGAAACCAAAAAGTCTGTTCTCTTTTTTACGGCTGAGGAACTTGAATCTCAGATAGGTCAAGTGACTTGCTTAAGATCATACATCTCAGACCACGAAAGAATTTGTGCCCAGATCCTATGCCTCGCTCCTATTCAGAGCTCTTTCCATTACATCAGCTGCTTCTATTACCAAAAATAATAATAATAACTGACACTGAACACTTATAAATAGTCAGCATTCCTGAGCAGGTCTGTCCTAAGCCAGCCTCATTTCTGAAGCCCTGCAATCAGTCATACTAGGTTCAGCTCCTTCCTACCCCCTAAATTTGGAGGAGGAGCTCCACCGGCTTTTTGAAACCAGTTCTGGAGGGGGTTTCGTTAACCTACAATTTAAAGTGACGTTTAACCATTTAAGGGCCGGGTTTTGCCACCTGGGAAGCGGCGCTGCCCCAGGCCGACCCTCCCCAGCTGGAGAGGGGCCAGAGTCAAGCTCGAAGCCCTGTCCTAGTCCACTCCAAGTCACCGAGCAGCCGGTGCCCAAGGGTAGTGCTTCGTGTCCTGCCCCTGCCCTCTCCAAGGCGGACGCACTGGTGCTTAGGAGTAGCCCAGCTCCTTTGGTTCAGGGGCTCGCAGAGACCTCCGGAAGCCGCTACCGCCCCTCGGCTCCCCGGCCCGGGGACCCCCCGCCTCTGCCTCGGGAGTCTCCACTTACCGCGCGGGTGGCTCTGTAGCGGGACGGCGGCAGTTGGGGGTGGAAAGCGAGAGTCCCGGGTCCGAGGCTGGGCCCGCCCAGCACACACACCTGGTTCCCACCCCCACCTGCGAGCGTCCCCTCCCCGCGGCTCTAGGGCGCTCTTGGGTCACGTGGCCCGCCCGCCACTCTCACCACTCCCTAATAGGAAACTCACCTGTGCTGGCTGGGAACCAGAAACTCCAAGCGAGGCTCCCAGGGCGGGGCCAGGGTGGTTGACGTCCTCCGCCTCCGAACCGGAAGTGCCCTGGACGCAGGTTGGGGGTGGTCCAGCCCAGCTCCCTGAGTTAACCGAGCCCCCCGCCCGCCCCTAGACAAAAAAAGCTCCTGGGAACAGTCAACGATGCAAGCATGGGGTAAAGGTGTCCCAAATGGATTTGCTGGGGAGAATCAAAGGCTAGAAACGTATCCACGCCCCTTCAACCTCCCCCTCGCGGAAAACCGCCCAGGGAAAGCCAAAGGGCAGAGATTTTGGTATGGCCGGCAAGGAACAACCGCTAGCTTCTGCTTCTTTTACTCACCTATCAAAAAGCTTTTAATAATGGGGGAAATTTACGTTGCCATAACTAAATACAAGAGAAGTCAGTGCCACCGAAATCGTAAATATTGAAGAAATAAAATGCATTTAATTTTTTTGTTTAAAATATGATACATTTTGAGTAGATATATGCATAATTTATTGAAAAATAATTACACAACATAGGCTTTCACGTTTTAAACATTTATAAAAATAGACAGGTAAAGGAAAACAAAAAATGGTAATAAGGCTCTAAGTTTATTTACATCTTGAATAGTTTACAAGTGAACTATTTTAGTTTTACAGTTTATATATACAATATTCTCAAATTATGCATTAATTCACATTTTTTAATTTAGCATAACCTTCACATGAACTTGCTGATAAATGTTGACCTCTCCACTGTACACCACTTAATAGAACTAAATAAATACTAGTGGAAATTTTTTTTTAAATAACTTAAAAGATCTTACTATTTACTAATTGCTGTGTTTCAAAAACTTCGTAACTTTTCCATAAAAATGCTTGCTATGTCTTTTGATTGTTTTATCAATATTCCTTTAAAAAGGGTTCAGATTTAAGCTAAACATTTAAAGCCTGATTGAATTTATTCTTTCCCCATTAAAGGTATAATCAGTCCCATAAAATGGACTTGTATAGTAATACAAGTGTACAGACTACATACATTTTGCAAGTATAGACTATACACCACACAGGTGGACTTTCACAATACAATAATTTCACTGGAAACACATTAACTTTATTCAAGTAACTTCATTTACCACTGAATAAAATTAAAATGAATTTGTCAAAGAGCACCTGACCATCAAGTAGGTTATTTAGCTACATTTCATCACTGTCATATTCCTCTATTGTGATCTCTTCTTCCTCCATGAATCCTTGAGCTGTAGCAGGCTGGGGCTGGCTGGCCGGTAGATCTGTTCCACTAGTCTGACTCGAAGGAAGAAATAATGATGTTTCTGCATCAGTCTCTGAAGTTTTGATTTTGTCCTTGTGCATAAGTATCTTTGTAGGTGGTGATCCTTCACGATTAGCCTCATCATCACTGTTAGAGTCTATCATTCCAGAATCCTTATCAGTTAGGGCTTCCATTTTCAATCTGTTAAAAATCATGTGACAGCCATTAATAATAGACTAGTGTAGTTCTTTGAACTATGCTATAATTAAGATAATTAACAAAATTTCCTTACTGCCTCCTCCTACCCTAAAATTTTGAAATTATTTAGCTGATAGCTTCATTTGATCTATTTCAATGAAGCATTTCCTTCCAACATAAAACTTTAATGATAAGATGATAAAAAGGATGGTCATAAACCAAGTTTCCTGATAGATTATATGTTGAAAAGTAACATATGATTCTTAGCTGTGTGACCCTGAGTAAGTCACTTAACCCCAACTGCCTAGACCTTTCTGCACTTCTGCCTTGGAAACAATCCTTAATATTGATTCTAAGATGGAAAGTAAAGGTTTAAAAAAATAATAATACATGTGGGTAGAGAGTCAGGCCCAGAGAGAGGAGGTCCTAGGTTCAAATCTGATTTCAAGAGACTTCCTAGCTATGTGATCCTGGACAAGTCACTTAGCCCCAACTGCTTATCCCTTACTCCTCTTCTGCCTTGCAACCCATTCTAAGACAGAAGGGAAGGGCTTAAAGGGGAAAAAAAGTAATATATGAAGGGAGGCACTGAATACTTCAGAAAGCTGATTTCTAGCTTTATGTTAGCTGAAGAGTGAAAGAAATTTGAATCTCTCTCCAGGGAACTTAAGATCAAAAGAAATATTAATGATTTGAAAAGTATCTATTTTAAATATACTGGATACTACTAATAAATAATCTTAGAATCCCAATTACTAAAATCAATTTGGCAAAGAAAAGAAGTGTAGAAAATATTAACAGTGGCTTTTTATGGTAGCTTCTGACTAATTGCAGACATTAAAATCACTGACTTGGAATATGACAGATAAAATAGATTTCTTGGATTAAACAGTTTGCTAATACTAAAGTAAAATAGAAATAAGTCACGGAATAATGCCCAACATCTCTGGTTACCTTCCAAAAAACCTCCTTAGGGGAAGCCTTCCAACATCCTGGATAAAAGCAATCTGAGCTGAAAAGGGAGAATAAAAAACTTAATTTCAAACTAGATCAAATATATTCAGGGCACAAAATTCTTAATATACATACTTTTTGACACAATTAGGAAAGAACTGTTTATCAGTAATACTGCCTTCTAAAAGATTCTTAAAACTATATAGTTAACCTTACTAGTCTTTCCCTCTGGTCAGACAGAGATTTCTTCTGTTGTTCCCTCCCCAACCCCTCTTCCCCACCTTCCTCCCAAGCCCATTTTCCTAGTCTCTTCAAGAACCAATCTCCCTTCATTTCATATAAGCCTTCTGCTTCAGAGTATTATTGTTTAGTTTTTAAATTGCTCCTTTGGGAATTAGATTTCTTTCTTCCTCATAAAAAATAAGTAATGAAAAGACACCAAATATAGCATGGAAAATGCTTTTGGAAAAATCACACTGTCCTCTCAGCCATGGATATTCTGATTTTGCTTTAGCCCCAAGGATATAAATTCATGAAGGGGAAGATAGTGTCTATTAAATAAGAAAAAATCTAAAAATGTTTCAGTGCACCTACTACAGATGCCTAACATTCTATTAAGTACCATAGTATGAAATACCTTTAAGTTGGTTCCGTTCAAGTTTAGGGGAAACCAGAGGGAAGCCAGTTTTGATTCTAGGGCTAATTTAGGGGTCCCATATACTATAGTACATAGTTTCAGACCCAATTCCCATGTACCCAAACTCCCAGATTACCCCCAGAACTAAACTAGAAATTTGGAGTCAACTGGATATACTATGATCTCAGAGTTAGAACTAACCTACTTTTAAGGCAGACTACTTTTTTAGAGTAGGGAACTACTATAAAATTGTAATTATATTTGTAAAGAAGGGGCTAAGAACGCACTAATCAAATGAGTGTAATTTTCTCCGTATAAGAATAGGTGGTTAATGGAACATTAAGCAATAGGCATATTTACCACACAATACTGAGAAATGAATATAGTATGATAATGTGATTAGGGAAAAAATCCTTCTTAGGAAAAATTAAAATTCATATTATGATCTTGATTTCTTTAAAAATAAATTGATAAAAATAAAATACTAATAATAAATAAGTAGTAAGTCCCCTTTTAATACCATAATCATTTCAGGATATTAGCCTATTCTCAGAACTGAATACTTCATCCCTTGTAAAAAATCAGAACAGTTAAACAAAAAAACCCAGATCTAATGATGTATGCAACACTGTTCCCTTTTAAGTCACTTCTCTCTTTACTGATAGGAGAAAGGTATATTTCATCATCTCTTCTTAGGTCCATTATTATTACCTTGATTTCTCATTGGATTAGTTAGCATAGCCAGGTATGGCAATAGCTGCGTTTGAAGACACAAAGGGGGTAAGCAGAAACTGGAAAAAAGTGACTTTGCTGCCAGGCAATTTTCACGATACTATTTAGCAAAAGGAAGAAAAATAAAAATCATTAAATTCTACTGAGGAAATTACAACATTTTATTTCATTCATTCATTCATTCATTCATTCATTCATTCATTCATTCATTCATCCATTCATCCATTTATTTATTTATACATTTTTTAAACCCTCATCTTCTGTGTATTGGCTCATAGGTAGAAGAGTGGTAAGGGTGGGCAATGGGGGTCAAGTGACTTGCCCAGGGTCATGCAGCTGGGAAGTGTCTGAGGCAGAATTTGAACCTAGGACCTCCCGTCTCTAGGCCTGACTCTCAATCCTCTGAGCTACCTACCCAGCTGCCCCTCTAAATTACATTTTAAAATAAATTTCAAAGCACTTTTTAGATGATCAAATTAACCCCTCTATTAACTGCTTCAGCATTGACTTAAAGAACCTTTAGGTGACTTATGTGTCAGAACATTCCTATCTATAATAGGAACTTTGGCTTTTCCATGTAGCAAGAGAAGGTCTCTAGGGGTAGGAAAATATGTCACTGTAAAAATTAAGGAAATTTTATTTATAAACACATAACCTAAATCACCCCAACCCCAAATAGAAGTATGTCATGCTTACATTTTTTAATAACCTCAATATCTGAAAACCTTCAGGGTTTTAATTTTATCTCCACAAAGTATCATTTACAAATTATTTTATTTAAGAAACATAATAAAACTCTCTTTAAGTTTGGTCTTCTAAGAATTTTCTTGAAGCATAAGAAATATCCATTCTGAATTATGGTAAATGGTTGCTCTGATAGGGCTAGTCTCAGAATTCTTATATAGATTACAAAGAGGAATCAAATGGAAATTACTAAGGGGCTCCTTTACTTATAATTTTCAGCCAAGAAAGTTGCTGATCTTACATTTTTATTCAGCCAACTAAAAGCCTCACTTCTTCCTGTGAACTCCACCTCTTATGATCTCTAATTTCCTTCACTGCATGACTCAAATGCCACTTCCTAAAAAAGGCTTTCTTCTGATCCTTCCAGTTATTAGTATTCTCCCCCTCTTGATGCTTCTTTGATAACTGTATTTACTAATATGGATATATGTGAAATCCCCACCCGTACTTCCTCATATAAACTCTTGGAGGGATTTGACTTATTTCTGTCTCACTGATGCCCTCTCTTTCTGTCTTCCTCATAGAATGTAAATAGCAAATAGCATAGTGCCTGGCACAGAGTAGGTACTCAATAAATAAATGCTCACTGATTACTCCTTGATAGATTTGTCTTTGTCTCTCCTAGGGCACTGAAAGGTCAGATGCTTAATCCTGTTCCCCTCCAGTATGTCAGAGGTAGGCCCTGAATTCAGGACTTCTCGAGTCAGGCTTGTTCTCTATCTTTTATGCCAAAGTGACTGTCAGAACCCTACGCCCTCTTAAGATTTTAAGTGGAAGAGGAAACAGATTTTTTTTTTTTTTTTGGTAGGAGAAGTTGCGGGAACTTCTTCTAGGATAAAATCATAGGTTGAGTGCAAAACAAAACCAAGACCTACCCATGTCCTAGCAGCGCATTGCACTAAGTGTAAATTGCTAGAATACCTATATGAGCTTAATTTTTTCCCATTCCTTTTCAAATACTTTAAAAGTTAATAGACTTAATATTCAAAATGGCATTTCTGCTCATGTTTTGGCTTGTTTCTAAGTAAATTGGGGATCTTGACAATTTTTCATCAGTGACTTCAATGTTACCTTTCTACTTATCAGGAACCACTGAGGTTTGTGCAGAGGTCGAAAACTTGCTCCTCCTCCTTGACAATAAGCAAAACCTCTGGATTTGTTGGAATGCATCACACCTCTTGTAGCTACAGATGCACTGTACTCCCCAAGAGTGGTCCTTGACTAAGAAATAAAATGATATGCAATCAAATTAGATTGTGCATATAACATGCTTTAAGATACAATTTAAAGTACTCGTGATATAAAAGATTGAGTATCACTGTGGTGTGTGGTGGAATTTAAATATAATAATTATCTAAATTCCACAGTATCAAGAAGAAAAACCTCCCAGAATCATTTCAAAACATCCAAAGTGGTTTTTTCCTAGTTATCATTTTACATTATCCCTCAAAATAGTTACTGAAATTTCTTCATATCAAATTGAGATGGTAAAGGAAATCTTGGTCAAATTAAAAAAACAAACAATCATTTGATGTATATGCAGCTTTCCTAATTCTAGTGTTACTGTTGTCATAAACAAAATATGAAACAATTCTAAAACTTCAATGTACATTTTGATGGTTTACTACAAATGATAAAAAACCTAAGGTGTTCCACCTTCCTATATATAAGGAAACAATTAAACAAAACATTAGTCTTACATTCCAGTCACCATGGAGGATGTCAGCACAACTCATGTATTCACTGGCTCTCACAAGATCTTCTATTTCAGTGAAGAAATCTACATAGTTTTGGTGAAGGTATAAATTAAACAGCTCTCCAGGCATGTGTGACTTTTCTACAACCTCCTAGTCAATTAGAAATATATATTTAAGTATATTAATAGAAAGGTAGTGGTCAAAAATGTTTTATTTTAAATCCATAATTGCAAGTGTCATTACCTCGGGTTCAACAAGTAACAGGTCCCGTTCATATTCTGACAAATGAGAAGGTAATCGAGGAAATTCCAATTCCGTTAGAGGTGTTCCTGTAAATAATTTCCACATTTACTGAAGATAGATTTAAGTGCTTATTATTTATCAAGTACTTTGCTAAGTGCTGGGAATATCAATAGGAAAGTGTGACAGTCCCTGACCTTAAGGAGCTCACCCTGTAAAAACAATAACAAAGAAAGAATTCTGTCCATAGTTCATGAAAATGCCATATTGTTCCTATGGAATGTTGCAGGGGAGATGGCAGGACCCTAAGGACCTTGGGAATCAATGGCAGGCAGATGGTCCTTGACCAAGAGACCAGTGAGTCCCAGAATCACAATGGAATGAGGCTCTAGGATATCTCTGGCAAAGGTGAACATGGAAACAAAAGTTAGCAGTCAGCTGAGAGTGGTCATGCAGTACCTAATGGGAACTAGGTACTAATATATGAATACTCACCAAGTTGTTAAATATCATAATTCATATAATAAGCCTATTTTATACATTAGGCAACAAAGTCAGGATCTAGGAGCTTAAGTGAATTGCTCTCTCCTGATACTATCTAGTCCAGACTATGCAGTGCAGATAAATCAGGGCCCCTGTGGAGTTGATCCAGTAGTACATATGTCATGAACAAAAATATAACAGGACAGTACGCTGGGATGAGAATTGAGTAAGAAGAAAAGAACAAATTGGATTATATTTGGGAAATTGCACAGGCTTGTCAGTAACTCAAAGCTTTTCCATAAAACAGAATCACCTGTTTTTTAGTACCTATATGCTTAGAGTGAAGCTCAGCTGTGACTGATGGAATACTAGAATATTTGAATAAATCAAGAATGTGGCCCTCCTTAAGGGCAATTGAAAAGACACATGAGTAGACATAGTCTGCAACATCTTGACAAATATGAGCTGTGCACAAGAAAGCAACATAGAAGATATTTTTAACATAAATATGTCAGAAAAGTAAGTGGACCACTCAAATAGCAAGAGAGAAAGATGAATGGCCCAAGGGCTTTTAGAGGAGGGATATTTAACCTAGGATCCATGAACTTGTGTTTTTAATAATTGGTTTCTTTTTCAATTCTATGTATTTTATTTATGAATTTAAAAATAACATTCTGAGAAGGGGTCCATGATTTAAAAAAGATCAGGACCCCTGTTCCAGAGGAAGCACTTAACATACAAGGTAGAACCAATATGAAACATTAAAAGAAGTAGTAGCAATGATCAAAAAAATATGGATTGATTTTGTTCTGTAGCACTAGAGGAAGAGAATTATATCAATGAAATCACATATACTCTGAAATATAAACAAAATGAGCAATAAATAACAGATCAAACTATGCTTACTATTGTTTTATAATTAAGTTAAAATTGAATCAGAAATGACACCAAGTATTTAAAAGTCCAATATCTGAAGTTATTTTAAAACTTAAAAACAATGTTAGGTGAGAGGGCAGGGTAGGTCAGTGGATAGAGAGCCAGGCTTGGATACAGGAAGTTCTGTGTTCAAATCTACACTCAGACATTTACTAGCTATGTAACCCTGGGCAAGTCACTTAACTCCCCATTGCCTAGCCTTTACTGTTCTTCTGCCTTAGAAACAATACAAAGTATTTATTCTACAACTCTACAATGGGAGGGTTAAAAAAAAAAAGGTTGGTGGAAACCCAAAAGTATCCTTTAAAAGGAGATTCAATGAGTTATCAAAGGAATCTGTACTATTTTGTTTTTGTCATTAGGTCAATATGAAAAATGAAAAGTTAAAACTGATCTTATTTATTATTTTCTAACTATGAGTATTTATAAGAATACTTATAAAACTATTTTTTCCTCTAGAAGGGCTATTAAAAATTTTACAATCACTGAAATGGAAGTTAGATCAACAGCATTTAATTTTGTCTGTGAATCTAAGTTTAGCACTTTTCCCATTGTGTCTTGCCTTCAAAAGTATCTGGTTTTCTAAAACTTTTCAAAAAAGAAATCATTCAAGCTGTGGACTATTAAGTATATGGTTAACTGAGATTATCTATGAATACCAAGAAATGATGGCAAACTAATAAACTGTATAGGGATAATTGATTAAGGGCCAAGAAATGACTTGTTATAACAGTCCTAAGTCATAGAAAGTTTAATGGATTAACTTTTAACTTCAGGTGAGTCCTTCTTTTGACTAAAAGGGAAACTCTCCTTTAGTATTCAAAATTCCAGGTATAAATATTGCATTCTAATCCACAAGTTAAAAGTTTTCCTTCTGACACAACTACCAAATTTGCCAATAAAAGTCTAAGCTGTACACCAAGTGACCATTCTACAACCATGGCCATAATCAATTAAAAGTTCAAAATATTTCAAATCAAGGAGATCTAAAGGTGAGGAATGGAGGTAGCAACTTATACTCCTATAATTTAAGAAACTAGAGAATCTAAGACAGAAGCTAAGAGTTGGGAATCAGCAACAGCTCTGACAGCATCAAAGAACAACATCATTCCCTCACAGATATTAGTTATTTATACTGTATTTTATACTGTCAATTACTTTAACTGGATGTTTAAATTGATATTTTTCCTAAAACGAGAGGTAAGGGAAGGAAGAAAAATATGGGAGATTAGGAAAGGCAAGTCCAAGCAGAGTTCTGGAGTGGTGGGACTTTGGAAAATAAAAAGGTAGCAAAAGGACAGTGAATTCTGGATAACACTGGATGAAAGAGGAATTTAAAAGAGCAGAGTAAGAGCACTAAAAAAAAAATTCCTATGACTCTGGTAGCAAACCCTTGGTCACTAAAAATGCTTAGGTTGCTGAACAAAAACCATCTCACCTAAATAGATTATTATCTTAATATTAAAGAGCTATATTAAAAGAGTAAAAGTCCCATGATTCACTGGGAACACTGGTAGTATTTACCCTCACAGAAAGTAAATTATTATTTATAGCTAACATTAATGTTTGTTGAATAAACAAATGAAAGCTCAAGTTCACATCTGTAGTGTCTTCTTGATTAACAAATTCAACCAAATGTCACTGTTAATGTATTAATATTTATAAACCTAGTTTTTTATTAAGTAAACATTCATGTACTTAAAATACCAAAGAATAAAGGCTCCTTACTTACTTTTACAATATAATATCTTTCCCAAAGCTCTGAAAAGAAAGAGACAGGCATCTTTGCCACCAATTGCCTGAACTTCTTGGTTTTCCAAAGTACTATCAGGTCTCTTTCTCTGCCTTGCTTTTGACAACAAGACATCTGATTTTAATGAAGACATCCCTTTTTTCCTTGACCAAAAATTGGTCTCCTCAGAATTACCTGCAATAAAGTAACAAAAAAATTCAAATATACAGAAATGATACTTAATTATACCTGACAATATTCAATTAAAAAATGAATACAAACGAAATCATCAATGTGACTACGTAAGTGTATAATTCAACACATTATCATGTCCATACACTCCTAAAAACCATTTGCTGGCTGGAGGTATTCTTCTAGATCTCTTGATGTTGAATGGACACCAATGGGTTCTTGGGCTGCACCATGGATATTGCTACCTCTTCATTTCCTTTTCTTGTCCTCAATTCTTTGCTAGTAATATATTTCAGCCTATTCATACCCACCACGCACTTTTCTACTGCCCTTTGAGCAACCTGTAGTTATTTGGACTCATATTTCATGATTCTCAGCCACAGTATTACTGAAAAAATGCTATTAAAAAGATGGATTTTCCCCTCCAGGAAAAATTTGGGGTCATTGAAAGTATAGCATAACTGACTAAAGGCCATACATATAATACTTTTAAAGACTTTTAAGAGCTGGAAAGGGTCTCCATGACAATATACTTGAACCTTCTTCTCATTTTACAGATGAAGAAACTAAGGTACAGAGAAGCCAAGTGACTTCTCCAAGGACAAACTAGCAGTTTCAGAGTTAATGTTTTTTACCACTGCATCACAAATCCTGCTATGTTTGACCAAGATATGTGAATTGATGGATCAGCTCTACAGGCCATCTATCCATCTTCATACCACAGTCTGAACAAGAGGCATCTTTCCTTTCACATGGCTTTTCTTATGTGGAGTTAGACTAGATTCTCTTGAGTGATTAGGTCTCTCACTGAAGAGGCTCTACAGTGTAAATAAGATCAGTATAATATCATCTTCAAACAGGAGCATCTAAAGGATCTTACCATCAGGGGATCTAGCTTCTATCTGGACCATCCTACACACATTATTCATATATTTCTCTGTTTTTAATATTTCGCTGGTCAGAAGATTATCAGAAAAAAACCTTGTATCTGAAGCTTTTTATTCCTTTGACTTATACTTAGGAGACACCTTATTTCAGAAGAGTCTTGAAGGTGGCATTTTTCTCAACAGAATCAGATTCTTTTTATGATCACTGAATAATAAGCACAGTGGGGTCTGGTATTTTCTAACATCCTTCAATCAATTACATAATTTCCAAGATGTGTTTGGCTGTAAAGTAACATGTGTAAGTCTGCCCATTTCCTTCTAATATCTTCAGTAAGATGCCCTTAAGACATGTGAAGTTAACCCTTATAAAAGTCTTTTGTTAAGAATATTTTTCATCCCTAGACCTTTCTTTTCTTATTTTCTTCTTAAACCATTCTCTCTATATATTTGACTCACACTCCATTTCCCTAAAACTACAGAGATTCCTCAAACGAAAGAGTCAGATTTATATTGGGATGTCTCTCATTGGGAGGTACTAAAAAGCAAACAAAACCCCACAAAAGTTCAATGTGTGGGGTTCTAGGAACTTTTAAAATATATTCTTGAGAGTTTTAAAAGTTCCCCAAATGGGGGCAGCTGGGTAGCTCAGTGGATTGAGAGTCAGGCCTAGAGACGGGAGGTCCTAGGTTCAGATCCGGCCTCAGATACTTCCCAGCTGTGTGACCCTGGGCAAGTCACTTGACCCCCATTGCCTACCCTTACCACTCTTCCACCTATAAGTTAATACACAGAAGTTAAGGGTTTAAAAAAAAAAAAAGTTCCCCAAATGGTATGGGGCCATTAAGAACTATGTTTTAACCACAACACAGTAGTGATTCTAAGATGGAAGGTAAGGGTTTAAAACTATATATATAGGGGGCAGCTGGGTAGCTCAGTGGAGTGAGAGTCAGGCCTAGAGACAGGAGGTCCTAGGTTCAAATCCGGCCTCAGCCACTTCCCAGCTGTGTGACCCCCATTGCCCACCCTTACCAATCTTCCACCTATGAGACAATACACCAAAGTACAAGGGTTTAAAAAAAACAAAGAAAAAAAAACTATATATATATATATATATCTCAACATCATATATATTACTTTAAGGTGAAAAAGGCATGATTATTTTGCAGCCTATAATACTTAGAAATGTTAAATACCAACTTGTTGCTTGATTATCATGTGTAGCACATATGAATTCAATCCAGCTTTCTTCTATTAGTATATACAAAATATACTGGTATAAAAATACACTAGTATATTAAAATTTTTTTTTCGACAATTCAAAGTCATTAGCATTTTTTAATACATAATAAGGGAATTCAATAAAATAAATTCAAATAAAATATATGGTTGTAAAAAGTACAATCTAAATAAAATAATTAATTCATAAAATAGACGGATGGAATAATTCCATCGTTCAACCAAAGTATGGTCTGACAGCTCCTACAAGGAAGTAGTCCTTGAAATGTCGAGAGAGCTAGGTATTAAACCAAGCAAAGTAGATGAGGTTTGTGCACAAACACTCCCTTTATCATCTAGTATAGCTACATTGGACATTTCCATTTTTTAAAGGTAAAAACTTAGGTTATATTTCAGTTGTTTAGGGACTAAGCAATAAAATTTTAAAATGCTCAAATATTTTTACTATTTTATTTCACTTCATAACTGACCAAGAAAATGTCATCTACGCTTATATCTATATTTACCTTTAAAAGAAGAAAACTGGAGACTGTTTATTGCACTTCTTATATCACCAGAACATCCTTTACAAAGCAACTCTAAAGCTGGCTTCTCAGGAACAGCAATTTTTCCTCCATTCTTAAGTCAGAGAAATTGAAAAAATCAACATTATTTTTTGAACTAGTGAAAAAAATAAGGGACATATCTGTACACAAGAAAAGACTGAGAGATTCTTATAGAATTACCTGCCAAGGTATTATTCAAATACAAATGCAATAATGCCTTCCAGTTAATTATATTAATAGTGCCCTAAACAAAATAGACACCTAATAAGTTCATGTTGAATTTAATATAAATTCCAGAGTATTAATTATTTTTATCTTTACTTCAGTTATGCTATTTTAAAATAATGTTTCTATTATGTGAAATAATAGAATAAAAATTAAGAAGCCACAACTTGTAAACTTTTGAAGTCTAAAGTTTCCTCAAGCAACCTCAGAGCAGAATTTCTGAAATCAGGGATTCTTTAATTTTTCTTCTTTTGTTTTTTATGTGCATGGCTCTCCCTACCTTCTGATAGCCTGGTGAAGTCTATGGACCCCTTCTCAGAATAACTTTTTTTAATGTATAAAATATATAGGATTATACTAAGGAAACAAAGTATACCAAAATAGTTATGAGCATGTTTAAAAAGAAAAAGGTCATGGACACCAAGTTAAAGAACTCTAGTCCTAAGTATTAAGGGTCAATATTATTTACCCCTTGTTCTACCTCCCTACTTCTCATCCTAGAGATGCCTCTATCCAGAGATCCTCTCCTGACTGGTGAGTCCCTGGCCCTAGTCATCAACCAGGAGATGTCTAGGACAAAAGTAAAAGTGAAGAAAGATACAGATCATTTCTATCTCGGTAAATCGGGGAATGCTACAGGAGGGATGGCTAGTATAGCTGCTCTACCATATGTTTCCCAACACAACTTCATATGAAGGTTCTGTCCTGACTTTCCAATTGCCTGAGAGACATTCATGCCAATGTTCCAAAGACATCTTTAGTTCCGCATGGTATAGAACTCATCTTGTTTTCCATAAATCCATTTTTCCTTCTTCTGAACTAACCTATATATGTTGAAGTACCATCAGTTAGCAATACTGGAGTTATCTTCAACTTTTCACTCTTCATTCCCCATGCCCAATTCATTTCCAAATTGTCTTCATTCTTCTTTCACAAAACCTCTCATGTTGTCCCCTTCTCTACATAACAGCTACTACTCTAATTCAGGTTATCACCTCTCACCAGGGCAATCTCTAGCCAACTGGTTTCCCTTATTCCAGTATTCCTTCTCCCAGTTCAGCCTACTCATAGCTGCCAAACTGATATAATATATAGATGTGACCACGTCACTTCCCTACTTCAATATCTTCAATGATTCCTTATAGCCTAAATGACAAAATCCTCATCCTGCCATTGAAACTCCTCTATTATGTGGCTCTCATCTACTCCTTTCCAGTTTTATTTCATATTATTTCATTTAATGTACTCTGTTATAGTCAAAATGCACTTATTACTCTTCCTGACAAAACCTTTCATCTTCTGCCTGTGTGTTTGTCCAAATGTTTTCTCATATCTGGAACACTCTCATCACTTCTGCTCCGTGGGCATGGTAGTGAACACTCCTAAAAAAAGCCTTTTGTTTCTCCCAGATGTTTATGTTTTTTCTCTTTTCAAATTGAAATTACTTTCTATTCAAATATCTGTCTAAATGGGGTACCTAATAAGTTCTCTGAAGGCAGGTACTATTAATTTTTTTGAATTGGTTTTTTAGAACCTAGAATAGTTACCTAAGAAGTGTCTGTTGGTTAAATTGACAGGCCAGTGTGCAAGAGATTGTAAACTATATTATGACAGTCTATCAATTAATTTCCAATGTACAGAATTTCTGACGCTTTTGTAAATAGCTGGGTTAGTAATTTGTTTAATGGAGGATACAATGAGTAATTAAGTGACTCTCTAAAATACCTAGGGGCAGTGGATTGAGAGTCAGGCCTAGAGACGGGAGGTCCTAGGTTCAAATCTGGCCTCACTTCCCAGCTGTTTACCCTGGGCAAGTCACTTGATCCCCATTGCCCACCCTTACCACGCCTTCCACATAGGAGCCAATACACAGAAGTTAAGGGCTAAAAAAAAAAATAAAAGAAAGTAAAAGAAAATACCTAAAAGGAAATGCTGACTTCTTAGTACAATCAATGTAATAGATATAATTTATAATGCAGCAGGTCCAGAAAAGAGAAATTTAAATAAGAAATGAAAAGTATTATACTTTTAAAAATGTCGTTACCACATAAATGTAATCAATATTTGAAACTTACCATATTAGCTTCTATTGCTGCTATTCTACTAAGAACTTTCATCATAATTGTTGGTGCCACAGGATTGAAACTGTCAGAAGTTTATAGGAAGAAAAATACTGGTTAATGACATTCTAAAGTTACATTCCTTTTATGAATGCTACAAGAGACACAAAGAAATCTTCTTACCTAATGTTAGATATGGAACATTCTTCTTGGATTTCTTTGGGGAACAATAATCTCTGACTACTGGCTCCACTAAGACTATCAGAGATTATAAATATAAGAGGACATCGACCTAGCCTCACAAATGTCCTAAAATGATAGGCAGGAAAAGTTAGAGATTGTAATTATTATTTCAATTAATTTGAAGTTCTAGTAAATGTCACTGAAACTTACCTTAATATTTCATGTAAAGTACTTGGATCTCTATAGAATTGATTAGGCATATCCTATTGAAAACAGCATAAAAATTATCCATTTCTAACTGCATATGTATGTTATAGATAGACAATTACCAAGTAAAACCTCTTTCCAACTCACTTAAATTCTTTGTTCCAACTTATGTTCCAAAAGAACTAGGAAAATGTAGGATATACAGTTTATTAAAGTATCCATCTGTCATTAGGAATCTCATTTATAAATCAGTATTTACAGAAAGTGTCCTACACTAAAATTTATCTAATTCTACAATTAAGACATTTGTATCTCTTCTATTAATGATAAATTATTTAGGACTGCTAACATGACATAAGCCTAAGCTTTATATCTGAACATCAATTCTACTTAACATGTCAGTGTCATCACAATCAGACAAGAAATAAATAACCAAGTTTTGGGGGTAGGTATAGCCTTTTGAGATACACATACACACACACACACACACACACACACACACACACACACACACACACACACACACACATTTTTTTTTACCTCAATTAAAATAATCTTCTTATCAGTGTGCAGACAATCACCAAGCATCTGTAGTTTGTTATATTTATTTGCTCTCAACAGAAACTCTTGAAAAATAGTCATCTGAGATTGACTAGGAACCATGTGGAAACTTGATTCTGAAAAGCAAGCATTTTTCTTGTCAACAAATCAGAAAACACACAAATGATGTCCCTCTTGTTCAACTGTTCAGTAAAAAACTGTCAAAAGACATTGTGATTTCTAGCTTCTGCTCTATTACCTATGTCTTTGGAAAAAAGTCACTTAAATTCTATGGATGCCAGTTTCTACCCCTTTCCCATGACCAGGGGTGTAGAATCAATGACTTTTTAAAATCCCTTACCTTCTGTCTTAGAATTGATACTAAGGGGGGCAGCTGGGTAGCTCAGTGGATTGAGAGCCAGGCCTAGAGATGGGAGGTCCTAGGTTCAGATCTGGCCTCACACTTCCCAGTGTGTGGCCCTGGGCAAGTCACTTGACCCCCATTGCCTACCCTTACCACTCTTCTGCCTTAGAACCAATACACAGTATTGATTCCAAGATGGAAGGTAAGGGTTTATAATTTAAAAAAAAAAAGAAAGAATTAATACTAAGAATGGGTTCCGAGGTAGAAAAGTGGTAAGGGCTAGGTAGTAGGGGCTAAGTGACTTGCCCAGGGTAGAACAGCTAGGAAGAGTCTGAGGCCAGACTTGAATACAGGCCTTCCCATCTCTATGGCTCACTCTCTACCACTGAGCCACCTAGCTGCCCCAAATAAATGACTTTTAAGGTCCATCTCAGCTCTAAGATTTTAAGAACAATCTTTGTTTGTCTATTCCCTTTCCCAAGTATGTCAAGCACATCTGAGGACTTTAAGTTAAGATTTACCCCATCCCTCACAATTAAACATTTGTCTTTCAATTCACCTATTCATTTGGGTCAAGAGGGAAGTTTTCTTTTCTTTTTTTTTGTTGTTGTTAATTGAAAAATAAAAGTAAAAAGGTAAAAACAAAAACAAACTACCCTTAACGAATGGAAGTTAATGCAGGTGGGTTTCTGGATAATTAAGATAATAATAATGATGATGATGATGATGATGTCTTCATCCCCCCCACCCCCAAGCCCTTAATTCTCTATTATGAGAGGTTTCTTTGCCAGTCAAAATAATCTTATTAATATCCTGGAATACTCCTCCATCATCTTGTCATGTTACTCAACATTAAATAGCATGATCAAATAGTGTTGAGAGAAAGGAAAGCACAATTGTAACTTGCCCTGGTCACTACTATGACCCTGAATGTGTTGATAAGATAAAAGATTTAGAGCTGGAAGAAACTAAGGTCCAGAGATAGTTCCCAAGGTCCCACAAGTAGTCAGGGATAGACCTAAGATTTGAACCCTCATCCTAACTCTAAATTCAACCCTCTTTAGGTCCCCGAAGAAGAATGTGAACTCAGCTTTGGTGACAACACTCTTTAACTTCAGACCCAAGAAAAATTTTTAGAAGTAGTGGTATTTATGTGATACAGGATGAACTTCCCATCTACTTTCTACAAAGAAGTGCCCCTCTCCCTTCCAAAACAAAATAAATCTCACCAAGATTAAACCCATCCTTCATATCATGTTTTCTGGAGTCTAGAAAAACAGGGTTAATCCATTCTTGCACCTCAATACCGAGCTCCTTAACTAGTATTTGTAGAGTTGCTGTTTTTCCACATCCAGGAGGACCTGTTATTATTAGAATAGGCCCACCCTATGACAAAGACAAATATTATACATTAAAAATGTTGATGAAATATGTCAAAGTAACAATATATATATTTTACTTGCTATTCCTCTATATTAACATAGTACAACTTTTCTATTATGCTAGTTGGCATATTATACATTTTCTACACAAAACAAAGAAGTCATTTTATAAAAACCTCAGAGTAGTTGAAAGACACCAAATCCTCTATAACAATGGTGGGCAACCTTTTTGGCAGTGAGAGCCATAAAGGCCTGCAGAAGGAAGAGGATGGAGGAGGAAGGTGCTGGAATATGGGGCGGGGACTGAAGGGCCCCCTGGGGCACATCCTGGGGTTCTGCCAGGACTGGCGGGTAGGGAGGTGGAGCCAGATATGGCTTGGGAGCCAACGTTGTAGACCCCTGCTCTATAACCATGGTGGTGAACCTAAGGCACATGTGCTAGAGAAAGCACTCAGAGGCTTCTCTGTGGGTATGCCTGCTGTCACCCCAGCACAGAGTTCACCAGAGTTAGTTACTAGAAAGTCAGAGGGATGTGGGGTTGGGCTGCTCCCCTCCCCCTCTCCATGTGCACCTGAGGACATCACCCACCTCTCTAAAAGGTTCATCATCACTGCTCTATAAGACTTCCCACCCCAACACCCACCCGTTTTTATCCGTTCCTTGCAATGTAGTTCCACTAAAACTTCACAATAGGTCTTCAACATAACCAAGGGCTGGGAATCTCCATGCTTGGAGTGAACTACCTGTGTGTCTCTCATTCAATAGATAGATACTTCTAGACGAACAAGTGCCATTAACTAGGTCAAGAATTATGAAAGGGTATGCCTAATTTCTTGCCTTTGGAATTTGTGTGTTTACTAGCAGACAGAAAATTACCCATCACTGTATATATGCTGAAACTTCAGGATCCTAAACTTGGGCCACTCATTTTATTTCTGTTGCGGGAATGACTATCATTTCATGCACCTGGGTTTGCAACCTTGGAGTTCCTCCATTCCTCACTCTCCCTCACCACACATGTACAATATTTTTACATATATTCTATTCTTTCTGTTCACATAGCCAATGTGATAATACATGTATAACCTAGACTGAATTGCTTGTCAGCTCTGGGAGGAGGGAGAGAAGAAGGAAGGGAGACAATATGGATTATATAACTTCAGAAAATTTATGTGGAAATTTGTTATTAAAATAAAAAATCTAAATAAAAAAAAAAAAGATCCACCACCTCAAAAAAAAAAAAAAGACCATGTCATTCTGATACACAATAAGCTAATAGTTCTCTATTGTCCCTAAATCAAATATAAGCTCCTTTGACTTTTAAGACCTTTCACACACTATGACCCCAACCTGCTGCTTTATCAGATATTATATTCCTTCATGTTCTTTTCAGTCCAACTAAACTAACCTTTTTCTTATATCAGAGGTGTCAAAACTTGGCCAAGACTGACCCACAAAACTCCCAAATGCAGCCCAAACAAAATTTAAATGTAATTGGGAAATGTTTATTTAATAAAATAAAATTAAGATGCAATACAATATTGATAATATTAATTTGTGGTTTTCTAAGTCACTATGCAGCCCACAGGAATCCATTTCTACTTGAGTTTTGACACCAGTCTTAAATAATACTCTGTCTATATACCTTCTCCACATTGGTTGTCTCCCATACCAGGAACACTCTCTCTTCTTACTTCCACCTCTTAGAATCCCTTTTTGTATTCTAAAACTCAGCTATGAGAGATAGTGGAGTTTAGAAGGGTCTGGCATGCATGGTCCATGGGGTTCACAAAAAGTTGGATTCAACTGAACAACAAATGCCACCTACTATATGAAACTTTCCTGATCCCTTCTTGCCCTCTCTCAAATCCACTTTCCTACCTCCTAGGGCCTTCCAATGCCAGATTACTTTGTAATTATTTTGTATACACTTATCAACACATGTGGTTTCTCAAGATAGAATGTAAACTCCATGAGGGCAGGGACTGTTTTATTTTTGCCTCAGTGGGTGAGACCTGTGACAAAGTAAGCGCTTAGTGAATTCTTACTGATTCCCTAGCTCCAAAAAACCTATTCTTCTCCAATAACTAGACATATTTAAATTCTCACTACAATCTGCAGAGCAGTATATAATTTATAAAACATTTAAAAGTGAGATTATGAGGAATGTATAATTACCTGTTTTGGCTGCCACTCAAAAACATGAGCTTTTAACCAGGTTTCAAGTTCTTCAATTTTCTTCTTATGTACAGCAAGTTCATTCTAGCATGAAAGATTAAAGTTTTAAGAATAGTTAAAATTTATTTTGATTTAAAATAAATAATAACTCACATTTGATATAGTACTTGAAGTTTTTACACTTTCCTTACAACTATTCTAGGAAGGTAGTATATGTACCGAACACTTCAAAGTTAAATGAACAGGTTAATTAAAAAAAAACACTAGGGAATGACCTAAATCAAATTATGAAAAGCAACATGAGTAGAACCAAGAGAACATTATATACAGCTACAGAATTAATGTTTGCAGAATAACTTGTAAATGACCAAGAACTGATGAATAGAAACACAAGACATAGTTTATACATATATATTTTTTAAATCAAATGAAGCCTTTTTTAATGTGGGGATGGAAGGGAGGGAAGAAGGGAGATACCTGGAAATTTTAATATAGCCAACAAACAAGTAAATTAATTTAAACAAAGTCCTCAATTGATTAATAAACAGATGATCAAAAGGTATTTGGTTGGTGTTTTGGTAAAAGGGAGGGGGAAGGAAAGAATATGAATCATGTAACCATGGAAAAATATTCTAAATTAATTAGTTAATTAAAAGAAAGAAGTACATCTAAGAAAGGCTAGTAAGAATGCACATAGAAATTATCTTACAAATCTAACCAAAAGGATATTAAAAGGGACAGGAGAGGGAGAAGACTGCTTATGTAGATCCCCTAAGACAGGGGTTGGCAACGTATGGCTCTTTCTGCAGGAGCCATAAAGTCAATTTTTTTTCAGGCACTGTTACAGGAGTGTACATTGTGAGCACTGTACAGCTCTCACAAAATCACATTTTAAAAAATGTGGCGTTTATGGCTCTCATGGCCAAAAAGGTTGCTGACCCCTGCTCTAAGATAAGAGACATAGAGTAGCCACACAGAAGAAAGAAAAATAGAGTTAGGACATCCACAAATTCACAGGAGACAAAAATACAAGAAAGGAACCAGTAGTAAAACTCATGGTCTTAGGTTTCTATTAACAAATGCCTAAGACTGTGGTAAATGAAGAAGAAAATAGAGTTTCTATAGGATTCAAGGAGGTAAACAATCTAGTATCACTGAGACTTGGTGAGATGAAACCCAATGACTAAACTATGGGTCTAAATGGGAATACTTTATTCAATAGCAAAAAGGTTTAGGGATAGGGTAGTACTGTGTATTAAGAAGGCATAGAGGGCAGCTACTTGGCATAGTAGACAGAGTGCCAGGCCTGAAGTCAGAAGGTCCTGGGTTCAGATGGGGGCTCAGATATTTCCTAGCTGTGTGACCCAGGGCAAGTCACTTAACACCAACTGCCTAGCCCTTGCCCTTTTCTCTTAGTGTTATTGAGAAAGTAAGAATTTTTTAAAAAAGGAACAAGGCACCTAGTAGCACAGTGGATAGAATGCCAATTTTGGAGTCAGGAGGAACTAGGTTCAAATCTGTCCTCAAGGTACTTCCTAGCTGTATGACCGTGGGAAAGTCAATTAATTTCAATTGCCTAACACTTGCTACTCTTCTGATTTAGAATTGATACTAAAACAGAAGGTAAGAATTTAAATAAAAAAAGTATACTCACAAAGAGTATGTATACTTGTAACAAATTATGGTATTATCAATGTAATGGAATATTACTCTGCCATAAGAAATGATCAGAGACAATTTCAGAAAAATCTGGAAAATCTTGTATGAATTGATACAGAATGAAATGAGTAGAACCAGTAGAAAAATTTATACAATAACAACAATGTGAAAATAATTTTGAAAAGACAACTCAGATCTAACCAATCACAATTCTATGATAGCAATGATTAAGAATGCTACAAAAACCTTGAGAAATGGTAAGATGCAGAATGAGATATATATTTTTGGATATGATAGATGTGGAAATTTGTTTTGTTTGACTCTGCATATTCATTATAAGGTTTTTTTGGGATGGTTTTCTCCTCCAATGACTTGGATAGAGTGGAAGGAGAGAAAATAAAAAAAGTTGTTAAATGAGTAACTAAAACTTAGAGCTGTTTTTTTAAACCCTTACCTTCTGTCTTAGAATCAATATTGTGTGTTAGCTCTAAGGCAGAAGAGTGGTAAGGGATAAGCCAGTGATGGGCAAATTACAGCCTTCAGGCCAGATGCTGCCCCCTGAAATGTTCTATCAGGGCAGTGGACATTATTCCTAATCTGATGAATACAATGAGTAGGATACAATACAATGAAACTTCAAGAGTTACCTTAGAAACAATGAGCATTTGCTTTCCTTAGGCTCCCTCTTTAAAAAGTTTGCCTAACATTGGGCTAGGCAATGGGGGTTACGTAACCTGCCCAGGGTCACACAGCTAGAAGTGCCTGAGGCCAGATTTGAACCTAAGATCCCCTGTCTCTAGGCTTGGTTCTCAATCCACTGAGTCACATACCTGCCCCCTTAAAGCCATTTTTTAAAAAAGAAGGTATATTCATATGAGGAAATACAGGAGCCAGAGATAGGAGAACAAGGTAGGGAATATTTTTAGGCCAAAGGAGAGAGAGAAACAATGTATTCATCATTGGAGCATACTATAGCGAACTGGGACAGAGAGGGGAAAATAAAGGAGGAATGTGAGGAAGATTCACATCTGGCAAAGAGGAATGATACAGTATTGATGGAGGGACTTCAGTTATCTAGACATTTGTTGAAATTTTCTCTAACAAAAGCAGAGCAACTAATAACTTGTTTTTCCTTAGTGATAATTCCATCCTTCAAGAGGTAAAACCCACACAAAGAAGCTCTTTTCTGAAATTATTGGTTTGGACTGAAACCATGGGATCTGGGGGGAGAAAAGAGCCTTTAAACTTAAGTTTGTGATAATGAAAAGGTAACAGATATAGTCTGAAGTACACCCTAGATTTTTGAAAAACAGATTTTAAAAAGTTCAAAGGAAAGATAGATAAGAGCCCATGGATTTTTGATTTAGGGAAAGTCTACCTAAGAGGGACAGGAGACTCAAAAATGAGAAGTTAAAAACACGAAGGCAAACAATCCTAAAGGAAAAGTAGAATTCATCCAAAGAGACCACTGTAGACACATAGGGCACACTCAATGTTCAACTTAAGATTTTAAAAATTACTATAGATTCAGCAACGTCAGTTAATTCTTAATATAAAAACATTCATGAGCCTGTGAAAATAGAATGAAGAGGATATGAAGATGCCACCACACAGAGCTCATGGCTTCAACTGATCTGCTGATATTAAATCATAATGCTTTAAACAGTGTATAATAGAAAAACTACTACCAGAAATGCATTGGTTTTTACTTTGTTTCAACTAATCATAAATGAATTATTAAAATGAAAATTCAGTCAGGTGGGGGAAGAGAAAAATTCTTTATTTTTAGAGATTGAATAAATTTCTTATTTGAGCTAAACTTAAATTCATGAAAACTAGTAAGGCACATGTATAATAAGGAATAACAAATTTTTTTTGGGGGGGGACGGACGGATAGAGACCTTACTATAAGAAAAAAATATTACACAAGAAAAACCCTTAAATATTGTAAGTAATTTAGAAAGATTTTTAAAAATTAAATCATAAAATATGTTCATAATCTTTTCAACTGGTATCATTTTCAGTTCCTGGCTAAATTTAGCTGCCTAAAAATACTGAAATGATTTTGTACCTGAGTTTCCGGTTTGTATTTGTCTACCCATGGTTCATTTTCAGATATATTTTCATTTAAATTTGCTTCAACACTAATCTGTTTTGAGGAAGAAGATTTTCCTTTTTTTCTGGCTAGAAATTTGCTACTTTCTAATGTGGAAGGCAAATCTTTTCTTCTCTGATGAAAATTATTTACTGCCAGAGATTCAGTTTTAAGAGCAGAAGAAATGTCTGTGTTCCCAACAAAATCATCAAATGAAGGCTCTACCCAGTTGGTTATCTAGGGGGAAAAAAAAAAATCAATGTAAATTGTATAACTATTTTTGCTCCCTCCCTTCCTCATCCCTAATATATAAGTTTCTTGAACTTTGACAGTTATACAACTTAAAATGCTGACTTGCAACATATTCATCCATAATACTTGAAACAGGGTGGGTGTTTTGGTAGTTATAATTTGCATTTATACCATTTTTATATTATGCATATAAATTCAAACTAACAAAAATGGTAATGTAAATCAACATTCTGTAGTTGATACCATACTAACTATAGGAGTATCATTTCAAAGTGGCTATAATACTTTTAAACTTTTGTGAACAAGTAAAAATTTGCCAATTTACCCATTTTGCAATTATAGCCTGATTTGCCTCTTCACTGTAATGAGCACCTAATATTGAGTAAATAAGAGGTAAGGTTTTAAGGGAAATTGTGATTTATCCCTAATAAATGAAATGCCACAATAATTAATTAAGCAGGCATTTAGTAGCTCCTATTATGTGCCAGGCACTGTGCTAAGTATACAAAGACAAAAATTAATGGTATACATTTGCTTCCTTTACTTCTTTTTTCGTTAATATTATTAAATGTATAAACAAACACTTGTAAATCACCAATTAAGAGAGTTCAATTTGCAGACCCAACATAATGATTATTTCAAGAAGTAAAATTTTTAAGATGGCTATTCTAACATCCTAATCATAATAGTTACTAGTTATCAAAAATATAAATCTAGAAAAATCTATTGAAATTCAGCACCCTTGCCATCGCTGAATAATTTGTATACTTATTTGCCTCTTGTATGCAGAACTTTATATTGCTGGGTAAAAGGAATGAATAAATCAAATTTCCTTTAATGAGTATTTTTATTATTGATTCTCTTAATTCACAAAGAATACAGACTTTTTATTGTGTTACTCTTATTTCCATTGTAAAGGAAATAGGTAAATTATTTACTCAAAATGAGAGTTGGCAGAAAATTTAGGAGCTAACACTAAACCCCAAAAGATAACTAGAAACTTGAATATTTCTGCCTCTGTTCTCTGATCCTTGCTTTGTTACTCAAAACCTAAAGCTGTATAACCATGAACAATAAGGCAACAGGATTAAGCACAAATTCAGCTATTCATGTTCTCATTTTAAACCACTTCTATACTTTGTGAGATGAGCTAAAACAGCCATTGCTATATTACTTTATTTGTAACTAGTTACAGTTATTAACAATAATGCATCATACCTTTGTGGAAGCTACCTTTCGTCTAAGAGAAGTTTTTGACATTATAAACCTTAATAGTTCCCATCCGTAGTACAGAACCTGCAGTACATTAAAGTATAAATCACCTGAAATGGAAAGAAAATATATTTGTAGAAGTCTTTGTCTTTCCTTCAAAATTAAGAAAATTATAAATACAAACATTAAATTATAATTAAGATATAACTCAAAAACATATTTATTGTATTGATGTATTTGTTTTCTAGATGTGTGATCATGGGCAAGTCTACCTCACAGGGGGCTTAAAAGAGAGAATGGATTAAAATTGTTTTGTAAACTTTAAAGTTCTACCTAAGATTAAGAAAGGGGTAGTTCAGCAGAGACTTGGGAGTTAGGAAGATGCTAGTTCAAATAGTCTCAAACACCTGAATGGTCTTGGTTTAAGTAACTTATTCTCATTTGTAAACAGGGATAATATCTACTTCATAAAATTGTTAGAATCAAATGAGAACAAGCACAAAAACCTTGGCAAATTAGTGATATAAATGCTAGCAGTTATTATTTGCAAATAATATAATTGAGGGAAGAAGTATTTTTTTAGAAATCTATTCCAAAAATTTTATTATCAAATGAAGCTGTCACAACTGATTCATGTGTGGCTTTTCTTACACTGTAAATAGAATGTCTTTATAAGTCAGAGTCGGCCTGTCAGGAAAGCTGAGTGCTACAGAATCAATGCTAGAACCGTGGTGCTAGAGACTTTTGAGAGTCCCTTAGAAAGCAAGGAGATTAAATCAGTTGATACTTAAAACTAATTCAAGCTACTTAGCTGAATCTTAAATACTTTGGCCACTTAATGAGAAGGCAGGATTCATTGGAAAAGACCCTGATGTTGGAATAGATTGAAGACAAAAAGAAAAGGGGACAGTGGAGGATAAGATGGAAAGGTAGTGCCATTGAAGGAAGGGATTTCAGATAGAGGATGGTTGAAGGGCCTGATGTGGTATGGTCCATGGGGTCCTGAGATGTACAGAACTGAACAACAACAAAATAGGATATACCTACTGTATACAAGAAATACTTAGAGTGCCTGCATAAATTCAAGTGTATGGAAGAAAAAAAGGGGCAGTTCCCATTTGTGGCATCCTAAAATTAAAATTTCAAAGTATTATTTCAAATCAGAATAAAAGTGCTTGGTTTCCTGAAACATAAAAGCCAATAAAATGGAACATATTACTTCTGAACAAAAGAGTTTAAGTTGTCCACAGAGCCGGTTTTTAAAAAAATCTTTACCTTCTGTCTTAGAATCAATACTATGTATTGGTTCTAAAGCAGAGTGTGGTTAAGGGCTAGGCAATGAAGGTTAAGTGACTTGCCATGGCCATACAGCTAGGAAGAGCTTGAGGCCACATTTGAACTCCGGTCTCTCAATTTACTGAGCAACCCAGCTGCCCCCCGCCCACATCCCTTTTTTTTTTTTTTTTTAATTTTTTTTTTTAAACCCTTGTACTTCGGTGTATTGTCTCATAGGTGGAAGATTGGTAATGGGGGTCAAGTGACTTGCCCAGGGTCACACAGCTGGGAAGTGGCTGAGGCCGGGTTTGAACCTAGGACCTCCGGTCTCTAGGCCTGACTCTCACTCCACTGAGCTACCCAGCTACCCCCCCCCCCCACATCCCTTTTTAAAAAAATTATTTGGCTCTCCCAGATTTGAAAACATGCTTCTTGGGGAAAACCTGATTTTTTTTTCTCTCAGAAAGAATGCACAAAGCTTGCATTTTAAGACCTACAAGTCTTGAACCCAGTCGTGTTTGAAGCACACAGACTTAAAAACAAAACAAATCAGCCAACCGAGGAATGGAAATAAACATGCAAAACTATCAATTGAAGGCATTTTCAAGTAGGAGCGAAACACTAAATTTCTTGACTTCAAAACCCTCGATCTCGCTACTTTTAGGGCTGGAAAGAGGTCACCGAACCGCTATTTGAAACGGGATTATCCCGTACAAGATTCCGTCGACAAGAGGTCACCTAGCCAAGAGGGCCGGATGATGGGGAGCTCAATACCTCTCGCAGTCCAAGTCAGTTCTCATTGTGAGGATATGCAGAAAAGGAACTTCCTGTGTGCTCAGACTCTAGGGGCGTGCAGAGTAACGGGCAGTCCGCCCGTTAGTTACGAGGACCCCAGGAGCCTTTTAAAAACCTGGGTTGAGGAGCTTCCCCCGTCAACCTGCCGGCCCCCCGGACGTCGCTCGCGATCTCGTCCCCCGTCCGCTCGCTCCCTCCCGGCCTCCGTACTCCTCCCCCTGCGTTAGTGGTTGCTCGCGGCCAGACGGCGAAACGACTCCGAGTCATCCTGGGGCCGCGGGCTAAGGGCCCAGATCGGCAGCCAGCGGGACGGGCAAGCCTCTCCCGCTCGCGGCAGCCTCACCTGCTGGCAGAGGGCAGTGATCCTGCGGCATCCCCCCCCTCTCCGGGGGAGGTTGCTGCGGCGGCGAACCGAGTCCAGATGCGGCAGCCAAGCGGCACTCGGAAGACCCAACTGGGAGCCGAGGCTGAGGCCCCGCCTCCCGGCAGGGGGGGCCTCCCACGGCGGCTGGCGCCTAGGCGACGGGGCCTGAGGGGAGGGGGGAGAAGAAGGAGTCAGCCGTCTGGGGTGTCTTGGGCACTGCCTGCTCTGGCGGAGCGCGGAACGTGGGACCCATCAGTCTGGATTTGCTCGGAGGCGCTGTCATAGAAGAGCTGCTCACCAATAGGCGGGCGGAGCGAGGCGATGAGGCCCGGAGTGTGCGCCGAGCAGAAGTTCGAGGACCCCGGGCCCGCCCTCTCGGCTCCTGCCTGGCCCCCTCTGCCTGCTGCTCCCGCGTGGAGTGCGAGCAGGCGGCCGGGGCGGAGCCGGCGCCACCGCGACCATGAGGCTGCCCAACATCCTGCTCACGGGTCAGGGCTGCGGCTTGGGTGGCGGGCGGGCGGCCGGGGCTGGAGGAGGTCTTTTCTCGGGAGTTGGTCGTGCCGGTTTCCAGGGGCTTTGTCTGGGGGTGGGGTTGGTCAGGGCGAGGGACGTTAATTCGGTTGGTCAGTCCAAGGCCTCCTTGCTTTAACCCCCACCTTCCCACGCTGGATTGGGGGCGGGGGGGGGGCAAAGCGCCCGTTCCGGGCTTCGCGGGAAATAAGCTGCTCTAGTCTAGATTTACACACGGGGAAACTGAGGTCGGGAGGTATATGGGGCCTCCTCATTAGTGCATGGAAACGACTTGCTCAACTCAGGCTCGGACGGGACTAGAACCCTTGAGTTTTCACTTTCGGTTCTCTTATCTGTCAACCCGGACCTGGATCATATTAAATGCGGTCGTTTGAGGTTTAAGAAGAACATGGTGGTCCCCAGCAAATGGCTTGGATCAACCACTAGATCATTAAGAGCTTCATCGGGTGGCTGTTGAGTGGTTAGTTTATCCTCCAGGTGCCATTGCCTTTTAAAGGCTTCTACTTTCAGCCTGTTCAGAATTCCTGTTCTCAGCTCACATTAATTGTACAGTCATATAGAACAGATATTTTTAAAGATAACATTCCTGATTAGTTCATTATCGAGTTAAAGTTTTGTATTCATAAATGCATTAAATATTTGCATTATCTGCATAAATGAAAAAATATATATCTTATTTAAATTTGGGGGTATGTCAGAAGTTAACAAACTAGTGGAATGTCAGAGCTGGAAGAGGATGTTGGAGATATTCCAGGCCAGTCTCATTTGCAGATGAGGAAACTAAGGCCCTGAGAAGGAAAGTGGCATGATATTGGATAATATGTTGACCTGTTAGCTTTGATACCCTCATTAAGCTGTCAGGGTCAAAAAGTAAAAATAGTAATCAGGGGCATTTATAACAATTTCTCCATAAGGGTAAATAACTGCATTCTGTTTACAGAAACAACAGGTCTGAAAATAGTATATGAGAGGTGCCTCAGATTATCTATAGATCCCACAGACCTTGCTTCAGAAAAAGACAGTATTTTAGCAATTGACCAATAAGTGTTTGACAGCATGCAGCTTGGGAAGAGGGCTGAATTTTGAATCATAATACTTGGATTTGAATCCAAGTTCTGCCATTGGGTGTCTTTGTGATCTTGAGCAAGTCCCTTCTTTTCTCTTGAGTGTTTACTTATTTCTATAGAGGAGTAGGAACTAGATGATCTTCAGAGTCTCTTCCAGCCTAAAATATATGATGCCTAGGAATGTGGTATTATGTCTTATTTTTCCCTGTTGAATAAATGTTAACTTTGGATATCTTTGGAAATTGTCTTATAGGTACACCAGGGGTTGGAAAGACCACACTCGGTAAAGAACTTGCATCAAGAACAATTCTGAAATACGTTAATGTGGGTGATTTAGCAAGAGAAGGTAAACTATACTTGGCAGAAGAAACTTTGCATCATAGATAGGTTGTAATTTAAATTCAGCATACTATGTTATAAAAAGACAATGAAGAGATTCACCTTACTCTAGTCTATGTTGGGGAATGGTGTTCAGGGTCTACATTTATAAAAACATGGGCATTTAATAAGTAGTTGTTGAATTAAAACATAGGCTCCTAGATCTAGAGCTGGATGTTACTCCAGAGATCTAAAGTATAAACCCTCATTTTATAGGTGAGGAAACTGAGGCCTAGGGAAGTTAAGTGATTTGCCCAAGATGATACAGGTTGTAGGCATAGGATGGAAATAATGTACTAAGATTATGGAGGGTCTTGAAAAATTAGGTAGAGAAATTTGGATTTAATGTATTAGGAAAGAATGTAGTTTGTTTTGTTTTGTTTTTTATAACCCTTACCTCCCCTTTTTGGAATCAGTACTCTGTATTCGTTCCAAGGCACAAGAGTGGTTAAGGGCTTGGCAATGGGGGTCAAGTGACTTGCCCAGGGTTACTCAGCTAGGAAGTGTCTGAAGCCAGATTTGAACCTCTGTAAAAAATAAAATTAATATATAATGATAACTTTAAAAATGTTATAGTTTTTTAAGACTTATTAGTAGCCACTAGAAAATAAAGTCATGTGCCATGCTAGCTTAAGCTGTTTAAAAGCCCCACTGTTCCCAGCTTTCACCATGCCATGATAAGAAGTAAAGAGGAAGAACCCCAGCCCCTCAATCTTACCCTCCTGTCTAGTCATTGTGTAGTGACAGAGAGGCCAGTGGACTCATGGGAAATGTAGTTCAAAGACCTCAAAATTTCCAACAATACACCTAGGACCTCCTATTTCTAGGCCTGGCTCTCAATCCACTGAACCACCTAGCTGCCCCCAAGAATGTAGTTTTTTGAATTGTGGAAGTATGATTAAAGTTTCATTTTAAGAAAATTAGTCTGTTTTTAGTTTATAGTGTAGTTATCTGAGAGATGGTCAGTGGATATAGAGACTAGGAAGCTATGGCTTCTAATACTAATTCAGGTATAAGATGTTGCAGGCTTGGCCTAGAATGGGAACAATAGAATTAGTGAGGAAAGAATCTGAGAGAAGTTTCAGAGAAAATGATAGTGTTTGGTGATAGATTTGATATAACGAATGAAAGTAAGGTAGGAAATCTAGAAATAATTCAAGGATTGAGTAGCAGAAATCAGGTAATTGCAGAGGGAAGCTAATTTGGGAAATAAGTTGTTTTGAACATAATTGAATTTATACTTATAGCAGAGCATCCTAAATAGGTAGGTTAAATAAGTGCCTGGAGCACTGAACTTCACCTGTCGAGTATAGATTTGGGGTGACTCATCTTGATTAATTGAAGACTAGCAATAGGTCATTTTAAGTGAGGTTAGCCACAAGTTGGTGATCTGCTTATTCATTTCTTTCTTTTTCTACAGCAACTCATGGAGATTTTCTATTGAAATAGGAAATAGTGGTTATTTGCCTTGGTATAGAGCAGTGATGATGAATGTTTTAAAGACAAAAGTGCCAGGACCTGCTCACACCCTACCCCTAGATTGGGTGCTGTGCCCTTCCCTCACCACCACATGCTGGGTATGCCCCACTTCTCCCTTACCCCACACAGGGGAGGGAGAAAGGGCTCCTATTGGGTGAAGGGGTGGGTGAAGTGAGGAATGTCCTCAGCTAGTGTAGAGAGGGGAAGGAGAGTGGCCTGAGCACTCTGCTCCCCTCCAGTTCTGTTGCCTGTAAGCTGCCCTCCTTACCCCTTTTGAGTTCCCATTGGGCTACTTGGCAGAGGGGTGAGTGATGTGAAAAAATGTCAGGCATGGTGGAGAGGGGGAAGGGAGCAGTTCTGCCTGGGTCCCTCTGCCTTTCTAATAATAAACTCTGGAGGTAGGGTGGCTGAGTGCCCACAAAGAGCCCTCTGTATGCCATAGGTTTGCCATCACTAGTATAGAGGCAATACCCATGTAGATGAAATAGCTATTCTTTTGAAATATTGTAGTGGTTTTTAAAAATAAAAACTGCCCTTCGCTAATCTCAGTTTGTAAAAAGGAATAAGATCGGGGGCAGCTGGTAGCTCAGTGGATTGAGAGTCAAGGCCTAGAAACGGGAGGTCCTGGGTTCAAATCTGGCCTCAGCCACTTCCCAGCTGTGTGACCCTGGGCAAGTCACTTGACCCCCATTGCCCACCCTTACCACTCTTCCACCTAGGAGCCAGTACACAGAAGTACAAGGGTTTAAAAAAATACTAAAAAAAAAAACCCTAAAAAAAAAATGAATAAGATCAAAGAATAGAAATGTTCAGTTTAATTATAAAATACTAAATGACAACATTGAATAGTACTATATTATGTACAAGATACTTGGATAGGGATATAGACTCAAAATTAATCACCAGTAGGGCTAGAAATCCTGAATCATGTCACAACTAATGATAAATAAGCTTCAGAAAATATTTCTTGAAGCTTTTATTTTAAAAAACAAGAAAAAATAATGTAAAAAGGGAAAGCAGACACACACTGGTTTGTACTTGGGAAGATCCCTGTCCCTGTTACATGGTCTCTGCTGTTAGATTTATTTTCTGCTCAAATACCCCTAGGGATGGGTTTGTCACTTTCTCCTAGGGCAGCCTGTTTGAGTCATTGTATAAATGTAAATGTCTTTTCCTATATTGAGTAGAAATCTGCTTCATTTTGACTTGATCCATTAATCCTAGTTTTGACTTTTATTTATGTCATCTACCCTTTCAACATGGTAGACTTTCAGATATTTAAATAGCTGTTATTTCTCCTTTCGACTTCTAATCAGGTTAGCCAGAGGCACTTCTTTCAAGCCTTAGACATGATTTCCATATCTCATCATGCTAATTTACATTTTCTGATGTAATATGGGCTGTCCATATGTCATTTAGTTGGTATAGATAGTTTCCATTTGTACATGAAATACCACTGAAACACTGGTTTATCTGATAAGTTTTAGGGAAATTCCAGAGGGCACAAAGGTTGAATGACTGGTCTGACAGCTAGTATTAGAAGCAATATTTGAGTCAATCTACTTCATTCCAAGTCTAGCACCTTATCTACTATAGGCTATTTATACATCTAAAAGCAATCTAATAATTAATTGTGAATTAGAATACCTTTTTGTTTTGAGGTGGAAAAGAGCTTTGGGATACTTTTAAATGATATAATGTTTCTTTCTTTAGGACAGCTATATGATGGCTTTGATGAAGAATACGAATGTCCCATTTTGGATGAAGACAGAGTGAGTACAAGAGTGTTACAATTTTAGTTTTTTTGGTTCAGAGTTGTAATTTCATCATTATGGGGAGACTCCCAAGAAGGGAGTTTCCAATACCAATGTTGAGCTACAGCTCTTCTGAAATTTATATTCTTAGAAGAATTGTTTGGGGGGCACAAAGGAGTGGTATCACTTAGCCAGAGTCAAAAAGCTATTATGTATTAGAGGCAGAATTTGGACCCAGGTCTTCTTGACTCTCTAAAGCACGTTCTGTATACACTGTACTATTCTCCACAGGATTATTCCTTCTTACTATTATTTAATGTGTAACTGTATAGAGATTATATTAATATAATTATGATCTTTAATTTTATGCCCCTTATAGTTTAAACATTTTCACATAATTAAAAATACAATGTTTCTTATACTTTAATGGAAAAAATGACTTTTTATCTAAAACACTTTTTTGAAACAGGTAGTTGATGAGCTAGAAAATAAAATGAAAGGTGGTGGAGTTATCGTTGATTACCATGGCTGTGACTTCTTCCCTGAACGATGGTTTCATATAGTTTTTGTGCTTCAAACAGATAATTCTGTATTATATACAAGACTTGAAAAGAGGTAAGAGAGGAATGAATTTGTTTCTCATACAGCAATTTTTTTTTAATTTTATTACCAGTAAGATATACTATATCTCCTTCCCATCTCCCCCCTCTCCCTACCATTAGCCCCCTACCCTATTGGGAAAGTAAGAAAAGAGCAAAACCCGTGTGACAAACAGGTAGAATTAAGCAAAACAAACACTTGCATTGGTCATGTCAAAAAAAGTTTTGTCTTAGCCTGCATGGTGTCTTTTTAATCGCCTTTGTCAAGCATATTTCATTAGGAGTCCTCTGTAAGTTTTTTTTGGTCCATTGTGTTGATAAGCGTTCCTGAGACTTCCAAGTTGTTTGTCTTTAAATATGCAGTATTGTTGCCATCTCAGTTTCTAGTTCTTTGTTATTCTAAAAAAGAGCTGCTATAAATATTTTTGGTTTTCCTCTCTCTTTGATCTCCTTAGGGTATAGAGTAATGATACCACTGTGTCAAAAGGGATGTACTTTAAATAGTATTTTAAATTTTTATCCATGATACTAACCAAGAACAGCAGAACAGTTAACCTAAGAAAAGTACCATCTTAAATATTTTATAATAATTATCAAAGCTCAAATTTACATAATTCCTGGTTCTAAATATTTTTTCTTATGATGACTCTTTGAGGTAGGTAGGGACCATCCTATTCTTACTTTACAATGAAAGATACTGAAGCCTAGAAATGTTAAGTGATTTGCCCAAGGACAATCAGAAAATAGTGGAGCCAACCCATGAATTCAGTTGGTTTTTTTTTTTTTTTTGTTTTTTTGTTTTTAAACCCTTGTACTTCGGTGTATTGTCTCATAGGTGGAAGATTGGTAAGGGTGGGCAATGGGGGTCAAGTGACTTGCCCAGGGTCACACAGCTGGGAAGTGGCTGAGGCCGGGTTTTGAACCTAGGACCTCCTGTCTCTAGGCCTGACTCTCACTCCACTGAGCTACCCAGCTGCCCCTCAACCCATGAATTCAGATCAATTTGGACCTGGCTTTCTTGACTTTTTTCTTTCTTCCACATGTGATTGCCTTACCATTGTAGTCCTCATCCAGTACCAATATTCTGATTCTAGACTGAAAGGATTAGTTAAAATCTAGGCAATATTTTCTTTTTTTTTTAAACCCTTAACTTCCACCTTGGAATCCGTATTATGTATTGTTTCCAAGGCAGAAGAGTGGTAAGTGCTGGGCAGTGGGGGTTAAGTGATTGCCCAGGGTCACACAGCTAGGAAATGTCTCAGGCCAGATTTTAACCTGGGACCTCCCATTTCTACGCCTGGCTCTCAATTCACTGAGCTATCCAGCTGCCCCCTAGAAAATATTTTCTTAATGGGTAGACTAACTGGTCAAATTGTTTGAGAAACTAATAAGAATTATTCTGGGTAAAAGATCAAAGAGTAGTTGCATCAGGGAAAAATGCTTGAAATGCAGGTCTTGAAAAATATTTGACTAAAAAAGTTAACCAGTTTTTTAGTAGTCTTTAGAGACTTAACTTTTGATTTATTTTATTTTTTAAAAGATTTTATTTTGCCAGTTACACATAATAATTTTCCAAATCATTTTTCTGAAGTTATAGGATCCAAATTATCTCCTTCTTTTCCCTCCCCTTTTTCAGAAATTAAAGCAATTTGATCTGGATTAAACATGTATTATCCTGCAAGACCTATTTCCATATTGTTCCTTGTTGTAAGAGAATGTTCATATAAAAGCAAAACCTCAAAATGAAAATCTAAATTAACTAAAGAGAAAAATAGTATGCTTTAATCGTCATAATCTGATAGGTATGATGTGGTACTCCTAAATTGTTTAAATTTGCATTAGAAATTTAACTTTTTAGTTAATTCATGCTCCTAGTATTCTTTAGAATAAAAAAATTTTTATTATTGTCTCCATGTAAAAGGAGACACATATATTCTACCCTTTGGTAGTTATGTCTTCTCCCCCAACTAGATTATAATCTCAGAACAAAAGTTATATTGTATATTTGTGTATGAATAGCTCCATTGTAAACATATACATAACAGGTGCTGAGTGTAAATGGGGAAACTGAGTAATGTGTAGCATTCACCACAAAGTCATATTTGAACTTGTGGATTGATTTTTCAATTTTGAGTTTGACACTCTTAATTGTTTCTCAGATTCTGATTCTTTTTAAACTGTTTCTTCTGATTTTAAAATAAATGTCTCAAAATATTTTTGCATCAACTTTTCAGATCATTATCTACATGTATCTGGTTTTTAAGGGGAGGGGAGATTCCTAAACTAAATTTGTTCCATTCAGATTTTACATATGTGTGTCTAAACCCCAACTTTGTTTTCTAGGGGATACAGTGTAAAGAAACTACAGGACAATGTTCAGTGTGAAATTTTCCAAATTCTTTATGAAGAAGCCATGGCCTCCTACAAGCCTGAAATAGTACACCGGCTGCCCAGCAATGTACCAGAAGAACTAGAGAGTAATTTAGATCAGATAATTAAATGGATTGAGGAGTGGATAAAAGATAATAATTGAACCTTGAGGGGAAAGCATGGATTCTCAAGGCTTTCCACATAATGGTTAAAGATTTTCTTGATGATCTCTCCCTCCCCATGCAATAGAAATTAAGACAACATACACCAGATTTTACTATCCAAGATTGTGTTGTAGAAGTAACAGGTGGGCAAAATATAAGGTTGAGTTATGGCTGAATTAATTTTTTTTTCTCCATGAGAAAACTGAAAACCCTGAAATAAATGAATATGGTATTAAGGACTTTTTAAGTTTAGGAAATACCCAGCATTCTCATTTAATTTGGTAAACTGTTAAAGAGTAAGTAAATTTGAGAAAATAGGTGAAAGTCTTTACTTAACACACAAAAGAAAATGAAGGTGAAGAGGAACTGCTGCTGACTTATAAGTAAAAAAAAAGTCTAAGAATAAAGCTATAAACATCACATATTAAGGGGCAGCTAGGTGGCACTGTGGATGGAGTGCCAGGCCTGGAGTTCAAATCTAGCTTCAGATACTTCCTTGCTGTGTGACTCTGGGCAAGTCACTTAACCCCAATTGCCTACTGAGACAGAAAGTAAGGTGTTTTGGGTTTGTTTGTTTGTTTTTAAATCACATTAAGTGTTCTGTTGGTGAATTGCTGGGGGGTTTTTGTTTTTTTGTTTTTTAATCTTGGAAGTTGGGTAAAATTAGGATAGTCACAAAGTAAATGGTGAGATCTTTGAGAAAGTAGCATTTGATTTTTTTTTTTTAAGTATAAGTTTACTGAGCTCTTTTGCCTATAAAATCACTGCTGTTCCTAGCACTGATATTTGTCTCTATGGAAGAGTAAGCCAGTCACATTTTCCATATGTAGATGGGAAATAGCAAAAGTCTTCTGTGCACCCATGGAAACTGTAAATATTAATTTATTGGTTGACTAATTTCAGTCTTGCTAAATTCCATGAAAATTCATGTGATAATGCTTTGCTACCTTATAGGTGGTGGTAATTAGATGAAATTTTAACATATAAAGATTGTGTATTTATGAAGATGTGTTTAACATTGATAGCTAGTGTTTTTCCTTCCCCTTTTAAAAATATATTTCTGTGCCTTACTATTGTATTTTTTGGACCAAAGTAGGCCTTAAACTTGTTCCTTTACCTATCCTACTCTGCACTTGCCACTCGGAGAAACAGCCCTTTCAGAGGTCACCAGTTGTAGGTCTTGTTGCCCATCACTTCAGCCAAAAGGTAATCAGAGGATGTGTTTTTGTTGAAAGGGGGTCAAATTCATTGTTGGTGAGGATGTGCATTGCCTTTTTGACATCTCCACTTGGATATACTATAAGCTTCTTAAATTCAGCCTGCCCACAGAGCACTAGATCTCTAAGTAGGATAAACCTGAGTTCAGGTCTTGTTTGATATTTACCAGCTCTATAACCTTGGGGAAGTTGCAACCTATTAGCTTCGGTTTCCTCTTATAAAATCTAGTTACTGTTAGCTGCACTGAGTTATTGTGAGGAAAGTGATTATAAACTTAACATAGATTTGTGGTCAGTTATTTCTCCCAAACTTGCTCCAATTTCTGACTTTATTTTTATTTTTGTCTGTCATGCCACTGTTCACCCTCTTTCCTATGTTTAATTGTAAAGTATCATCAGTTCTATCTATGACATCTCTTGGATTTCCCCTTCACTACCCTTACTTAGTTACCACCTTAGGTAAGCCAGGGCCATTGTGAAAAACCTCCCAATTAATTTCCCTTCTCAGTTTTTCCTGACTATCCTCCATACATCTACCAACAAGATTATCCTAAAGCAAAGGTCTAATGATGTTGCACCCTTGTTCATAAAACACTAGAGGCTTGTTACTGCCTTTAGGATCAAATATAAATTCTTTTTTGCCATTTAAAACCCCTATTACCTGGCTCTGACTTAATTTTCTGGCTTTATTATTCATTATGTCCCTTCATACATTCTAGTCTTCTTACTTGACCCTTCCACAAGAGGTGCCTTTCCATTGCCTGTCCTCATGTGTGGAATGTATCCTTAGCTTTGGCTCTTAATCCCTAGTTTCCTTCAAAGCTCAGCTCAAGTACCACATTGTATGTGAATTCATTTCTCTTCTTCCAAGCTCCTTTTGCCTCCTCCCTATCCCCTTCAGATAACCTATTTATTTGTGTGTATGTGTTATGTTCTCTTCTTTGAAAGAATGTAAGCTCCTTGAGGGTAGGGACTATTTCATTTTTGTCTTTGTATTCTCAGCACCTAGTGCAGTGCCTGGCATATAGTATGTGCTTAATAAATTCTTATTGGTTGTTTCAGAATCTTGGGTATTATCTTCAAGTCTTCCCTCTGCCTCACATATACCTAGTCAGTCAGTTTTACCTTCATGTTTCTTAAATCTGTCGCAGTCTCTCTTCTGCCTCTTCCCTGCCTCTCATATATACACCCTCAGAAGTCACCAATATTTATTATACCAAACATGCTCAGGTCTTCCCAGTCTTTTTTTTTTAACCTTTACCTCCTATCTTAAAATCAATAATGTGTATTAATTCCAGGGCAGAACCAACAGTAAGAGATTGATAATAGGGATTAAGTGACTTGCTCAGGATCACACAGCTAGGAAGTGTCTGAGGCGAGATTTGAACCCAGAATCTCCCATCTCTAGTCCTGGTTCTCAATCTACTGAGCCACCTAGCTGCCCCAGTTCTCACAAAATACACTTTCACTTGACCTTTCTACCCTATGTAGCCATTTTCTTCTTGCGATCACTGACAAATTTCTTGGGAATTATAACAACAGATGCCTCTGTTTCATCACTACCCATTCTTTTCTTCTCCTGGGATTTTATCTTGAAATTGCCCTCTCAAAATTCACCAGCTTATTGTTGGTTATCCCTATTTATTGGAGCTCTATCTTCATAAGGCTTTAATTCAATATGGCTATTTTGCCATATTGTTAATTTGTAAAATTACTACTTCTTGTTCTTTTTACCCTATTTTTCCCAAGTACTTCAGGTGAGTATGCCTTTTATTCTCTCCCTTGGCAATTTCATTTGCCTACTGTGTTTTCAGCGCTTAGCATATGACCACCAAGTTTGTATTTGCAATTCCAGGTATACATCTCCAACTGCCTATAAGGTATCTTCATTTGGATCTCCCACCAACACTTCAAACTCAAGGTTTCAAAGAATTCCTTGCCTGCCAACCTGTCCCTCATAACTGAACTATTTTGTGATTTACCTGTTCACTTATGATCTTATGTTTAAAACTCTACTTTTAATAGAATGGAAGCTTCTTGAGGGCAGAGGCTGTTTTTTATGTGCATAACACAGGGCCTTGCACAGGAGGACAACATTGGATGGGGCCTTAAAAGTCATCTAATCCAACTCCTCATGACAGAGATTTGGGAACTGGTACCTAGAGGGGTGAGGCTATTTGCTCTGTTGGTTGTTGTCCTTACTCAGAGAGGACCAAAATTACATCACTTTGTCAGGGTCAATGTACAGTGTGCCCCAACTATGGCTGATCAGACCAGTTTGGGCACAAATAGCCCATATGAACATTTGGGATGGAGATGTCTCTAAATTTGTATATCTCGTTTCATCTGAGCTACAGCAGTTCTGCTTTGCTTGGAGCACAGTGCCTTCCTTGAGGAATACACACCATTCTAAATGGTCCTGTACCAGTGTTTCTTTCTCATGTCCCACAACTGATCCCACAGTTCTTCAGAGACCTTGAGAGTATCCTTGTATCACATCTTCTGGCCTCTTTGTGAGGACTTATCTTGTGTGAGTTCTGCAGAAAATAGTCTTTTTAGGGACTTAAGGTATATAGTTAGTAAGTTCAGAGACTGGATTTAAATTCACTTATCTCCAAATCCAGTTCTTTTTCTCCTTCAAAATTTATTTCAAAAGAAAAGGATGTATCAAATCACCTTTCACACCATCTACAATTCCTTACAATAGCTGTTTGGTTTTTTTTTTAATGTGTTAGGTTTCCCTCTTGCTATTCTCTGAAACATTTCATTCTGTAATGCCTAAATACTATATTTGAAAGCAGAATAACCTTTTGGGATTTTCCAGAGCTTGATGTAATTACTTAAACACTCAAAAGCTTTTCACCCTAACCTGAAGCATTGGAAACATGTTACCTTCTGATGCTCCTGGGAAACTAACAAAATCTCTTTACATGTAAAGGCAACAATACTTTTAGAATTGAGAACAACACTAGTGGTGCCTGAATGTGATTTTTAATAAATACAATTGTAAGGCCAACTCCCAGAGCCCTGAAAACCAGAAGACTTTGGCTTATGCTGAGGCTTTTGTATTTATAGTGACTAATGTTTAGCTGAATTTTGTCTCATCCCTCTCCCTTCTCTCTCACATCCTGTCAGTTACCCAGACATACCTTCACATTGCTTTCTATGTGCATACCTTTCTTTGTTCCCATTGCCACCACTGGATTCTTATTACTGTAATAGTCGCTTTCTCCAATCCATCCTGAATGCAGTTGCCAGAATGATCTCATACATAAATCTAGTTGCATCAATATTCCAAAGAAAGGGGTTTTCTGATTAAATTAAATATAGCAAACATTTCTTAAGCACTTATTATTTTCAAGCCACCTTCATGTTCTGTTTCCTAACTCCAACCTAGTACTCTAGTTTCAATGTTGGTTGTTGTTTATATCTAACTGCTCAGCACCCTGCTTTCTGGCCATCTTCATGCTAAGTCCTCGTACCCTTCTGCATCTTTCCCTGGTTTTTGCCAATAGCTATGGAAATAATCAAATAAGTGCCATCATTCCTAGGAAGGACATGTTATTCAGTTGCCCTAAGACTACTCACCATTACTTTGATTCCTAAGCCTAAACATCCTCTGGTGACCACTCCCTTAAATGTTTTATCTTCCCTTATGAGAATGTAAGCAAGGACTGTTGCTTTTTAAGTAAATGTATATCCTTAGAACTTAGTATAATGCCTGGCATAGAGCAGAAGTGATTAGTAAATGCTTTTTTCATTCCTAGCATGTTTTAGGCAAAAACTGTCAGACAAAGGGCCAATCTTGTGGATGACCTGTGTTTAAATTTTGCTTCTGGCACTTAATAGCTGTGACCTAGTTATCTAAAGTTCAGTTCCCCTAAGCAGCTCTCAAACTCAAGTTATAGATGTTACAGGTGAAGGGAGTTACCATATCAGTAGTTCCCTAAAATAATTAAATCATAAATGTGGACCCAAAACAAAAATGCCAAGAAATTGTGTGAAGAGCTGGGGTCCAGCCTGCTCATCTGAAGCTCGCATTCTACAATTGTTAAAATTCCTTTATACAATATTCAGCTCTCCATTATCAGTATTTTTCTAGCCTTACCTCATTTTCCACACTCTACTTTAAACATTCTACACCCTCCAAGCTCCCCTGGCTTTTCTTGTGTTATTTGCTATGCTGGAAATAGTTTTTTCCCTCCATTGAATTTCTGCCAATCTCTAACAGCTCAACTAACAGTCCCCTCTGTGATACTAATCTCTTCCATCTTTTCCCCTCAAAAAAGAAGTTCAGAATCTCAGTGTTGTTTGGATCCTCATCAGCTATCTAATCAGTATATGGATGATACTCTCAACCACATGCCTAGGTTGTTTATCCAACTTTTGCTTGAAGATTGACAGTGGGGGGCATCTAGTTGGCTTAGTGATAGAGTGCCAGGCCTGGAGACAGAAGGTCCTGGCTTCAAATGTCACTTGAAGCACTTCCTAGCTCTGTGACCCGGAGAAAGTCAACTCTAGTTGCTTAACCCTTGCCACTCTTCTGCCTTGGAACCAGGACACAGTATTGATTCTAAGACAGAAGGTAAAGGTTTAAATTTTTAAAAAAATTGACAGTAACCCCACCTGACAGCTAATGCATTTTATTGTGTAATACTGGTATCATGTATGATCATTTTTTTGTCTGGTCCCTCTTTTGGAACATGAACTCCAAGACTATATCTTGTATCTTCCCCAGTCCCAGCAATAGTTATTTGCCTAAAGTAGGTACATAATAAATATTGAATAGCTGCTGAATGTTATAAATTTACAGTGTTGGGGGGGAAGTACTGATGGGGGCCAGGGTCAGGAAATTAAGCCATGATAGTTACCCAACCCCTTCCCAAAGTAACTCGGGTAAAATTAAATTTACAGGGGGCAGCTGGATGGCTCAGTGGATTGAGAGCCAGGCCTAGAGATAGGAGTTCCTAGGTTCAAATCTGACCTCAGACACTTCCTAGCTGTGTAACCCTGGGCAATTCACTTTATCCCCATTGCCTAGTCCTTGACTCTCTTCTGCCTTGGAACCAATACACAGTATTGATTCTAAAATGGAAGGTAAGAGATAAAAAATTTTTTTCCAGGGCAGCTAGGTGGCACAATGGATACAGCACACAGGTGCCTGGAGTTGGAAAGAACGAGGTTCAAATCTGGCCTCAGACACTGCCTGGTTGTGTGACACTGGGCATGCAGCTTAACCCTAGTTGTCTAACCTATACCTCCTTAGAATAGATTCAGAAGATGAGTTATTTAGAAAAGATAATAAACTAAACCAAACTGGCCTTTCTGTTCCCCAATTGAAAACCAAAAGGACCTTAATCTTCACCTGGCCCAACTTTTTTATTTTACAGGTGCAGACACTGTAAAGCTCAGAGCTTGTAGTCATCTTCCCCAAGATAACACAAGTAAATGGCTGGGATTGGAAACTAGCTCCTTGGACTCCAAATCTTCCTATTGCATGCCCGCCACATGCCCATCTTCCTCCTCTTTATCTGTATACTACCTCTCCCTAAGACCTCCATTTACTACTAAGTTTCAGGTGATTTAGGGTTAGACATTACTTCCCATTGTACCCAAATTTGCACACTACTCACCTATAATATCTCAACTCCTGTGACACTTTTTACACCTTATTTTAGTACTTCATATTTATTCCAATACCCAGAGGTTTCATAGTGCCAGCTCCTGGGGCATGGGCAACCTGACCTCTATTGTACTTTGCACCACAGTGCCCAACAGGATGCAATAAATACCGGTTAAAAGGGATTGTATTCCAGAAGCTTCAAGAGTTACTGCTAGGGCAGGGCAAGAGCAGCTTACAAACTCTTACCCCTCAAAGATGCCCATTGCTGCAATGGTGAGCCTTATGAACTAGCACTTGGTACTGATGATGCCAAGAGTTACCTTGTTTGGTGTCTTCTAGTGATGATTCTTAAGTCTTTCTGTTCAGAAGCCCTTCTGACACGAAAGGGTCCCCTCCCTCGCACCTCGGCGTGTCTCAGCTCCACTCCCTTTGTCCCCGGCTCCGAGAAGCCTGAGGTGTCCCCGAAAGGAAGGAAGCCCGAGCCTGAGGGCGGGCAGGGAAGCCGGGAGCACACTCGAACAACAAACACCACTTTTATCTTCCTGCCACCTCACCGCACCTCTCCTGGCCTTACCCAACGCACGGTGCTCCCCTGACTGCTAGAGGGCGCTTAGAGTCGCCGGGGCACCTCCCGGTGGGACACGAAGCCAAAGCGACTCTGGCCTTTGGTGGGCAGCCAGCGAGCAACAGCTTCAGCCAAGCCGGGCTTCGGGCGGCATTGCCTCCCCCCAGGACCCCCCGTGCGGGGGCCAAGTAGCGCGTGCCCAGGTCAGTGCAGGTGCGGCCGAGAGCCAGGCAAGGGCGGACATTGAAGGCCTCAGCACACCCTTCTCCCTCTCCGCGAGGGTGGATGGTATGGGGGTGTGGCGGGGGTGCTCAGCCGGGGCCGGGCTCGAGGCAAGTGGGGGTCCCGAGGGAGGCGAGGCCGTGAGGAGAGGGAGGAGGGATCCCAGGAAACTGGGATGTTGGGCTGGAAAGGATTGAAGGCGAGTCCGCCTCACACCACCCCACACCGGTTTCCCAAGTTAAGGGAAACTCCCGTGGCGTGGTCCTCAGTGAGGTTCTAGGGAGAAACTCGCTCTTTTAAACTCATCAAACATGAGAAACGCGGTGGTTCCCGTGAACCGACAGCACTGCTTCTTGGATCCCCACGCCAGCTCCTCGGGAGGGAGACTTTTGTTAAATGTCAAAGTTGGGCTAATGGCTGCTTGATTTTCCCTAGAGGTGGCCAGAGAGCTGGAATCTTTTCTTTTTCCTTTCCATTTGCGACCTTATCATAGGACAGATACTGATTCCCAGAACGCAATAGCTTCCTATTGTCCATAAAATGAAATAGAAGTTTTTTTTGTTGTTTCCCCCATTCGACTTTGAGCTTTTCGAGAGCAAGGTCTTTTTTTTTTTTTTTTTTTTTTTTTTTTTTTTTTTTTTTTTTGGCACTTAGCATCCTGCCTGGCGTATAGTAGGAACTCAATAACTACTTATTGCCTGACTAGTATTTCTCAAATTGGCTCCGACCTGCCCTGACAGCTTTATTTCAAATTACTGCCCCCTCCACAGGGTGCCAGTAAAACCAAAAAGGGCTGCTCATTGTTCCCCAAACTCATGTCACCTCCAGTCCCCTGTGCATGCCGGCAAGTTGTCTGTCCTCTGTTCTGGGAATTAACAGAATTTGCTTCCTCCACAGGAAAACTTCCTCCATTTTCTCTATGAAACTTTTCACTGAGTCTTGTAGCACAAATTGCTTTTCCCAGAAACAATTTTTAGAGAGTAGTATGAATCTCCCACTATCCCCTTCACGCCCAATATAATGATATGTCTTTACCTATATGTATATATTGTTCACCTATGGAATTCTTCCTTAGAAGAATGTTACCTTGAGTGAGAGATAGTGTCACCTGTCTTCATATCCCCATTGCCTTGCACATAGTAGGCATTATATTTGTTGAACCAGCATTTCTTTTTAAACAGAAGTTCTCTTTAAATAGTTTTCAAAATATGTATGTGAAAAACCCTTCAACCCATTCCCAAAATTCCTGGGTGATTTTGTTAAGGATGATACAATACAATATTGCCTTAACTAAAGAAACTATTTATTTATTTACTTAATTTTAGGACCTTAACTTCTGTGTATTGACTCTTTGGTGGAAGAGTGGTAAGGGTGGGCAATAGGGGTCAAGTGACTTGCCCAAGGTCACATAGGTGGGAAGTGTCTGAGGCCGGATTTGAACCTAGGACCTCCCATCTCTGGGCCTGACTCTCAATCCACTGGGCTACCCAGCTGCCCCTAAAGAAACAATTTAAGCATGTGCATGTAACCAGTTTAATTATTAGACTAAGCATCTCCTGACACCATAAATGTGTCAATTGCTGAGTTCTAAATGACTAGTATTAACTTGTTCTGAATTTCCATAGAAAGGTGAAAAGTGACTTTACTACTTTGTACTACAGTCTTAAACTTGTGGGCCCAGAGCAGCTTGTGCCTTGTGTCATAGTTGAATCCATCCAAATATTAAGTGCCTGTTGTATGCCTAGGCCTTGGGGGAGATGAAAATTTAGATAAGAAGTACTCCCCACCTTAATGAACTTTACAGTTTAGTAGACTAGAAGACCAATTTTTAAAAAGGAAATTAGTACAGATCAACCTTGTTGCAACAGATTATTGTTACATAATATTTCAAAGAAATAGTTCTAGGCAAAATTGTGAAGTTGTTTTAGTATGTCTATGTCTTTCAGCACCCTTCTCTCTCCCTTATTTCACTCCAGATTTGTTTAGAATTCTCAATAGTGGTAGCCCTTACTTTAGATTTTTTTGAGAGTTCCTTTCTCTTAATACAGATTACTTCTCTATTTCAGGGCATCAAATTTTGTTTTCTGTCACTTATGCTAACTAACAATTTACTAAGTTGTGTTAATTAATAAAAAAGTTAGCCTTTAGGGCACATTTTTTGTTCATTTTAACCAGGGCCTAGGGCATCTTCGAAGGAATATGTTAGAGGCACAAACATTTGGTAAGATTTTAGAAATCATCTAGTCTGTCCCATCCCCCATAACATCCAGAGCTCTGCTTAAACACATTATTGCCTCATAAAGTTAGCTGTTTCATTTCTTAACAGCTTTGTTGAAGTTATCTTGAGTTGAAATATTCCTTCCTTATATCTTCTGTCATTCCAATCACCATAATAGACCTGTGGGAGTTACTCTGAGGTATCTCAGATCACACAACTTAATATAGAGTGAAGGGCAGCATAATGAATCAAGGTGTAATGATCAAGGTCTACCCTTAGAGTCAGGAAACCCTAGGCCCAAGTTCTGCCTCTGACCCTGGATAAGTCCCTTACCCTCTCAGTGCCCTGGGCAGCTCTTCAAGACTATTAGTTGCAGAGCAGATGCAAATCTGCATTTATTGAACGAATGAATGAAAAAGCACTTAATAAGAGCTAAATATATGCCAAGCAATATCCTAAATGCTGGTGATTAAAGATAGTTTTTATTCTCTCAAGAATTACATTTAAAAAATAACAAAATATTTTATTTTCCCCCAATTACACAGAATAACAATTTTAATCTATATTTTCCAAAATTATGAGAGCCAAATTGTTTCCCTTACTTTCTTCCCTTCCCCTTCCCAGAGATAGTAAACAATTTAATCTAGGTCATACGTGTTTGATCATGCAAAATATTTCTATATTGGTCATGTTGTGAGAGAATACTCATATAAAATCAAAACCCCCAAATAAAAACACATGTAAATAAAGCTTTAAAAAGTGTGCTTTGATCTGCATTTAGACTATTAGTTCTTTCTCTGGAGGTGGATAACATTTTTTTCATTGAGTCCTTCAGAACTTGTCTTATTGCTGAGAGTAGCTAAATCTGTCACAGCTGATCATCATACAATATTGCTGTTACTGTATATAATAATGTTTTCCTGGTTCTCACTCATTTTGCATCAGTTCATTTGGTCTTTCCAGGTTTTTCTGAAATTATACTGCTCATTTCTTTTAGCATAGTAGTATTCCATTAATTTGTTTAGTCATTCCCCAATTGATGGATATCCCCTCAATTTCCAATTCTTTGCCAACACAAAAAGAGCTGCTATAAATATTTTTTAACAAATAGGTCCTTTCCCCTTTTGAGAAGCTTACATTTTAATAGGAGAAACAAAGAACTTTGGTCTGGAAAGTTATAGGGATCAAGAATGGGATCCTAGGCCAAAAAATTGTCCCTTCCAAGAATGGTAGGGTGGATTTGATTACTGTTTCCAGAGCTAGAGGTAGAGGGAAGCAGAGCATGAAGATAGTAGGAGTGCTCAGTATGGGCTACTTGACTGGACCTAATGTCAAGGTTGCTAAAAGATTTTCAAGGTGTTGACTTGGTGAGTAGTGAGTAAGGAAAAGCACAACTGGGGTCTGTCTGAAATAGTGGGCAAGACAAAGGGTACTAAAAGATTGCCTGCCCTTTGATCCAGCCATACTGCGGCTGGGTTTATACCCCAAAGAGAACATAAGGAAAAAGAATTGTATAAAAATATTTATAGCCTTGCTTTTTGTGGTGGCAAAAAATTGGAAAATGGTGGTATGCCCTTCAATTGGAGAACAGCTGAACAAATTGTGGTATCTGTTGGTGATGGAATACTATTGTGCTAAAAGGAATAATGAACTGGAGGAATTCCACGTGAACTGGAATGACTTCCAGGAATTGGTGCAGAGTGAAAGGAGCAGAACCAGAACTTTATACACAGAGATAGATACACTATGGCACAATCAAATGTAATGGACTTCTGTACTAGCAGCAATAAAATGATCCAGGACGATTCTGAGGGACTTATGAGAAAGAAAACTATCCACATCCAGAGGAAGAACTGTGGGAGTAGAAACACAGAAGAAAAACACTGCCTGAACACATGGGTTGATGGGGATATGATTTGGGGTGTAGACTCTAAATGATCAACCTTGTGCAAATATTAGTAGTATGGAAATAAGTCTTGATCAAAGACACATGTAAAACCCATTGTGCGTTGGCTATGGGAGGGGGGTGAAGGTAGGGGAGGGAAAGAATATGAATCCTGTAACCATGGAAAAATGTTCTAAATTAATTAATTTGATAAAAAAATTCAATAAAATAAAATAAAATGAAATAATGGGCAAGAGAGTTTCCTTACTGAGTGAGCTTTATACCAATGAAATGATAGGGCCAACATTGAACATGGATTTCATAATGCTGTTGGCAGATGGCCAAATCCATCTCAGTACCATCATTGGTATCCCTTCTACTATTCTTTTCCCTCTTGACCCTTTAGTAGCCATGACTTGCATGCATATGCATACACATATATAGGTATGCTAGAGCCAGCTCATACTGCTGTTGAGAGCAGATACATTTTCATTGCTAAAATGCTAAAAATCGGGATTTTATTGTTTTATTGCTTGCCTAAGCTTAAGAAAATGGTGGAAAAAACGTTAATAATACAAATTAAACTTAAAAGTGTGTCCTAATACATTTTTCCTCAGAAATGCAGTTGTTAAACATTTAGCAGCAAACCCTTACAAACATGCCATCTCCATTTATTTTCCACTTCTCCCTTCACCCCAGAACTGATCCATCCTGAGTCCTTTGGCCATTGGACTGGAGATGACTAAGGAGAGATTTGATCCAATGGTTAAACTTTGATTCCCAAGCAGGGACCCTATTCTGCTTTTGATCCACAGTTTATCAGTCTTTTCCCCAGACATTCCATACATACTTCCCTAAGCAATACTTTGATCATCTGTGAAAGGGGAATATGAAAATACATACCTTACCAGGTTGTTTGAGAATCAAATGAGATAATATATGTTTTTAAAACTTTAAAGTTTTATATAAATTCCACATTTATGTAAATGCTAGCTATTATTGTTATTTAGAGTAAAGGATATGTACTCCATCTCCAACTTGCTTCATATAAAAACGGTTTATCTTTAATGGAATCAGCAGTCAGTGTTGGGAGTACATTAATTAAAAGTTTGTTCTTAGGAATAGAAATAAAATTGATTTGGATTCTTTATATTAGTAGCAAATTCTAAATAGGAAGAGATTGATGTTCTACTAAGTGTTCTCAGTCAAAGAAGTATTTAAAAGGCTTTACTATTTTTTAAAATTTAAGTATTTTCCCATGGTTACATGATTCATGTTCTTTCCTTCCCTTTTTCCCCTCCCCCCCTCCCAGAGCCGACAAACAATTTCACTGGGTTTTACATGTATTATCACTCAATACCTATTTCTATATTATTCATTTTTGTAATAATCTTTTAAAAACCCAAACCCCACATTCAATACCCATATAAACAAGTGAAAAATCAAATGTTCCCTTCTGTGTTTCTACTCCCACAGTTCTTTCTCAAAATGTGGATAGTGTTCCTTCTCATAAGTCCCTCAGAATTATCCTGGATCATTGCATTGCTATCAGTAGCAAAGTCTATTCCATATGATCGTACCACAATGTTTCAGTCTTTGTGTACAATGTTCTCCTGTTTCTGATCATTTCACTCTGCATCAGTTCATGTAGGTCTCTCTAGCTCATGTGGATATCAAGCCGTTTATTGTTCATTATTGCACAGTGGTATTTCATCACTATCAGATACCACAATTTGTTCAGCCATTCTTCAATCGAGGGACACCCCCTCATTTTTCAATTTTTTGCCACCACAAAGAGTGTGGCTATGAATTTTTTTGTACAAACTTTTTTCTTTTTCTTTTTTATTTACATACAAAATTTTTAAAAGTCTTTAAATGATAGCTTTGAATTTATATTTTTAATCCTAGAGAATTTTTTGGGGAATGAAATTGTCAGATCTGCATTTTATAAATATCAGTTTGGCAGTTATATGAAGGATAGATTGAAAAAGGAAAAGAATGAAAACTGAGTGACTGATTAGGAGACTATTGTGATAGTTCAGGTGAGAAATTATTTGGTTTTGAATTAGGATAAAGGCTGTATATGGAGAATGATGCAAGAGATGTGGGTGTAGCATCAAGAAGTCTTGGCAACTGATTGGATATGAGGGTTGAGGGAGAAGGAAGAATCAAGAATTACTCCTACATTATGAACCATGTGAAACATGGTGGAGATGCTAGCAACTTAAATGGAGAATTAGGGATTCTGTAAGGACCAGGGAAGGAAAGGAATTTAAGAGTTCTGTTTTAGATAAGTTCAATCTGAGATGCCTATGACTCATTCAAAAGGGAAGTAAAGGGCTACACAAATGCTTTATTGGAGCACAAAGGTAATCTGATATTTTCAAAGGCAGTGCTAGTAAAGTACTAATTCAATCAATCATTTGTTAAATGCTTACTAAACCCTAGAGATAGAAAAGAGACAAAAACAGTCCTTGCCTTCAAGGAGTTTATAATTTAATAAGAGAGAAAAAATGCAAAGTAAGCATACATACAGAGTAAATAGGAAATAATTAACAGAAGGAAGGCACTGGAATTAAAAGGGTTTCATGAAGGCTTCCTGTAGAAGGTGAGATTTTATTTGGGTTTTAAGTAGTTAGAGAAGAGGAGAAGGTTAGAGGAATGAGTACAATCAGAGAAAATGCCCATAACCAAGAGATATAGTGCCTTGAACAGCAAGGATACCAGTACCACTGGATAAAAGAGTATGTGTCAGAGAGTAAAGTGTGAGAAGCCCGGAAAGATAGGAAGGAGATAGGTTATAAAAGGGCTTTGGATGCCATTTTGTATTTGCTCCTGGAGGTAATATGAAGCCATTGGAGTTTATTGAGTAGGGGTGTGGGTGACATGATTGGACATGTGCTTTAGGAAAATCACTTTGGTGACTGAATGGAGGGTGGATTGGGGTGGAGACATACTTGAGGGAGGCAAATCCACCTGCAGACTGTTTCAATAATCCAAACATGAAGTGGTGAGGGTCTGCACTAAAGGGGTGGTAGTCAAAGAGGAGAGAAAGTTGCAAAGATGAAATCTTGGTGACCGCTTGGAAATGAGGAGTGAGGAATAGTGAAGAATCCAGGATGATTCCTAGGGTTGTAAGCCTGAAAGACTAGAAGGATGGAGTTGTCCTCTACAGTAACAGTGAAGGTAAGAGAGGGGCAGGGATTTGGGAGAAAGATGACCCGAGTTTGGTTTTAGACATTGAGTTTGAGATGTCTACTGGACATCCTATTCAAAATGTTTACAGTCAGTTCCTCCACATCCTCTCTTCTCATTCCCTTCCAAACCTTGTGCAATCTGATCTCATCAGTCAACTGAAACTTCCATCTCCAGAGTTACCAGGGATTTCTTTTAATAGCTAAATGTAATCACTTTTCCCTCAATCCTTATCTTTTTGATTTCTCTGTAGCATTGTAGATTTTCTCCTGAATAATCCCTCCCCTCAGCCAAGCTCTCCTGAACTGTGAGTGCCCTTTTAGGCTCTGTCCTCAGCTCTCTTAACCTTCCTTTCTGTACCATCTTCCTTGGTGATCTTGTCAGATCTCATGATTTCAATTATCATCTTTATGCAGATAATTCTTAGATCTATGTTTCCAGTTGCAGTCTAATCTCTTCCCTTAGCAACAGTCATATATGTGGAGTTCATTATTTTTTAGGGCAGCTAGGTGGCATAGTGGATAGGGTACTGGGCCTGGAGTCAGGAAGACTCATCTGGCCTCAGACACTAGCTATGCAATCCTGGGCAAGTCACTTAATCCTGTTTGCCTCAGTTTCCTCATCTATAAAATGAGCTGGAGAAGAAAATGGCAAACTATCCCAGTATCTTTGCCAAGAAAATCTCAAATTGAGGCACAGATACCTCTATTAGAGCGTAAGCTCTTAAAATTTTTTAAATTAAAAACCTTCCATTTTAGAATCAATACTGTGTAACTCTGGAGGTGGAAGTTTCAGTTGACTGATGAGATCAGATTGCACAAGGTTTGGAAGGGAATGAGAAGAGAGGATGTGGATAAACTGACTGTAAACATTTTGAATAGGATGTCCAGTAGACATCTCAAACTCAATGTCTAAATCCAAACTCGGGTCATCTTTCCCCCAAATCCTTCCCCTCTCTTACTGACAGTTCCAAGGCACAAGAGAGGTGATTGATGGTGGTTAAGTGACTTGCCTAGGGTCACACAGCTAGTAAGCATTGAAGCCAGATTTGAACTCGGGAAGATGATTCTTCCTGACTCCAGGCCCTGTACTTTATCCATTGCATCACCTAGCTATCTTGCATTTTGTTTTCCCAGCATTTTGCTATGTATCTTGAAGTTTACCACCTGAGTTGAATCCTGTTAACATCACACAAAATACTCATCTTAAAAAAAAATACATTTTATTTTGGTGCCTTTTGTCTTTACATCATAGTGGTTTCCCACCCTCCCTTGTGACAAAGAAAAACAAATAAGCCAAAACATCTGACACAGAAACCTTTTCTGACCATGTATATACCTTAGACCATCTTAGGCCTCCCCTAGTACTCTCCCACCTCTCTGCAGTGAGGGAGGAGGTATGTTTTACCATCTCTTCTCCAGGGCCTTCCTTCCTTCCTTGGGCTTTTCAGTTACTCCAAGTTCAACTTCCTTTCAGTGATTTTTTCATTTATGTTGTTATAGTCATTATATATTATTAACTTATGTTATGTTAACTTTTTAAATGTATGCAAAACTAGTCATTTTTTAAAATATGAATTTGTAATCAGTTTATCTATTTAGAAGTAGTATAATACAATGGGATTAGGGTAGATTTGGAGTCAGAAGACAAGGGTCCAAATCCAGACTGTCTTGGGGGGCAAATCCTTTCTGTTTTCTGCATCTTTGTTTCTTCCTCAGTAAAATAGGGATAATAATACTTGTATTACCTGCCTTACCCATGGCTGTTGTGAGGAAGGCACTGTGTAAACTTTAAGCCCCATAGAAATGTGAGATGTTATGAAAAAAGCATGTGGCATTTAAAATGGCTTGCATTGAAGCAGCTGGTTTGAAATTAGAGCTACTCTTGAACCCATTTTGCACAGGAGGGAGGAGGCTTAGAATTTTGTTGCCTTCTTTTTAGCAAGCATGCTTGTTAAAGGGCAGAAGGCAGCAATATACAAGAGGGTACTAGAGGGAAGCATTTCTCTCATCAAAGATAGTAAGTAGCACCATAGATTATAGTGAGGTCTTTCACAAGATGGTACCATAAGCTATCAGCTTCTGGGGGAGCATCTCAAAATGATTTTGTTTTGTTGGGGCCAGTGGATAGAACACTCCAGGCCTGGAGGAAGGAAGACTTGAGTTCATATTTTGCCTCAGATGCTTACTAACTTTGGGACCATGGACAAGTAAACTTTTGCCTCAGTTTCCTTAACTATAAAACGAGAATAATAATAATGCCCATTTCCCAGAGTTGTGAGAATCAAATAAGATAATATTGGTAAAATGCCTGGCACACATCAATCATTTAATAAGTGCTTGTTTCCTTCCTTCCTTCTCTTAACATGCATACTCTACATTCAGAATATCTGCTTTATTTGCCTGGCTCGAGATTGAACAGGAAGTGAAGAACTGGGCCAAACTTTAATTAGGAACAGTAGGTATAGACAAAGGGATATAATTTTAGGGGCACTGTAAGACCTCCTCCCTGAAAATGCCTTATTCTCTACTCCCTACCTCCTAGATTCTTAGGATCTCACAATTAAAAATTTATTCCTTGCTTAAATACAGAGTTTGGATATGTAACTTATTAAAAATAAATGGAATTATGGGTAGCTAGGTAGCATAGTAGATAGAACGCAAGGCCTGGGGACAGGAGGACCTGGGTTCAAATTTGACTTGAGACACTTCCTAGCTGTGTGACCTAGGCAAGTCATTTAACCCTAATTGCCTAGCCCTTGCTTCTCTTCTATCTTAGAATTGATAATAAGAGAGAAGGTAAAGGTTATTTTTTTTTTTTTGATTACTTACTTTGACCAAGAGGGATTTATTCTAGGCACATGGGATAAGTTCAGTATTAGGAAGGCAAAAAAAAAAAAAAATAGATCATATTAGTAACAAGAAAATTACATGATTATAACAATAGTTGCAGGAAAAGCTTTTGGCAAAATACAAATTTAAGTGATTCCTTGATTTCTTATGTCTTATGCTTTTCTTCCTCCTCCTTCTCTTCTTCCTCCTTAGAGGGGACAGAAGCCCTTAGAGTCACAAGCCAGGAAGACCTAGGGTTAAGTCACCACCTATTGGCTATGCAAGAAAGGACCAGTGACCCAGTTTCTCTTTGGTCCATTCTTTTTTATCTCCTATGGTTTTTAATTAAATTGTATTTAATTTTTCTCCAATTAGATATAAAAACATTTCTAACATTTTTCAAAAATATTGAATCTTGAATTCTCTTCTTTCCTTTCCCTGCTAGCCTACCCCTTGAAATAATAAGCAATCTCATAGAGATTTTACGTGAGCAATCACAAAAAACATTTTTCCATATTAATCCTTTTGTGGAAGTAAACTCAAATAGAAAAAATTAAGACAGAAAAAAAATTGAGGGTCTGGATTTTCTACCAGTTGTTTTTCTTTGGAAGCAAATGACTTTTTTATCCTGAGTCCTTTAGGATAGTTTTTGGTTATTGTATTGCTGAGAATAGCTAAATTAATCCCAGTTGGTCATCGTACACTTTTCCTGTCATAGGGTACAATGTTGTCCTGGTTCTGCTTATTTTATTTTGCTCCAGTTCATGCAAGTCTTTCCAGATTTTTCTGAACTCTTCCTGCCCGTTATTTCTTACAGCACAATAGGATTCCATTACAATCACATATCATAACTTACTCAGCCATTTTCCAATGGATGGGCAGCCCCCCCTCTTTCCAGTTTTCTGCCCCAACAAAGAGAACTGCTTTCAGTATTTTTGAAAGGTCCTGGGTTCAAATCCGGGCTCAGACACTTCCCAGCTGGGTGACCCTGAGCGACCCATTGCCTACTGGTTGTGGAACCTATGCTCCTAGAATGGAGTCCCAGGATAAAAAAAAAAAAAAAAGTTATATATGTATAAATATATATAGATACATAAAATATTTTTTTTTAAGTGAAGGAATTCTAAAATTCTTTCTTGATTGGATTTGGTGGAAAATGAGGAATGGAGAGCATTACGTCATTCAATTCAGTGAGCATGTGTAGGGCACTGGGAATAAGAAGGCTAAACCCTGCCAAAATCTGAGTCCTTGCCCTCAGGGAGCTTACATTTTACTTATGATGAATGCATTGAAGGGATAAAAGACCAGAGAAAGGAAGAACTGGGGAGTTGCAGAGAGGAATTTACTTGCTTCACAGTTTTGCCAAGAGCCATTTGGGGTCAAAATCAATTTAAATTGATTTTTTTGCTAAAAATTTTCAAATGTTGTGGAATGTTTAGACTTTTGTAGATAGTTCTAACACAAAGGTTGGGTTGGACGACTATTCCAAATTCAAAGTAATCTGTGAAGCCTCAATTTCTGAAGCTATAGTACGGTGATGGCAAACCTATGATACACGTGTCAACACTGACACACATAGCCATTTTCGATGTTACGTAGCCACATATGGCTGCATACAGAGAAGTATGGGGCCGTATCCCGAGGATGAAACATTTGATGTAATGTAGTGTAGACACTCTGTGCCCTGTAGATGACAATTCTACCTATATTAATTTACCTATTTTGGTTTATTAAATACTCTTATATGTTACAATTATACATTTTTGTTATTTAAAATATAAATATTGCAAAATTATGGTTTTTCTTCTCAAAGTGACACACCACCCGAGTTATGCTTGGTTTTTTGGTGAATTTTGACACACCAAGTTCACAAGGTTGCCCATCACTGCTGTGGTACATAAACTCCAGTTGATATATTTACTTTTCAGTAATTAGCCATTTACTGAATTGGCATAGTATGAAAAGTTGCAACAAGACCTCTCACAAACACATGTAAAATTAGAAAGGATATGAACATACACATACAATTCATGAGTAATGATATTTGTACATATGAATCATGTATGGTCAAAGCATAGAGAAGATGCCTCAGATCATTAATACTTCAGGGCCATTGTTGTCCACAGACTATTTCTGATCGTATCCATTTCATAGTCTCTACTGGATTATATTCCACTGGCAAGCTGATTACTCAGTGTCCATGGTTTCTACTGCCCCAAGCTTCTGGCTCAGCTGAAGTCTTCAGTGGTTCTGTAGTCCAAATAGATGCTGCATAGGAACTGTATGAATGGGTTTTTTCTATCTCCAAGGAGCTAGATATATCAGAGAATCTTCTCTCAAGAAGATACAGTGCCTAGAACTCTCAAAATTAGAAACTCTTCGACTTGGATTTACCTATGAATCAACCCTCAAAGTAGGTGGTGACCTTTCTGTGCTAGGTTGAATTGTCCACATGAGAAAGGATTTAGGCAGCAGTAGCCTTGAATTTCCCTCTCAGACTCTACAAATAAGCACTTAGGTACTGTGGCCATTTGCTTTCTGCTAAAAATGCCATTGCTCATATGGTAGGAGAGAAGGATCAAGAATTCCCCACCTCTCCAAACTTTGATAGAGCTTCAGAAGTGGAAGCTACTGATATCTGTATGACACTTTACCTTCATTTTATTAAGGGTCTTCCTTCAAATAAGACTTGCATTGCTTACTGATTTCTTTCCAAGTGCTGAACAGCACTTAATATCAAGCCATTTACTTGCCACTTATATTTAAATTTTTTTAAGTGGCATCTTTAAGACAAAAATAAATCATCTTTCTTTTTAAAAGTGCATTTTCAAGAGCCCAGAATATAAAGGCTAGGTCTATATTAGTCCCTTTTTCCTCCTGACATGATACAAACAATATAGGGAGTAATTCAGAGGTATCAACTTCTCAAAGTTGACAGTATCACCATTGTCACCCAACAATGTCTGCTTTGTTTTTGTCTTTACTTAAACAGAAATGAGGGCAGCTAGGTGGTGAAGTGGGTAAAATGTGGAAGATGGAGTCAGGAAGACTCATCTTCTTGAGTTCAATCAAATCTGACCACATACACATACTAGCTGTGTGATCTTGGGCAAGTCACATAATCCTGTTTGCCTCAATTTACTCATCTGTCATATGAGTTGGAAAAGGAAGTGGCAAACCACCCAGTATCTTTGACAATAAAACCTCAAATGGGGTTACAGAGAGTCGGACATGCCTGAAACAACTGAACAACAGCAAAACAGATGAGATTTTCTTCCTTCCTTCCTCCCTCCCTCCCTCCCTCCCTCCCTTCCTTCCTTCCTTCCTTCCTTCCTTCCTTCCTTCCTT
>NC_058130.1:333628248-333645468 GCF_016433145.1 Gracilinanus agilis | reverse complement strand
CTCCTTACCATTCTTTGACTGAATACCACCTTTCCTGCTGGCTGCCCTCCGTTTGCATGCTCTGCTTTCTTTGGGGTGGGCTCCCTGAGTGTGACCAGTGCTTTCTTGCCTCCGTGTCTTGGTTCACCTTCTTGATTCACCCCTGCTGCTGTTCCTACTCATCACAGCCTTTCTTGGCATTCAACATGACATCCATGCCATCGACTACATTCATCTTCCCTTGATTCTCCTAGCCAGAAGTTACCTATTTTTCCTCTGTGCTCTCGTAGCATTCTTCTTTCCTCTCTTATAATACTTAAAAATTGTATTATAGCTCATTGTGGCTTGCTCATCTCTATAACCAGACTGGAGTGTCGAGGTGACCCAATGGATAGAGTGCCAGGTCTGGAATCAAGATGACTCATCCTTTTTTTTTTTTTTTTTAAACCCTTACCTTCCATCTTAGAATCAATACTGTATTGGTTCTAAGGCAGAAGAGCTGTAAGGGCTAGGAAATGGGGGTTAAGCGTCTTGTCCAAGGTCATACAGCTAAGAAGTGTCTGAGGTCAGATTTGAATCCAGGACCTCCTGTCTCTAGGTCTGACTCTCAATCCACTGAGCCACCTAACTGTCCCCAAGACTCATCTTCTTGAGATAAAATCTGGCCTCAGACACTTCCCAGCTATGTGACCCTGAGCAAGTCACTGAACCCCCATTGCCTAGCCCTTACCACTCTTCTGCCTTGGAACCAATACACAGTAGAAATTATAAGACGAAAGATAAAGGTTTAAAAAAAAAGAAAGGAAGGAAGGAAGAAATGCCTGTGACTTGAGCTATAATCTTGGTATAGTAATCTCATTTTTCTTTGTTTCTCATGTTTCTTTGTTTCTCATTTCTCTTGTTCTCTTCCCTAGCTCTGAATCAGCAGTGCCTAGAGACAATCGCAATGCTTGACATACAACAGCAGAAGCTGATTCAGGAAAGCATGTGTCTTAAAAGTGGCTCCACCGAGGTTACAGGTCTTGAAGTAAGTGTGCAAGCATTTTGGACAGCATGGTTTCTGGGGAAGAGAAAGGGAAAACTGGTTTTCTTTTCTTTTCTTTTCTTTTTTCTTTTTTCTTTTTTTTTTTTTTTAAGATTTAAAACACAGCTAATCTCTAGCTTCTCACATCACCTCCGGTTTGTCCAGAATATATCCTGCTTGTCTGTAGCTGTTTGTATGTCTCTTCAGTTAGACTGTGAACTTGTTGGAGGCAGAGGTTGTTTTTGCCTTTCTTGGTATCCCCAGCATTTAATATGGTTTCTGGCACACAGGCGACCCTTGGGGAAGGCTTCTTGGCGTGACTTGACTTCCATCACTTCATTGCTGGGGTGAGAGGGCAGCCTCGCTTTGTTGGGCAGGCATCTTCTGCTTCAATGATTCGGTTGCTGTGCCCCAGTCTTCTTGCAGCTGCATGTGCCTTGGCATGGCAGGTGCACCCCCCAAATTTAGGACAAAAATAGTACTGTATTGAATATATTGTGAATTCTTAAAAAAAAGTTGAGTGTTTTGTTGTGTAGAGTTATTAAGAAAGCTAAAAGGATAATGAAATACTGGGATGCAATATATCTATATATCTGTACACACACAAAATATGTATATATGTGTATCTATATATCTATATACAAATGAATAACCATATGATAATTCTCTATTATCCCATCCTCAGTTTCACAACATAGTAGGAACATGCTTAACCTAGAAGAGAATGATGACATAATTTGAAGGGTTGAAAAAGTAGCGATAAGAAAATTGAAAGAAACTATTTGAGTGATATTATATACATATTATTACAATATATGAAATATATATTATTGTTATATTAATATATAAATATACAATAGTATGACTATAACAGTATATTATATTAATACATTAATATTAATATATATTAAAAGAATAATAATCCTTATATAGAGGGGGAAGCTAGGTGGTTGAGTAGATTGAGAGCCAGGCCCAGAGACGGGAGGTCCTGGGTTCAAATCTAGCCTCAGATACTTCCTAGCTGGGTGACCCTAGGCAAGTCACTTAATCCTCATTGCCTAGCCTTAACCATGCTTCAGCCTTGGAACCAATATACAGTATTGATTCTAAAATAGGAGGTAAGATATTTAAATAAAATAATCCTTATATGAAGAGGGAGGAAGACTCTTCAATGGGCAACTAGATCAAGTTGCTAGGACCCTATATAATTGTTGTTGGGGATCTGATGAGAAAGAGAACAAAGTACAGATATCTCTTGATTATTGAGACTGTGGATAATTTCAGGACAGATTCTAATACAAACAATCTTTCCTATTCATATTTAAAATGTATCATATCGGGGCAGCTGGGTAGCTCAGTGGATTGAGAGCCAGGCCTAGAGACGGGAGGTCCTAGGTTCAAATCCGGCCTCAGACACTTCCCAGCTGTGTGACCCTGGGCAAGTCACTTGACCCCCATTGCCTACCCTTACCACTCTTCCACCTATAAGTCAATACACAGAAGTTAAGGGTTTAAAATTAAAAAAAATAATAATAAATTAAAATGTATCATACCACTGAGATTTTGTGGTCAGTTATGTTTTACCCAGGTAAATATTTAAAATTAATTAGTATTTACTAAGTACATATACTTGACAGTGGTTGAGGTAGAATGGATGGATATAGTTTGAGTAACAGAAAAACCCAATACAATAATTAATTTTTGTTGCAGAAAATCCAAAGTAGAAATTAATAGACAGGAATCTGAAAACATAACTAGATCACATTCCTTCTGAAGACATATAACTATGGGAAATTGATGTCAATTTTTAAGGACATTGATCTTGAAAAGAGTTGGGGAGATAGATCTTTTGGATTAATTATATTCCAAGTGAATAAGGTTTTCTTCCCTAGTTGTTAATTCTCCCTGAGATTATGGAATTCTTGTATACGGTTTATCTCTCATCCTTTTTAGTTTCTTTAGATATGATTGCCAATGAGGTGTGTTATATATGACATTTAGTGACTAAATGCTTTTGAATTTGCAGCTGGCAGTACTTGGGGCTTGTGTGTGTAACCATCCTGGGGGACAACCTTGTTCCTGTTCAAAAACAGCTGCAACTGCTAGAAAGCAGCTTCTTCAGCTGAAGCAAGAGGTAACACTTAATTTGGCCAAATGACTATGACTATTTTTAAAAATAATGTTTTATTTTTTTCTCCAATTACACATAAAAACAGTTTTACCATTATTATTATTTTTTAAATTTTGAGTTCCAAATTCTCTCCCTTCCCACCTTCCTTCCCTTCTCACTCCCTGAGTGGGTAAACCAATATGATATAGATTTTATATGTACAGTTCAAATGGATGACCATAACTATTATTGTGCACTATTTCTCCATTTTTGAAACAGTGGAAATAATGGAATATTCACCTCTGTAATCATTTCATGGTGACAAATGTTAGCTGCTGAGATTTACTTAGTTTTCAGCAGTACAACTGACTTCTAAATTGGCTGTTTCATTAGAATTTTAAAAAACTGATCTGATCCTCTGATTTCACTGGTAGAGGAAACTCACAGGAAGAGTAAATTCCCTTTACTAATGTAGATTGACATCTACTTGGCTCCTTAGTGAATTGTCTGTTTAATTAGATGGAAAATAGAAGTAGCTTTTTTCCTCTTTTGAGCTATCATCTCTTTTTCTTCTTTCCATTTTATCGTCAATCTATTACTAAGAATATTAACCATATTTTACCATTCACTCACTTCTGAACTCCTTGTAGTCTGGCCACACTATTTTATTGAAAAAGTTCTCTTGAAGATTGCTCATAAATTCCTTATCCTTAAATCCGGTGGCCCTTTTTTGAGGTTCTTCATCTTTTTTGACCTTTCTGTAGCATTTGATATTGTGGACAACTTCTTTTTGACACTCTCTTTCCCATTGATTTGTATGTTATAACTAGCAGAGGATTATAGATTTCGAGCTGGAGGCTTTAGAGGCCATCAAGTCTATCCTCTCCATTTTACAGATGAGAAAATGGAGGCACTTGTCCCCAGTCACACAGTTCGTGACTGAGATAGAATTTGAACTCAAGTTCTTTGTTGTTATTGAATCATTCCACTTGCATATGACTCATTGTGACACCATTTGGGATTTTCTTGGCAAAGATAATGGCATGGTTTGCAAGCCTTTGACACTTACTAGCTGTGTGATGCTGAACAAGTCATTTCACCCTGTTAATCTCAGTTTCCTCATCTGTAAATTGAGCTGGAGAAGGAAATGGCAAACCACTTCCATACCCTTTACTAAGAAAACATCAAAAGGGGTCACGGAGAGTCAGATGTGACTGAAAACAACTAAACAACAATTGTTAGAAGTTTCTCCTGATATCAAGCTTAAATTGTTCCTGATATCAAGTTTAAATTTACCTCATTGCTCCCTAGATCTATTCTCCATGACCAAATAGAATAAGTGTGATCTTTCCTTCACATGACAACCTTTAACTATTTTTAAGACATCGGTTATGTCCCCTGGTCCCTTCCCCAATAGCACCCCCATGCCCTGTCTTCTTGTTTTTAGGCTGAATATTGAGTTATTTTAAACAAACCTCATATTTCAGGAACTCAGCCTCACTATATCTTCATTGCTTTGCTATTCACTAAACATTCTCCAGTTTATCATTGTCCTGCTTAAATTGTGACACCCAGAACACAACACAATCCTCCAAATGGGGTCTGATGAGTGGTGGAATACCATGGGATCATCACCTTTATAGTGCTAAAAGCTATGCCCTTTGTTAATGTAATTACTTAATTAATGTTTTTAATCACAGCTAAATCATATGACCCACATTGAACTTGCAGGCCACTAAATCATATGACCCACATTGAACTTGCAGACCACAAAACAAGATTTTTTTAAGAGGAAGAATAGTATGTGATTAGTTAATATTAGAAATATGAGCTCTGTTTTCTCTTCATTAATATAATTATCCATGGGGTCAAAGGAGATATTTTTCATGTCAAAGAGAAAATCCATTCAGAGAAGGGAAAGAATAATGAATCCAAGAAGGCCAAGGTGACATAGGAACAGGCAGAAAAGAATTTGGTAGCATAATGATACTTATACAATAGGGCATTGAAACAAACATGCCAGATAGTATGGTACCAGTTAGCTAAATTGAAACATGGAATTATTTCAGGCATCATTATCGAACTGAATATGTTTGTTGTGACTTTAGAACAAAGGACTGAAAGACAAGGGTTTAAAACCAGTGGAAACATTTGGGTCACAATAAATAAAAATTAAAAGTCTCAGGGTATATTGTTGTGTGATATTTCTTCAGGACCTTTCACCAATAGGAATACTTAAAATGTTGTCCTATTTAAGCTTTTTAAATCAAGTTTCTGTGTTTTAATGAGAAGAGCTGTATATTATTAAAATAGAAGTAGGCTCGTTTTAGAGCTATATATATTGAATTATACTATAAAGATGTGATTGCTAGATAACTTTGTTTACAATCTACTGAATATAGATATGTCAGCATGCAGGGACATATAGCTATGTTTGTGTGTATATATAATATTATTATACATGTAACATATAATATGATATATAATATATAATATTAAATATGTGGATAGAGCTTTGAGTCAGAAAGACCTGCATTCAAATCTGATATTGGGTATTATATGTATTTAGAGTATTCAAAAACCTTAGGGCAGCTTGAATAGCTTAAAACTTCCCTAATACTTTTGGGACATTGTGTGTGTGTATGTGTGAGAGAGGCATTTGGTGTCATGAAGGATGTGTGTCTCAGGTAAGGAAGGTAGGGCCAAATTAAAAAAGGGGGAGGCTTCTGTTTGATGAGATTCTTCTCATGCTCAGAGTCACAGATGGCATTGGACTAATTTCACAAAGTCCTGGAATAAGTCAAAATTTTCTCAGAAAAATCCATGGTAAATGTGTGAAAGTTTTATTTGACCATCCATGCTCTCACAGTCTGCTGCAAGGAATGGCCAGCTTGTTCTTACAAAATGCCCATTTCCCAGTGATGCTACATGGCCATGAGTCAGAGAACAAGAAGATCTCAAAAGAATTACAATTAGAAACAATCCAGGGCCATGGAATGACACAGAGTGGGTACAGGCTGCAGTGCATCAGCACTTATGATGTACAATTATAATTAGAAAAATGATAGTTAACATGCATGTGGTTTTTAAATAGTTTACAAAGCTCTTGCCATGTTATCTTATTTGATTCTTCATAACAACCCCATGAGATAGTCACTAGAAGTATTATTATTATTTCCATTTTACAGATGAGAAAACCTAGCATTATTTATAATGGTACTTTTAATATAAAAATAATACCTAGCATTTATAATGATGCTTTTATTATAATAATAATTGCTGGCATTTACAATAGTGCTCCTAAAAATGTTTTATTGTCATGCAAAACACACTTCCATATTGGTCATTATTGTAAAAGCAGTCATATATAACCAAAATCCCAAAATAAAACCAAAGATACACTGATGTGAAAGATGACTCCAACAATTCTTTCTCTGGAGGGGGATAGCTTTCCTCAGCATGTCTTTCAGGATTGTCTCAGATCATTGCATTGCTGAGAGTAGCCAAGTTTCCCTAGATAATCATTGTACAATATTGCTGTTATTGTGTACAATATTTTCTGGGTTCTGCTTATTTTGCTCTGCATCAGTTCCTGCAGATCTTTCCAGCTTTTTCTGAAATCACCTTGCTTATCATTTCTTATAGCACAATAGTATTCCATATAATAGTACTTTTAAGGTTTTGCAAAACATTTTACACATGTTAACTTTTTAAAAAATTTAATTAATTTTATTTTAGAATATTTTTCCATATTTACATGATTAATTTCCCCCCCTTTCTTCTCTCCCCTATCCCAGAGCTGACAAACAATTCCACTGGGTTGTAGAAATGTTATCACTTAATACCTATTTGTATATTATTCATTTTTGCAATAAAGTGATTTTTAAAAGCCTAAACGCCAAATCACATACCCATATATATACACATTAACTTTTGATCCTCACAACTACCCGAGATGTGTGCCATTTTTATCTCTATTTTACAAATAGGGAAACTAAAGCAAACAGAAGTTAAATGACTTGCTCAAGGTCACACAGCTAATAAATGATTTGATGTAGGATTGGAACTCCAGTTTTTCTGAATCCAAGAGTTCTGTACTCTTTTCTTTTCTTTTTTTTTTTTTTAACCCTTACCTTCCGTCTTGGAGTCAATACTGTGCATTGACTCCAAGGCAGAAGAGTGGTAAGGGTAGGCAATGGGGGTCAAGTGACTTGCCCAGGGTCACACATCTGGGAAGTGTCTGAGGTCAGATTTTAACCTAGGACCTCCCGTCTCCAGGCCTGACTCTCAATCCACTGAGCTACCCAGCTGCCCCCTGTACTCTCTTTTCTGTGGTGCCACCTAGTTGCCTCAGAAACATACAGTGAACCCAATAATGATTAGACACTTTTTATGTTGTGTGTTAGAGGCAAGATAAAAATTGGATTTGAATTCAAGTCTTGCCTGACTACATCTTTTTTCCTGGAATTTGCTGCTTGACCATGGACAAATCACTCAACCTCTCTGAATTTTGGTTTTCTCAACTGTAAAATCTGCATAATATTTCCTTTGCAGCTCAAGTGAGATTAAGCAAGTAAATAAATCTCTTTGCAAATAAAGTTCTCTATAAATGCCAGTTAATATTACTACATCTGACACGTGAGATAAATGAATTATAAAAGATATTTATGACCAACCAATGTGGACTCTTCATATAGCAAGAATAAGAGTATGGACAGCCTGAGAATCAGAGTAAGAGGAAGACGTTTAGCTTGTTGGTGAGAGCCCCAATGGAGGACTTAGGGGTTGATATGGATACGAATTAAGCAGGAAGAGAAGACATGGAGAGCCTCTAATCTCCTTTAATTGAAGGATTATGTACACAGATAAAATCAATGTTCTATCAAAGCCCAAAGTCAAAGGTATTCATCAGGGCTAAAACTGTACTTATTAACAATTTTATCTCACAAACTACAAATAATTTGGAAATAATCCCTGACTATACTTTTTTTTAGTTCAAAAGTATGCTCGTAATCTTACAGTAGTCAGAAGATTAAATATGAAACTAATCACTAGCTATCAAATCCTTCCTAACTGTGTGACCCTAGGGGAGTCTCTTAACTCCTGTCTGCTTCAGTTTCCTCTTGAGGAGATCACTTTTGATTAAAGAAGTGCAAATTGAAACAAATCAGAGGTACCGCATCATACCTAGAAGATTGGCCAATATGGCAGTAAAGAAAAATGATAAATGTTAGAGGGGATGTTGCAAAATTGGGACATTAATGTGCATTGTTGGTGGAGTTGTGAACTGATCCAACCATTCTGGTGGGCAAATTGGAATTATGCCCAAAGGGTTATAAAATTATACATACTCTTTGATCCTGTAATACCACTACTGAAGTGTTTATTCCAAAGAGATAATAAAGAAGAGTAAAGAACACACTTGTACAAAAATATTTATAGCTGCTCTTTTTGTGGTGGCAAAGAACTGGAAACTGAGGGAATGTTCATCAATTGGGAAATCGCTGAACAAATTGTGATACATTGTTGGTGATGAAATACTATGTGCAATAAGAAATGATAAGCAAGATGATTTCAGAAAAATCTGTAAAGATCTGAGAACTGATGCAAAGTGAAATAAGCAGAACCAGGAGAATATTGTCTATAGTAACAGCAATATTATATGATGTTCAACTGTGAAAGATTTAGCGACTCAGCAATGCAATAATCTGGGATAATTCTGAAAGACTTATGATGGGGAATGTTATCCACCTCCAGAGAAAGAACTGTTGGACTTGGATAGATGAAGATCAAAGCATAATATCTTTCACATCAATGTACTTATTGTGTTATTTTGGGGTTTTGGTCATGTATAAATGTGCTCTTACAACAATGACCAATATGGAAGTGTGTTTCGCATGATAATAAAAATAAATTTTTTTAAGTTAAAGGCTTATAAAGAACATGTTATTATCACCCCTCTCTAGTGTGGCAAAATATTTCCAAGACCTATGCTCATCACTACCAGTAAGCAAACATAAACTGGTCTTTGTACAGTTTATTTACTAACATTTTCCTTTCTGTTACAGTTAGATCTGTTAAAGAAAAGTAAAGAAGAAGCTTATATAATGGCAGATGCATTCAGGATTGCCTTTGAGCAACAACTGATGAGAAGAAATGAGGAGACCCTCAAACTGATGCAAGTGAATAAAATTTGTAAAAAATCAACCAAATGGCTAAACTGGAAACACCCTAAGGATGATGGTAATTATATATCAGTAAAACATTGGATAATTTTAGGAATCTGGGTATTTCTATTGGAACACTAAGTCTATCGATTTCAGTTGTGCTTTGTTATAAAAAGGCTACCGCATAGAATGTCTCACTCACAATTGTCTGGTTGACAAAATTCTCCATAGAAACAACAGGGCTATTGAAAGGCACAGCTGCAAATAAGACTTTGTGAATCATGAGGTCATCTCATAAATTCCCAACAGATTTTCTCCTGGTTCTTTCATGGTCATAGGAACAAATATATTTAACAGAAAACTACATGCTATTTAAAAGCATAAAAGATGATTAAAGGGGAGCTGTTGGAAAGAAATAGTAATTTAGATATTGGCAATGAAAACCAATTTGAAATGAAATTTTCAACAGCATTGTTTTGCTTAACCACTTCACTGTATTTCAGCTCCTCCAACTGGATAATACAAATTGCCAATGTCAGTGCTTCATTTTTTTTTTTAGTACTTCATTTTTTTGATACAATACCTTATTGTATTAAAGAGAGAGTGTCAGCTTTCAGTTCACTTCTCAGCTTCATTTCCCTCATCTATAAAATGAAGGAGTTAACCCCAAATCTATGATACTCTGGTGCTCTTTTTTTTTTTTTTTTAAACCTTTACCTTCTGTCTTAGAATCAATACTAAGTATCAGTTCTAAGGCAGGACAGTAAGGGCTTGGCCGTTGAGATTAAGTGATTTGGGGCATCTGGGTAGCCCAGTGGATTGAGAGTCAGGCCTAGAGACAGGAGGTCCTAGGTTCAAATCCGGCCTCAGACACTTCCTAGCTGTGTGACCCCCGGCAAGTCACTTGAACCCCCATTGCCCACCCTTACCACTCTTCCACCTAGGAGCCAATACACAGAAGTTAAGGGTTTAAAAAAAAAGAGAGATTAAGTGATTTGCCCAGGGTCACACAGGTGTCTGAGCTCAAATTTGAACTCAGATCCTCCTGACTCCAAGCCTGACTCTCTATCCACTCAACCACCTAACTGTCCTAGTGCTATCTTTTAAAATGAAGATTTCTTCTCTAAAATATCATGTTAATAATGTGAGGTTCATTCTTATGTTCTTTACTTTTACTTCATATTTATTAAATGTAATTTTTTACTTATGCTTTTTATCTAAATGTAATTTTGTGAAATATAATTTCAGTAGTAACATAATTTTTTTTATGTTACTGAAAACAAGCAAAGAAACAAAAAGGGCCATGTAGTCAGTTGGCATTTAGGAAGTAAAATTAAATATTGAACCATAGATTCCAGAATCCCAGAAATATAAGGGATCTCACAGATCCCAACGATTTAATAACCAATCAGTTGTTGGCTGTGTTGAAGAGGCCACATCACCTATGGTTTGGATCAGATGGCTCTTAGGGTCCTGTCTACATCTAAGATTCCTATTCTATGATTCATTGAGTAGAGCTCATCTCTGAGAAGGAATCTCTTCTTTAGCAATGTTAGCTATTCTTGTTACTGAAAATCCACAAAAGCATATTAGCTCAATGCTCATTAGTCAAAATTCAAATTGGGCTCTGAGTAATGCATATATTTGCATCTATTGTTCTTATAGTTAAGTTGTCTTTAGTAAAAAAAAATTAGTGAGAGAATTAGCAGGAGGAAACATATCCTGATAGTAAATGCAAGGTATAGGTTGGGTATATAAATACAGTTTGATTCATCCCTCTCCCCACCATATTTTTTCTATGGCACTTAGGATTCGTGTCACAAAAGAAGAACTTTGGTCAGAAGCTAATGGATATACTTACTTCTGAAGCCAATTCTAAGAAAAAAGAAGAGCTAGACAATCATCAGGAAATCTTTAGGATCCTAATAGATTTGGTCAGTATGTTTAGATTCTTCTTTGGGGAAGCTAAAGGCATTTTTAGCCTTATTTCTTGTAGAAAATGCAGATTTTTAGTTACAGACGATTTTATCTACCTGTTGTCTTACTCTTCAATGCAACTCTCTCATCCCTAACTTCACATCTATCATACTATTCAGTCACAGAATACCTCTCTCTCACCTCTGTTGATCAGTTCATGCCCTTCCCTAAAACGTGGAGTGCTTTCCTCAGAATCTGCCCTGTCAGTATTTATCATCCTCTTCAAAACTAGGCTCGTAGTGTGTTTCCTTGTAAGTCTTCTCTGATTCATGCCACCCAGTTCTGACCACTCCCTTTCAAAACATCTGTTCTGATCAATTGAATATATAAATGTATTTGGCAGGCTGGTTTGTAAATCACAGTATGAATGATGAATATATATATATATATATGTATATATATATATATATATTTCTATCTTTCCAGTTCTACCCTATAAGACCGAATGAAGAACTTTGCTTTCTACTTAACTATATACAAAGTTTGCATGCCATGAGTACTCACTAAAAAAACTGACATTAGAAAGTTAGTAACTGAATAGAATGGTACAAAAACCTATTCTAATACACTATTCTTGGAGTATATTCAGTGCTATAACGTCCACTAAAGCAGTTCTATCCAACTCAAACACATACATACTGATTCATATGGGCGGCCTTCTATTGAATTAGGTTTAAAATATGTTTTATGGTACTTTTATTTATTTTGTTACACATTTTGCAATCACATTAAAAAAAAACTTACCCACTGTTTTATTTTTTTATATTTATTTTATTTTATTCAAATTGAGGTCCAAGCTGTTTGCCTCCCTCGTTCCCAAACCTGCACTAGAGAATGCCAATATTTGACAAGGATATGTATGTGGAACTATACAATACATAGTTCCCCAGAGTAGTTCTTTCTTGGGAGGTGGAAACCATCTTCCTTCATATTATCTTCAGTTTTAGAATTGATACTTAAGTATTGGTTCCAAGGCAGAAAAGCGGTAAAGGCTAAGCAATGGGGGTTAAGTGACTTGCCTGGATCCCACAGCTAGGAAGTGTCTGAGGTCAGATTTGAACCCAGGACCTCCCGTCTCCAGGCTTGGCTCTCTATCTATTGAACCACCTAGCCTGTGCCTCTCCAAATACATTTTACTTTGGTTTGGGCCACCCCCAAAGGCTTGCAGGTCACAAATGGCACCTATGTTTAATACCTGTGTGCCAAAGAACTGTTCTAATGTTTAATGCATAAGGATGACCCAGCAGGCCATTCCATGGCAATTCCAGCAAACTTTGGTTGGCTTTACCAGATCCACAAAGGTTTTGAGTACAGACTAAGAAATGGACTGTGCATTTATCTTCTTTCATGACAAGGCTAACTATGTGTAAAGAACCCCACATCCATTAAAAGTGAGCTCCTTGAGGGGCAGCTGGGTAGCTCAGTGGATTGAGAGTCAGGCCTAGAGACAGGAGGTCCTAGGTTCAAACCTGGCCTCAGCCACTTCCCAGCTGTGTGACCCTGGGCAAGTCACTTGACCCCCATTGCCTACCCTTGCCAATCTTCCACCTATAAGTCAATACACAGAAGTTAAGGGTTTAAAATTTAAAAAAAAAAAAAGTGAGCTCCTTGAGAATGAAGACTTTTCTTTTTTGCCTTTCTTTTTGTCTTCAGGGCTTAGAACAGTGCCGGGGCACATAGTAGATGCTTAAATAGATGCTAGGTGACTGACTTCTTGCCACATCCTTAGAAGGCTGGCTACCAGGTTTTGAATTTTTCTTTCATGGTGTTAACGAGTTAATGGGAAGAAAGTGGTGAAATTATAGATGTTTCAAAGTATCAAAGTTAGTCTTTTTATTTATTGTCTTAATTCTGCTTTTCCCCCCTCCTATTTCTTATATATGCAGTTGAATGATAAAGAAGAAGCTTTAGCTCATCAGAGAAAAGTTAGTTACATGCTTGCTCGGGAACTGGAAGAAAAAGATGCCATGAAGAATAAAGACCAGGAACCTGTGAAAGAGGATTCTCCATGTGAAAACCACTCATCTCAAACTTCAGAATCCCCTAGTTTATTTGATCCTATATGTTCAAATTTCCACATTTTTAATTCTAGGAACTGTATTTGTTCAGTCCTTAACCACAATATAGATGCATCTTCTTTAGGAACACTAAAAAAATCACATTCCTTGCCATCAAGGGTCAGATTTTTTGAAGAGATTCAAGTTGAAGAAACATATGAAATTACAACTGGAAGTAGTTTGTAACACCATTTTTTAAAAAATTAAGATTTTGTACATCTTACTGTGTCATAAGAAGTTTTGCGCCCATGTGCACTTTCTGAGCCTTTCTAATTTTAAAACAATAATTTGACCAAACTAATGGGCAAAATGCATTTTTTATAATTTAATGTTGTGGAGAAATATGTTTAAAAATGTTTTTAGTATAGTATTCTTTTATTGTTTATTTAATATCCTGAAACCAAGCACATAAAATTATTTAGGAAGAAAATAGAAACATGATGTTTCAATTAAATTACATAAGAGGATCTTAGATTGGCTTAAGGAGCCATGGAGCAATTAAAATATGTTACTTTAAGGAGCTGTGGGGTAGCTAGGTGGCACAATAGATAGAGTACCAGGTCTGGGAGTCAGGAAAACTCATCTTCTGAGTTCAAATCCAGCCTTAGATACATTAGCTGTTCGACCCTGGACAACACAACTTAACCCTGTTTGCCTCAGTTTCCTCATCTCTAAAATGAGCTGGAGAAGGAAATGGCAAACCACTCCAGTATCTTTGCCAAGAAAACTGCAAATAGAGTCATAAAGAATCAGACTGAATAACAGCTAAGAAACTGGCATCCAACCAATCTTTCCAATAAAGCACAGTAACTTATTACCTGCTGATGCAGTTTTTAATCTTGGATTTTTCAGTGAACTATTTGATGTAAAAAGTTTAGAACTAAAAGTTCTATTTTGTTAGTTTCAGCCTACAATTTCAGAGGATGAAAATTTGCTTTTGTTGCTTTCTTTGGACAGAGCAGGTTTATCTCTGGAAGGATCTTCAGAACTCATCTGGTCCAACCCCCACTCTTTATACATGGGAAAACAAGCCCACAGTTGAAACTTTCTCAAAGTCACACAGTAACTCAGGTCTTCTGACTCAAATTTATCATCCTTTCACTGTAGCCCACTTTTTTTTTTACCCCTTACTTTTTGTCTAAGTATCAATACTGTGTATCAGTTCCAAGGCAGAAGAGCAGTAAGATCTAGGCAGTGGGGGTAAAGTGACTTGCTAGGAAGTATCTGAGGCCAGATTTGAATTTAGGACCTCTAGGTTTTAGGCCTGGCTTTCAATCCAGTGAGCCACCTAGCTACCACCCACCCTCACCCCCATCCCCACCCCCACCCCACTGCTTCTTAAGGATCCTTTGTAACTTAGAGAGTGTATTGTATTGTCATTACAAGAAGTAGAGGTCAAATTTTCCCCTAATTCTAATCTTTGATGAAAAGGCAAATTAAAAAGCCCTTAGAAGAGATTGCACTGTTGTGTTGTAGTTAAAGGATTTATGTAATAAAACCTATTTGTGAAAGATGCTGAATTAATAATAACTGAACTTACATTAGTAGAGCTAAATGCTTTTTTCCCCCCATGGCACAGTTTTTCAGGCCTCAGACACTTTCACTATTGGGTTTAAGTCTTGCAAGTTACAATTTTTTAAAGCAAAACATTACTATGTTAAGACAAATTTTAGGTACAGTAAGGAGAATCTGGAAAGTTGGGTTAATATTTATATAATTTACTACTGAAGGAAGAACATTTAGCATGGAGCCAAGGAGGTCAAGAAACTGAGTTCTGCTTAGAGATTTGCCCTTGAATCAAAAACAAGTGTTTGACATTTTTATATGTGATTCCTAATCTGCCTAGTACAGCCAAGTTGCATTGGGGAGTCTTCTGACATCCCTTACCTCACCAGTGTTATGAAGACCACAGGTAGTTTGTAAAATCATTTGGGTTCTTCAGAAAAAGACATCATTAAAATTTTACTAAAAGAATAATACTGAGGCACAGTTTCTTTGTGCTTCTATCACATAGTTTGAAACCAATTTATTCAATGAAAATATCAACAAAAATATTGAAAATGTTCTATCTAAAGGGAAAACTTCTCTTTGCTCCTGTGCTAGTTTTCTCTGTCCTAGTAATTTGACACTTGTTGGGGGTTCTTCATTTTTAGTTATTTTGCATCCATTTTTGCATTTTTATTACCCTTTAAGAAGATGAAATCTGCTGTACTATATCTATTTATATATCCATTTGTCTTTGATCATTTATGGCTTCAATGAACATCTTATCTATGTATTTCTGAAATTCGTGTAGGCTTATACTAATGGATAGTAGTAATTTTTTATATTTTTTTTCTTTCTGTTTCTGAAAGTCTAGATTATTATTTGAAAGTTTGAAAGATAACTGTACCCATTTTGAATACTGTCTCACTTGTACTATATGTTATTACAGACCAGTGCTAATATTTACCTTGTAGATTAATTTATATCAGGATTTTACTGATAAAATGTTTTGTTCTGGAGCTTTTATTCTCTGAGGATTAGCTGAATTTGTATAATGATAGCTCATGTGACATTTGGGGGTTCAATTCACTATCCTTCTTTTTGTCTTTATAAAGTCTACCTGGGGGCAGCTAGGTGGCTCAGTGGATTGAGAGCCAGGCCTAGAGAAGGGAGGTCTTAGGTTAAAATCTGGCCTCAGACATGTCCTAGCTGTGTGACTCTGGACAAGTCACTTAACTCCTATTGCTTAGCCTTTTTGAAAAGTTAACCCCTATGAAGTATGGGGAATACAAGTAATATTATTGCTGTTTTAATAGTTGAAGAAATTGAAGTTTAGGTTCAGGTGCTCCAGGTTACATTATAAGGTAAAGGATGGAAAAAGAATTAGTGTCCAGATTTTTTCTTTAAAAAAAAATTAGTTATTTTTAACATTCTTTTATATTTAAAAGAATGTAATATATATATATACACATATATAAAAAATATATATAAAAGAAGGTAAGGGTATATTATATGTATAATATAATATACCCTTACCTTCTGTCCTAGTAACCACTCTAAGACTGAAGTGCAAGGGATAGGCAAACAGGAGTTAAGTGACTTGCCCAGGGTCACACAGCTAGGGCTTATCAGAGGCCAAATTTGAACCCAGGTCCTCCTGACTCCAGGCTATCCATTGTGACACCTACCTACCCCCTTAATATTCTTAAAAAAAATTGGGAGTTCCAAATTCTCTCCTTCCCTTCAGCCTCTCCCCCTACCCATCGAAAAGGCAAGCAATATGTTATCAATTATACATGTAAGAGGGCAGCTAGGTGAATCAGGGGATGAAGAGCCAGGCCTGAAATTGAGAAGACCCGGGTTTAAAATTTGGCTTCAGTCACTTCTTAGCTATGTACTCTGGCAAGCCTTCACTGCTCCCAATTGCCTATCATTCTTCTGCCTTGATACTGATATGTGTAAATAGAATTAGCTCTAGCCCATTCATAGTCAAACTCTACTCACCCTAGGCATAGAGATGATGTCATCCCCACCTCCCTTAGCAGGGAGGGGAGATGAGTTACCCACATGTGACAATAAGTAACAATACAAGAATAAGGGACTGTCCTTTGGGCAGTCCAAAACAGTGTAGAGGCTGCCATTTGTCCACTTGAATTAGAGGTGGGCCCACAGGAAGTGATGAAAGGCACTATCTCTTTAAGTATGTGGTTACTTCCTGCGAGGGGGAGTTCCCACTTTGAACTTGGTGCTGAAGGTGCTTGGCTGAGACCTCAGACTGCTTCCACTCTGAATTGTCACGTGGGTAAGTTAGGCTGACTTCCTTGGCCTACCTTGGCCTTTCCATACTCTGCCTTAAGTAGGCTCTCAGCCTATCTGGTTGCTAGGCCTTGTGGCATGTAATTTATTTAGCCTTTTAACCTT